>NW_028274823.1:15684000-16002166 GCF_037043125.1 Eumetopias jubatus
ATCCTAGAAGGATTAGTCAAATTCTACCAAATATGCAAGTTCTACCAGGACAAGGGAATGACAGAAACAAGAATAGAGGCAAGGGATGTTGGGAGGGGATCGGGTTCTTAGGGGAAGATAGCAAGAAATGACCAGATAGGAAGGAAGGGACTAGATTGCTGTAGGTTATGGTACATTATTCAGACAAGTTTGAATTTTTACTGGAGGAGATGAGGAGCCCTTGGGGAATTTTGAGCAGGGTGATATGAGCAGATGTGTACCCTAGAAAGATCACTTCGGTAGCAATGTGGAAAAAAGCCTGGTAGAAGGAGGTAGAGAAAGGCAGGGAGACCAGTAAGGAGAGACACAGAGTACATTCAGGAAAAAGGTCTTGAAGGCTTGAAATTATAGCAGTAGGAGTGGGATGAAGTGAGGGATTTAAAACATATTTTGGCCATACAACTGGCATTGCTCAATGATAGAAAATGAAGAATAGAGTAGAAGGAGAAATCTTGGATAAGTCCCGGTTTTCTGCCTTCACCTGTTATCAAGCCCCTCCCACCAGTGTTCTACGTCTCTTCTATGATTCTTAAGCCTCAAACTTATACTCATAGCTTACTCTCTGCAGGTGACCTTCCTTCTAATATTGCCACACACACAAAAGATCACTATCAAGGGTAAACTCCTATCAGGTGAAACTGCTCAAATTCTCTTTAATCTTTACTCACCATTTTTTTCTTTTTTTTTAAAGATTTTATTGATTTATTTGACAGAGAGAGCAGGAGAGCACAGGCAGGGGGAGTGGCAGGCAGAGGGAAAGGGAGAAGCAGACCCCCTGCTGAGCAGGGAGCCTGATGCGGGCATCGATCCCAGGACCCTGGGATCATGACCTGAGCCGAAGGCAGTTGCTTAACCAACTGAGCCACCCAGGCGCCTCTAGTCACCATTTTCTTGTCCTTTCTTGTCTCCCCAAAATTGATATTCTTACTTGTTTCCTTGATCCTCTTTGCTTTCACCTCTTCTCTGTGCTAATGTACATTTTTTCCCCTTCAATATTTTTCCTCCCAGAGGAACTTTCTCTTGGATCTGCCAATTTCTTAAATTACCATCTCAATTCCTTCCTTCTTTTGACATTATCAGTTTCAAAATGGTAGTCTAGCATTGTTGCATCCACCTTCTCATCTTCAACGCAGCCTTTTTTGTCTGGTTTCTGCCATTCAATCGACTTCCTCAGTAGTCACTGATGACTGCATAATTACCAGATTCCACCTCCCTTCCTCGGTTCCCCTCTTCCTTGATTGCTTATGAAGTGCATGGCATCTTTTATCACTTCATCCTTTTTGGCATACCTTCTTTTTCTTAATTCTAATGGTCCTAAACTTCTCAATTTGCTTCTTTCTCAATCTGTCATTTGATACTATCTTTCATTCAACGTGCCTCCAACATTTTAATTATAGCAATTTTCCTACATTCTGTCTTTGATTCTCCTTTCCCTTCTCACTCCTATGACTTCAGGGATGTATGAAGAATTCCTAGTATTCTGACCCTCCCTTTTGCCCCAGTCTCCATCTCCATATTGAATCCGTTATTTAGTTCTATAAATTCTGCTTCTTCACAGTTTCAATATATTTACTTCTTTACCTTTTGACAGTCACTAGTTTAGGACTTAACTTGCCCATGTTTCTTCTTCCCAATTGTTTTCAAAACAACGGATACTACAAAATGCTGCTAGTATCATTTGTCTAAAGTCAATCATAAAATTGTTCTGCTCAAAAAATCTTCTATGTGATCCTGTCATCTCAATAAAATCGACTTTCATAATATCGTCTATATCTTCTATCTTGATTTCCATAATTCCTTCCCCAGCTCACCTATCCTGCCTTCTTACTGTTTCACACACACACCACTCTTTTCTGTCTCTCCCTTTTGCTCATATTGCTCTTTCAGCTTGGCACATCTCTTTACTCTTTCCATCCCAACACTTCCTAGCTCTCTTGACATTTTATCTACTTTTAAAGGCCAACATCTCCTGCTTTAATCTCTCATGAAACATTCATCAATACCCTGAGTTTTTAAACTCTTTTCTTCCCTCTTGTTTGTGTTTGTTTTTCTTTTAGCATTAATCACACTATATTTTTTATTAGAGGTATTTTTACGTGCCTTATCTTTCCTCTGCAAGTTTCTGGAAGATAGAGACAATGTCTATATCCATCATCTCAACTGCTTTGTACATAGTAAGTTTGGTAAACATTTGTTGAACCAATTTTTCATAGTATAGAGATTTTCTTTTTAAGAAAATTTTCCATTATGAAATATGGAAAAATGAAATGGGTTAATTTTGCTTTCGTTTTCTAAGACATGTTGGAGATAAGAAAGGCATTAAAAATCATGACTTTTTCTCCATGAAAAATTGCACATACAATTTACCTATATGATATTTAGTCTGCCTATTTTTATATGCCATGAATTGTTAATGCAGAGCCTTTCTTCATGAACCAAAAATTAAAAGGGGCTTACAATAAACATGAGTGAAATTATAAGGTATACATATGAACAAAGGCTTTTTGTATGAATAGCATAGAACTATGACTCTGTGTAAAAGGAAAATGTATATTAAGATATGGGGTAAATTTTAAGATTTAATACCCTAAATTTTTATCTAGTTGCTATTTTATTTTTTAAGAAAGCAAAATACAAAAATATTTACAGAGCTAACGTATAACATTATTAGTTTCTTTGATTCTACATATAAAATATCTAGCACTACACTTCTAATATCTGAGAAATCACTTTATAAGATTTCCATTTGATTTAACAGCATTTTATAGAATTCTTACAGTCAGTTATTCCCTTGAGGATATAAACCTCATCAGATTATCTATCAATGGAAAGGAAGAAGAAATAAAGGTTAAATTGGTAACTGATTTTACATGAAAAGTAAGCAAAAAATATATTAAACAGAAACATAAATTTAATGTAATAGCAGCTGTCATAGAGAACTACATCCTAAT
The DNA here is from genome assembly GCF_037043125.1 of Eumetopias jubatus. Taxonomy (NCBI): domain Eukaryota; kingdom Metazoa; phylum Chordata; class Mammalia; order Carnivora; family Otariidae; genus Eumetopias; species Eumetopias jubatus. The sequence goes on from NW_028274823.1 coordinate 15,686,991, forward strand.
AAAATATTTAAACAATAATCAGAAAATAACTATTGCAGACTACTAGACACACAAAAAGTGCTTCAAAGCAATCTAAAAATTTAGAATAGGAAGACAAAAGCACTATAATAAGCTTTTTGTTGTTGTTATGAGCAACCAGTATTAAGATATTAATATTAGTTTTATGTTAATGTATCAAACATTAATAGTTTAACACACATATAAAAATGAGTATTAAAAATGTTTGGCAGTACTCAGAAACACCTACTGTGTTTCACAAATTGTGGAATGTTCTTGGTTGCAGATCTGCCCAATCTGATGAGCAGCACAGTTGTTTTTTGTTGTTGTTGTTTTTGTTTTTGTTTTTGTTTTTGATGGGTCCAATATATTATCTGTTTTATCTGAGAGTAGGTGAAGAATGGGGATTGGGTTGGAAATTCAGTGTTTGTTTGTTTGTTTTTTATTATGTTATGTTGTTCACTATACATTACATCATTAGTTTTTGATGTAGTGCTCCATGATTCATTGTTTGCATATAACACCCAGTACTTCATGCAGTATGTGCCCTCTTTAATACCCATCACTGGGCCAACCCATCCCCCACCCCCCTCCTCTCTAGAACCCTCAGTTTGTTTCTCAGAGTCCATAGTCTCTCATGGTTCATCTCCCCCTCTGATTTCCCCCCCACTTCGTTTTTCCCATCCTATTATCTTCTTCTTCTTTTTTTTTTTTTAACATATAACGTATTATTTTTTTCAGAGGTACAGGTCTGTGATTCAACAGTCCTACACAATTCAAATTCAGTTGTTTTTTTTTTACTCAGAGCTGGAATACTGTCCCCAAGAATTGCTAAACTGAACTTATAACTTTCCAATAAATTATATTACAGTCTTACTTTACATAGCCACTTCTTACTTGTAAGGCTGCTATATAAATAATTTATGCTAGCATTGCTTCAACTGTGATACGACCATACCCTTAAGTAGTGTAATGTTCTGCTGAATGATAGCCAGTATGAATATGGGTGCTCAGGGTTATAAGACTTTACATTTGCCAATTTTTCTGTTTATCATATCAGCCAATGAGAAGTGAAAATGGGTTTATCTTTTTGTTGTTTATTTTTATCTTTATATTCTGCTTCATCATAGTTTATATTCATTTTTAATGATTGAGGTAAGACAACCATAGGGTTTTAATATCTCAATTAAAACTTCCTTTTAAAAAATTTTAATTTCGAAAATATATAAGGAATATAAATGTATACATTTAGCTTTGAACTCACTGAATTCTGTATGAAATATGCTAGCAGTATTTTACTTATATGTAGTTTACCTATGACATTAATAAGCTATTTACTAAAAATTGGAAACAAATGACTTTTTTCATGCTTAAATGTATTATGACTTCTGATTACATTAATTTAGGACCACAGAGATTCCAATAATTTAAGTATATATTCATACCATGTTGCTAGGTTCTATTCATATTATATTAATTCTGAAGAATCACCTTTAATTCTTAATTCATGCTCCATTCATTCATGAAATTTATGATATGCCATTATAATTCCAAATTTTATATTCCTAAAAATTTTTTTGGGAAAATATTGTCTGCTAAGTGGTCTTGGTGATAAAAGGTCTTTTATAATTTTAAAATAAAGATAAAGAAAATTTGAAAATGTAACTGGGAATCCAGATCTTTCCATACTTCAAGAACCAAAAGACTGCCTATAAAAATCTTCTATTCATTCTAAATATTTTTCTTAAAATAAGAAATTCTTTATCCTCTAAAACATTTATTATGAGGAATATTGGAAGATGTGACCTTAACAGTGTCCTTCTCTCTATTACGAACTGAAAATCATCTCCATCTTTAAGGCAAATGTCTCCTGGGGCCTATGTGCAAATAGGGCTTGTGTCCTGTGTAAGTTCTGGCTGAGGGAGCTTGTGCATCATGTTGACCTCTTTGGACTGGGCAAGTTCATAGAAACTAGCATCAAGGTAAGGATTTTACAGAGGTTTAGTCTGGAGAAATCTATAAATACCAAGAGGAAAGTAAATATAGTCCCTAAAAGAATATCCTTGGACTGTCTGGCCCCAGGAGGCTAAGAAAAAGTAGAATCGGTGCTAAGAGTCCTCCCTGTTCCTGAGCCTTAAGAAGTACAAGAAGGTCAACATCACTACATCAAAAACTAATGATGTAATGTAAGGTGATTAACATAAATAAATAAATAAATAAATAAATAAATAAATAAAATACTAGGGGCCCCTGGGGGGGAAAAAAAAAAAAAGAAGTACAAGAAGGTCAATAGGGAATGATGGCTTGACTGCTTCTATGCAACCAGCCCACAAACAAGTAGTGAGACCTCTCCAATCAGAGGGTGCCAGAACTGGATTCTAGAAATGGTATTGATGGAACCAGCAAGACAATGCCAGGGAAGGAAAGAGCAGTCCCAAAAGAATCTCTGCCCAGTAAAAAGAGCTGCTATGGAAGACAAACCGCAATTGGCAGTAGGATCCTCCCACTAAAATAACCAAATTCTTAATGCTTTTTAATGCAATCCTTACGTCACAGGCAGTAAGGGAATGCTCCAATGCAACCAGCCAAAACTAGAGAGGGGAGTAGAAAACAGCAAGCAAACAATAAAGCAGAACAGCCCTTAGGACAAAAGCCAATATAAGTAACCCAAAAGATAAGAAAGCTGAGCTTGAGATTCCTGCATTATGCCAGGGACCCTCGAAGACGCGGTTAAAGAATTATGGCAGGCCCTTGGTTTCTGGAAGAAGCAATCCCTTTTGGAGGAAAGTATTCTTTATTTAGGCCAATAGAAAAACAATAGATTAAGATTAAAGAAATAGGAGCTCACAAAGCTCACCAAATAAACAAGGATATATGCCACAACAAATGAGAGCCAACAGAAATAAGCAATAGATTTAGATTTCCAAGGATTTCAGATATTGGAATGATCAAATATAAAATAAAAACTGCTAAGCAGATTTGAAAAAGAACAAAATAGAACTTCTAAAAATGAAAAAAAAAGTGTTGACAGTAATTCAGCGAATAGGGTAAAAAGCAGATTATATACTATTCAACAAAAAATTAGTGAATTGGAATAAGGCTGTGAGGAAATAAGTCAGGAGAAACACAGAGAGAGAAGGTGATAGAAAATATACCTGAGAGGTTAAGAAATTTTGAAGATAGGATGAGAAGGTTCAATATGCATATAATCAGAATCTCAGAAAGAGAACAGAGAAAATGGGGTGTAAGAACATCAAAGGGATGATAAGTGCAAATTTTTAGAAGTAAACAAAGACTTGAATCCTCAGACATAGAAGCACAAAATAGGCCAAGCAACATAAATACAAATAAATTCATGCTTAGAAAAATCATGGTAAAACTGCAGAACACCAGAGACAGAAGCCATTGGAAAGAAAGACTAGATTGGTTGCAAAGGAACAGCAATTACTCTGTTAGAAGATTTCTCAGTTGTGACACTAGAAGCCAAAGGCAAGAACAATTTTCAAATAAATGAAGTGTGCAAGTATGTCCCTCCCTTTGCAAAATAACTAGATGCTTGATAAAGTATATTTTAAAACATTTCCTAGATTGTAAGCAATGAAAGGATGTTCCAAGTCACTGGTAAAAACTGAAAAAGGGAGCTGTAAGCAGCAAGCTAAATGAGCTTATTATCAAAAGACATATGGTAAAGGAATTTCTAACGATAAGTCATGGGACAAAGGAAACATTCTGGAAGAAAGCTCTGAATGCAAAGAAAAACAGTGAGAAAAGAAATAGTAAATATGTAAGTAAATTTAAACACATATTGATCGAGGTCCCTGGGTGGCTCAGTGGGTTAAGAGTCTGCCTTTGGCCCAGGTAATGATCTCAGGGTCCTGGGATAGAGCCCAAGTCGGGCTCCCTGCTTAGCTGGGAGTCTGCTTCTCCATCTCCCTTTGCCCCTCCCCCCCCACTCATGCTCTCTCTGTCTCTCTCAAATAAATAAATAAAATCTTTAAAAAAACCACATATTGGTCATGTAAAGCAACAGCAATAATAATGTTTAATTTAACTAGTGGCACAACTCAGAGCTATAAAAAAGAGAACTATGTCCTGTAAGATTCAAATTGTTTTTAGGTTCTTACATTGTTTGCAAAGAAGTAGAAATGTTCACTAATTTCAGACTTAAACTATGCCTGTTAAACTTTAAAGAGTAATTACTAGAAGAAGAGCAAGAGTGTATAACATACAAATTAGTTGAGGAAAAAAATTGAGGAAATTTGAGGGAAAAGTTGAGAAATATTGATTATTTTAAAAAAAATCTTCAATTCAAAAGAAGGCCAGCAAAGAGGGGAAAATAATAGAAAATTCAGGATAAACAGAAAGCAAGGGTAATGTGTGAAAATATTACTAAGACAGTCTGATTAATAGAAAAAATAAAATATAAAAGTTTAATAGCAATATCCAGAAGGAAAAATATTTATAACATAAAATATACATTTTATATATTTGATTAATAAGAAACAAAGAATGTTCCAAAACAAAAATGAAGAAAAAATTGAAAGCTGTTCTAATATTTTCAAATTTTCTTTAATTGATGTAGAACATCTTGTGTAAACAGATTACATAATAAATGCTATTAAAATAAAGGACAAGGGAATACTGGTCAATGAAAATGAATGAGGAGAAACACATTGTCAAAGACAATATGAAAATATTCAGTTTCACTAGTAATGAGAAATCTGATTAAGAAGAGACAAAATTTCATGTATCAAAATTAGCAAGACTGTTTTTAAAATGCTTTTAAAATCATTTTTGAGGGGCACCTGGGTGGCATAGTCAGTTAAGAGTCCAGCTCTTGGTTTCAGCTCAGGTTGTGATCTCAGGGAGGTGAGATTGAGCCTCATGTTGGCCCCGTGCTCAGGCATAGTCTGCTTAAATCTCTCTCTCCCTCTCCCTCTGCCCTCTGCTCTCTCTCAAATAAATAAATAAATCTTTTAAAAAATCATTTTTGACAAGGATGCTGGAAAACCGAAATTCTCATGCTTTACTAAAGGTAATATGAATAGAGGTATTGGGGGAAGTAAATAAGCAGTATATCTCAAGATCTACAAAAGATTATAATTTTTGATCTAATAGTTTCTCTTTTATAGATTAGGATCAAAATTACATACAAAAATTAATTATAGTCTCATAATAATATGAAATTGGAATCAAGCTAATTGAAAATAAAATAGGGAAATAAATTATGTTATACTACAAAATAATTAACATGACATTTTAAAATCAAACCTAGATGTAAAAGAAAATGTTCTTATTAACACTAAGTGAGAAAAACAGAATGTAAAATCAAATATAGAATATACTTTCAATTTTGTAAAAATATGTATGTGCAAAAGGAAAATGTTACTGGAAGGAAATAAAAGTTCTGGCAGTGAATATTTATGGGTGGTGGGATTATGGAAGATTTTTAGTTTTAACTTCAATTATTTCTGCACTATTTTTTCTATGGTGAGGATTTATTACTTACATAATTAAAAAATTAATGGTAAATGTTAATAAAATCATTAAAATTCAAATATCACGGGCGCCTGGGTGGCTCAGATGGTTAAGCATCTGCCTTCGGCTCAGGTCATGATCCCGAGGTCCTGGGATCGAGTCCCGCATCGGGCTCCCTGCTCCTTCGGAGCCTGCTTCTCCCTCTGCTTCTCTCTCTCTCTCCCCCCCCCCTCTGTCTCTCATGAATAAATAAATAAAATCTTTAAAAAAAAAAAATTCAAATATCACAAGATGGCTGTAACACTTTGAAAAATTAGAAACCCAGGGAAGAGTAAATAAGCCACTGAAGCCAACCACAGGAACTGTGGTCCATGAAGATGGCATACAGGAATGAAGTGCTGGGGGGCCACAGCTGTGCCCAGCAGCTCATGCCACTCCTGCAACGAAGCCAGCATGCTCTTAGCACAGAGCTGCTCATTTTGTCTGGCCTGGACAATGTGCCTGTCACCTTGGACAAGAGGTTTCTACGCAGTATACTAGGCTGAACTGTCTCAATTCTTCATGTCTATTTGAGCACCTGGAATCAAAGAATACTACATAAACTTCAAGTAACTCCATGTTCACAGACAGTTTTACAAGAAAATGTTCCACTGATACGTTAGTGCCTAAGATGTATTCTCAATTTGAACTAAAATCGGCGTGTTTAAAGAATGGTGTAGTGTAAGCGAGAAACTTCTGGGCCAATCTGAGATTCAGACCGTGGTCCTTGCTCTACTGGTGAATGAATCTGTGATCTTGAACAAAGGTCTTAAGTTCACAGAGCCTCAGTTTGCTCAGTGGTAAAACAGAACAAAAGAGATTGCTGTGTCTTTTTTCTAAGATTAATGTAAAGCTCAGATGAGGTTGAGATAGTGTATGTAAATGAATGTTGAAAAATACAATCTTAAACTCAGTATAAACATTTCAGTTGTTCCCATGACCCAGGAAGATCAAGTTCAGGCTCCTTACCTTGGCACATGAATCCTCATTTCTACTGTCTGGAAAGCTCTCTCTAGTGCATGCTTGATGAACACCTAAGTGCTAATCTTGTAGAATATACCCAATTGTTATCTATATCATCACAAACTGAAATGTAGATAGATTAATTACAGTGGGTTAAGAGGTAACAGAGCAGCCCAGAATATGTATAATATAAATAAGGTTTTTCCCCCCTAAAATAGAAATGAAGACCAGAAATATTCATTTTAAGTAACTGGAAAAATTTCAAACCCAAATATGTGCAGAGTGAATATATGAGTCTAGAAATTGGGGTAAAATAGCTAACATTTTATACTTCCATTAGATTGATACTTTTATTAATTATTTGTTAAAAAAAAAAGCAGTGCATGACATCACAGAAAGGACAGTACAGCTTTGCAGGAAGAATAGCCCATATATACCACCCATCTAGATAGAACTACTAAGACTTTACTCTTTTCCATGTTTATCAAAATTAGATCACAATGTATATACTATTGTGTTACATAAAGTGAATTAACAAATCCTTTATTGTTGGCCAGTAAGTGGTTTTGTTTTTCAGTGTTATAAGTAATGGTAAAAATAATTTGTTAAAAAATAATTAGAAATAAAAATAGAAACAAAGAATAATATCAGCAAAAACCGTCAATGATACTTAGGGATTCATACAAGTTTATACTCCCAGCAAAAAAACAAAAACAAAAACAAAAAACATGATTAGGGAATGTACATTTGTACCATCATCATCATTTCAGCCAAAGGGCTATACATTCACTTGTTTGTGATCCAATTGTATGCTGTGGTCATAGTGTGACCCCAGATCGAACAAACCCTGTCAGTCACTTAGGGGCAAGAGATGTTTTTGCTTCCATTTCTCATGGTTTCTATCAGTTACTGAAAAAAGCACATATTTTGTTGTTTGAGAGACTATACTAAGACAGAATTCACCTATTATGTATCTCAATGAATAAATACAACAGCATCCAAAGTTCTAGAGCTATTATAGTGCCATTTAAAAAGAGAAAATAATTTTCTTTTTCTGAATTTTTTGAGGTATAATTGACAAACAAAACTATATTCGTTTCAATTGTACAACATAATGAGCCAACATAATGATTTGATATGTGTATATATTGCAAAATGATCACAATAAGTCTAGTTAACATCTGTCACCATACCTAGTTATAGAATTTTTTCTTGCAATGAGAACTTTTAAGACTTATTCTCTTAGCAACTTTCAAACATACAATTCAGTATTATTAACTATAGCCACCATACTGTACATTATAGCCCCATGATTATTGATTTTATAACTAGAAGTTTGTACCTTTGATTCCTTTCACCCATTTTGCACAGCCCCCCACCCTTGCCTCTGGCAATCATCAATCTATTCTCTGTGTCTATAAACTCACTTTTTCTGTTTTTTTTTTGTTGTTGTTTAGATTCCACACATAAGTGAGATCATATGGTATTTGTCTTTCTCTGTTTGACTTATTTCACTTACCATAATGCCCTCAAGGTCCATCCAGACTGTTGCAAATGGCAAGACTTCATTCTTTTTTATAGCTGAAGAGTATATAAATATGGGGAATATATGTGTATATATGTGTATGTATATACACATACATAACAGTATATATATCACAACTTCTTTATCTATTCATCTATCCATGGACACTTATGTTGTTTCCATATCTTGGCTATTTCCGCAATAAATATGGGGGTGCAGATATCTTTTCAAATTAGTGTTTTCATTTTCTTTGGATAAATACCCAGAGGTAGAATTACTGGATCATATTGTAGTTCTATTTTTAATTTTTTTAAGGAAACTCCATACAGTTTTCCACAGTGGCTATGCCAATTTACATTCCCACCAACAGTGCAGAAGAAATCCTGTTTCTCCACATCCTTGCCAACACTTAATTATTTCTTGTCTTTTTGATAACTGAGCATTTTTCCTGTACCTATTGGTCAACTGTGTCACCTCTAGAAATGTTTATTCAGATCCTCTGCCCATTTTTTAATTTGATTGTTTTGTTGTTGATGAGTTGTATGAGTTCTTTATATGTATATTGAGTATTAACCCCTTCTCAGATATATGATTTGCAGTCAGCCTTTAGAAGTTTATTTAATGAGAAGCCTGGCTCTCGGGCTGCAGCTATGATTAGCTAAGACTAATAGGCCTCTTTCATAGAAAGATTGAGCTCCTGAGTTTGTTGACTCTTTCTGTGCCCTGCAGGTGCTAGCTAGTTAAGAAACCTTTTTCCTTTGGTTACAGTCCTATGGGACCTGAGCATAAACCCTGCTAGTTACCAGAGCCAAGCAATGAAGAGGTGTCCCTTGGCAGCAGCTGCAAAAAATCAGGGCACCAGACAAGGGTATAAACTCTATTCTAGAAGATACCAGCAAGCTGGAGCAAAGAAGAGGGAGAGCGCAAAGATTGTGTCCACCAGTCCACATTACCTGAGAACACTTCTGTGGTCCCTTTTAAGTATGCCAAACCAGAAGCCTGCCCCTCAGACACAGTCCCACTGGTCTTCAAAGTCAGATGTTTTGGGGGCTCATTTCCCAGGTAACGGTCTTAAAACTTGGTATGCCTGATGTGAGGTACAAACCCTTTACTCCTTAGGGAGAAGCTCTGGGTTTTGAGTTCCCTTCTGAGTGTGAGTTGCTGTGCTGGGTGGGGTTTATGGCAAGATAATGTCTCACCTTTTCCTACCTGCTTCAATGCAGTATCCCTCTCATTTACTTGATGTGAAGGGGTTGCTCCACCAGTTTTTAGGGGTTTTTTTAGAGGAAGTTGTTCCATATATAGCTGTAGTTTCAGTGTGTCTGTGGGAGGAGGTTAGTTCAGGATCTTTCCACATTTCCATCTTGAAGTAGAACTGAAAAATCATTTTTTTTAAATCTTTCTATTTAGACTTTACAAACAATGTCACTGGAAAAACTTTCAAAATGAAAATATTATACTCATAGGAACCTTAAAAATATAGTTCAGAATGTGATCATTTCCTATCACTTCAGCTGGTCTTGCCACTGTTATCTGTGACCTGAATTCTTACAGTAGTCTGCTAACAAGTCTTTCTCCTTCTATTCTCTCCCAATAGCGGGGAGTATAGGTTGATTTCCAATATCCCTCAGTTACCATGTCAGTTTTCCTGCTGACTGCCAATGCTAGAGTCTGCATTTCTTTGCCTGAGGGCTTTCTCTGGCCTGTTAGGAAGTAGCCCTCAACCAGTAACTGAAAGGAGCTGGGGAATAAATACTCTGGCCCTATTGCCTCAGGTGTCCATAGTCTGATGTGTGATTCCCAAGGAGATTAAGTGTTGGTGGTATTGGTGGCCTTCCATTTCTTTTTTCATGGCTCTACTTTGCTACCAGCATATTCTTCAATCCCAGATGAACAAATTCTTCTTCACGGTGTCTATTTCTCAGAGAACTATATGAAAACATTTCTCTTCAAACTATTCTCAACCCAAAAGGCAGAATGATCCTTTTAAAAACCATCAAATTATGTCAGTCCTCCAGTAAAACCCTGTAATTGGCCCTTCTCTTCACTCAGAATTGAATGTCAAAGTCTTCACAAAGGTCTAGGAGGCCCTATTACCTATCATCTGCCTACTCCCACCCCGTGCTTCCTGTTCCATGAACTTGATAGGAATGCCCCACCTTAGGGCTTCTGCTCCAGCTATTCCTTTAGGCTGGAACACTTTTTTCCCCGGGAATTCTCCTGCCTGCTTACCTCCTTCACCTCTTTCAAGACTTACTCAAATCTCACCTTCTAAATGAGGTCACCCTGACTGCCACCCTATTCAATAGTTCACGCTCTCCTCCACTTCCAACAAAGCATTCCCAAAATCCTTATCTTGTTTTATTTTTCCTCTTTCCATTGCACTTACCACCTCCTAACATATTAAATAATTTCCTTTCCCCTGCTATACTATAAACATGAAGATTGAGTTTTTTGTTTTATTCTCTGATGTTTCTCAAGTACTGAGAACAATGCCCGACATATAGGAAGTATTCCATAAAAATCCGCTGAACAATTACCATAAATTTTCATGTTGTTGCTGGGGGAAAGAAAAATGACACACATATACTATAGGCCACACTATTACTGTAAAAATAATCCTCTTTTTAAGATAAGTTTAAAACCAACTAATACATTGTGTTTGTATATAAATTCACATTCTAAGTGTATTTATTAAATTTTAAAAATGTATTTTAATTTGTCACTATAACAAAATATAATGATTTATAATTGCTAACAGAAAATTTAGAGCGCGATTATTCATACTACATATATATTTTTTCAGTCACAAATGGTTTTACACCTAGGGCTTTACACATAGGTCCTATAAAGTTTCAACGCTCCTCACTGGTTAAAAAATGTAATTCATATATATGTAAAAAATTTTCAGGAACACATCTACTTCATAGAATAGGCAACTTGGTGTTTAGTAGCACACAATTAACTATAGATGTATCAAAAGTAATTATTTCATATTGTACCTTACATTTTCCCCTGACTGTACAGATGTGGAACTCAGTGGCACATGAGTCAAATTTAATTTAAAAGAAATCCATTTCTTAACTTACTACATTATGAACACTCAAAAAATATTTACAGAACAGTAATAGCCAGCTAACCTATGGCTTTGTGTTGAAGTTAAACACCGAATTTTAAGAAAAACCCAGCAGAGGAACTTTAAAATTACTTTGATTTTTAGGTTTAAATAAAATCCTTAATGTGATTCCAGAGCCTAAGCTTCAGAATTCACTGTGTAAGCAAATCAATAAGCCACATTGTACTGTTATGAATATAAAAAAAGAGAGATTTGGACCAATTTCCAGTACTGTAAAAATGGAAAACAAATTTCACATATATATGTGTATGTATGTGTATACAGTTCAGATAGATAACTCCCACTTAATAGTAATTATCACAAAATGCTTAGCAAAGGAGAAAAGAAAATAAAATTTTAAACATTCTACTTCTACTGCTCTTCTTTTCTAAAGTATGTCAAAGGAAGATACTAGCAGCTGCTCAGATTTACTTCTGATGTTTAATTTTACAGGAAGAAATAAACAATTTAAGCTCTAAAAACAATCTACTGAATGTTTTCAGCTTGTATTTTTTTTTAATCTATGTTGCAGATCTATTTGAAATGGTTAGACATATGTAGCTATAGGGAATTTCAAATATCAGAAATCATAATCATTTACCAAGAGGGATGAAATCTATTAATGAATTTAGGATTTTAGGCATGAAGCATGAAGGTACTCAATTAATGAAATTGCTACCTTAATAAAGTAAATGTTAAAATATTATATATTCCCCCAAATTGATCTACAGATTCAATACCCTATTGAAATACTAGTGGGCTTCATTGTAGCAATTGACAAACTTATCCTAAAATTAATGTGGAAATTCAAGAGACCCAGAAGAACCAAAAACAATCTTCAAAAAGAACAAAGTTGGAAGACTCATATTTTCCAATTCTAAAACTTACTACAAAGCTACAATAATCAAGCCAGTGTGGTACTGTCATATGACAGACCTATCAAATAATGGAATAGTATTGAGTGTCCAGAAATAAATCCCTACATCTATGGTCAATTGATTTTCTACAAAGGTCCCAAGATCATTCAATGAGGAAAGAAATTCCTTTTCAATAAATAATAAAAAAATTACCATATGACCCAGTGTTTTTGTTCTTAATTACAAGGCCAAGAAATGACACTTGTACACAAACATTCATAATAGCATTTTTCAGAATATCTAAAATGTGGAAACAACCCAGTTATCTATCAACTGATAAATGTATAAACAAAATGTGCTCTATCCATACAATAGAATAGTATTTGGCAATAAGAAGGAAAGACGTACTGATCACATGCCACAACATGAATGAAGCTTAAAAATATTATGCTATGGGAAAGAAGCTAGTCCAAAAAGGCACATACTGTATGAGTCCATTTACATGAAATGAAAAGAAAACATAGATTAGGGAAATCTATAAAGACAAAAAGTAGATTAATACCTAGGGCTGAGGAAGAGTGCTAGGGGATAGAGGGGAAGTAACTGCTAAGTGGTATGGGGTTTGTCTTGAGGATGATGAAAATGTTCTAAAATTGATTTTGGTGATGGTTACACAACTCTGTATGTACTAAAACCCACGAAGCTGTACAGTTTAATTGGGTGAATTGTATGGTACATTTTCTTAAAGCTGATTCCAAAAAAACCCCATAATACTATACATTAATAAGTAGAACTTGATTTTCAGATAAAAAGGGCTTGCTAAAGGAAAGTATGCAGGTAGATGTTTTTCTTCTTTGATGTTTCACTAAAAACAAGTGGTACAAAAGAAATAGAGGCATCCCAATTACTTATATAACTAAGCAATAAAATGAGAAAAATAACAAGACCAACAACATTAATAGAAGGCTTTAAAGCATACAAAGCACTTGCACACATGGTCCTGCAGCCAACAAATGATAAACCAAAATGAGTTATTTATCTACTCCCCTGAGTTCAAACAGCGATACAATATAAGAATGTTGCTGATTGTCAGAACACACTCAGCAATTCATACAAAATCTCGAAGAAACAGTTGGAAAGATAGAAAGTGGTTAGGTCTCTTATAGGAAGTAAATGGCGGCCTGCGTTAGGAGAGGGCCAGAGGCCCTCCACTGTCTGGATGGGTGATGCCTACCCCACCTGCTGGGGGAGGAAATGCAGCAGAAACAGCCCAGTGTCGGGCCAAGGCTGCAAACTAATGACACAGTAACTTAGAGCTCAGCTGGGGTGTGGAATCCCAGAGCCACAGATGTATGGGGGGCCTAAACAACCCCTAAGCATTCACTTCTCCCCACCTCAACTGCGGACCTCCAATTGCATCAGAGAGAGGCTACCATCTGATAGGAAAAAAGTACTTCGAAAGGAAGTACTTTAAAGTTTTTGCTAGTGAAAGGGACATCCATGACAAATGAGCAGTGGTGACTGAACCCAGATTATACACTACAGGCAGGTTCCTCATCCCCAACCACTAAATTGCTTGAAAGAGTACAATTAAGAGCTAAGGTTTTATCCCTCTTCTTAAGTGGATCTTAGTAACTAAAATAAAATAGGTGTACATAGAAAAAAAGAAAAGAGACCTCTGAAGAGTGTAAGCACCATGAAAGAAGTAGAAAAGTGGAATGATCTATACCAGAGGAAGTCAAATATAAAGGAAAGCCCATAACAGTATTTAAATTAAATATGAATGGCTTCAGAAAGATCAGGGAGGGTATTTGAAACATGAAGCACCCACAAGCATTTATGAAAACAATTGCAGCTATTGAAAACAAAATATATCACTGTTGATATGAAGTCAGTGAATAGGTTAAATAACAGAAAGGATACACTCTAAGAAAAAATCAGTACTCTGGAATGGCAGGTTGAGGAATGTTCCCAGACACATCAGGAAGAGATGAAAGAGTACAAATAACGAGAGACAAGTTAAGAAATATAGATGATAGAAGAAGTATCAAGAGTATTTAATGGGAATTCCAAGACAGAATACAGTAAGAAATATTAAAAGAAATAGTAACCAAAGATTATCCAGAATTATACAAAGTTATAGGGCTGCAGATTTAAAGGGGGTACAGAGTGCCAAATATGAGATAATGTATACATATCAGAGAGAAATTTAAGAATATTGAGAAATGAGAACATTCTGAAAGATTATAAAACAGAAATGGAGATCATTTACAAAGGACAAAGAATAAAACTGACATCAGACTTGAGACAAGGGAGTAATTAAAACCTTTGAAGTTTTGAAGAAAACTTTGAATTTTATATCTAATTAAACTGTTATTACATGTGAGGACAAAAGAAACATATTCATAGGCATTTGAGGTCTCAAAGAGCATGCCACATAAAATTTCTCTTTGAAAAGTAGCTTGGAGGATTTACTATAGTGAAAAATGAAAGAAATGCATGATTAAGCAACTAGATATAAAGAGTAAAGAAGGGTAAAGATAGTTCATTGTTACTTAAATATGCCATAATAAAAAAGTACACCCATAAAATTTCCAAGCAGTATTTACGTAGGGTAGGAGGAACAGAGGGAGTTGAGAGCATACTAAAATATTAATTTTGTTTGAGACAGGCAGGGTAGGAATGTGTATTAATAAGCTTTTAGAAAGTGATAGAGAAAATAACCATCACTATGAATCTTGGTAAGTAATGGGTAACCATAAGAAACAGAAATAGAATATGTAACACTGTTTAAATAGAAGGAAATCAATTTATCCAAGAGAAACAGGGAAAAAGAACCAAAAAGAAGGGTAGTAACAACAAGAACAACACACACACACACACACACACACACACACACACACACCTGCACACACAATGGAGTAGCTAAAATAATCCTTGGGCGCACAGTAATTATTGTCAGTGTAGATAGCTTCAGGCAATTAATCAAAAGACAGACTACCAAATAGGAGAATAAAGTGAATAGTCATTTCTACAAGGGATAGTTAGAAAACAAAAGGATACAGAGAAGTCGGAAGCAAAGGCATAAAGGACTAGTAGGTAAACATGAACAAAAATAAGTAGAGGTAGAAATCTTTAAACTCTACAAAATAAAATTTAATGTTAAAAAAATGACAATGATAAAGAAGGAAATAAAATTTGGAAGAAATAAAACAAAGAAATGGAATGATTAGGAACACACACACCTAACAATACATTCTTGAACACTAGTAAGCAGCAACTGACATACTGTGGAGGTGCATATGTGTGTGAGTTACATTTGCTCCTTACGTTTGTGAGTTTTCTAGTTCTTTGACTGGTCCCTTTCCCCTGTGGACTATGTATGCATCGTTTACATTCATTTCTCTCCTGTGACTTGTGTTTTTGCAGTGTTTGATGATTTTAACAGATGAGGAGAAAAAGAAGTTGGATTCAAATACTGCAAGTTTCCTATTTGTTAAAGATTTTGTACTAAAGTGATGTGAGGCAAACGGCCAACATGAAATCAGAGCACTTCCTGTAACCTCCATTTAATCATTCTGTCTTCTAATTTCTCCCCGAGTAATGGAAGATATACATAAAATTTCCTAATGTTCTAAGCTTCCATGGCAACCTGTGATCTAGAATAGTAAAAATTCAAGTACACAAAGATTCAGAGAAATGTCCTTTAAAAACTGGCTCTTTGGATAGATAGCATCCACAAAGCCTGATTCAGTTGTTTAATGTTTTTTCCAAAATAACCAAAATGCTAGAGACAGAATCAATTCTATTTGTACCTAGGTTTTCGGAGGAGTCTATTTTTATATTCCTTGCTTTCCTTGAAGAAAAGCAAGATTTGAAAATAGCAACATGAAATTAGTCACATAAGGGCATTTTTTTAAAAAGGGAAAACAATTTTCAACTCTACAGTGTTTCTTATTCTTCCTACTTAAACGTCTTACCATCCATGAAATAGAAATAAAAAATAATAAGCATACAACTAAATTAATATGCCTCAAAATGCTTTGATTAGTTATTAATCACAATCTGTGGATTTTTCCTCTCTGTGGGTTATTATTTTCAGACACAATTCCAGGCGTTATTTCAGAAATCCATTACCACATTTACTTGCATATAATGATTTCTCCTTTGCCATACTCTATTTCTGCATGTGCAATAAAATATACTAATATATCCATTACCACAAATAAAAATATTCACAATATTCTGTAATTCTCAACATTCAAAAATGAACAGGGCAACTCATCTCCACCCACCTGTTATAGTCAACTTCGTTAATAAAGATAAAAGTTAATTGTTAACTAAAAGTGTTGGGCACTCCAAGGACTAAATATAGGTGCTTTGTTTTTTTCCATCATACCTGTTTCTTAAATTCCTTCAGCTCCTATCTGTCAGCTGCAGGCTGCCAGGTGAGCAGTCTGTCACTCTTGCCTCGACTAACAGATTCTCCAGTGGCTTTTGTTACAGCTCATGTCACACTATTAAAACTATGTGCCTTGGAAGCGGCATCACATATGTAGCTGAATCTTGTCAACTCCACATAATCAGACTGTATTTGGCTGCACAAGCAGATGCAGATTAGAAAAGCAACATAAATATGCAAATCACAGTGGTCCCCTTTTGGCACCACAGTTCCTACCTCTAATGGCCCTCGCAGAAACTCTGTTTGTTCAGCTCCTACTTCCAGTGCAACATCAACGGAAGCAAACGGACGGCTGGCCATCTGCTGTCGTTCTCGAAGCAGTTGCTGGAGGGGGTTAAAAATGATCTGTTTAAAATAAGTTTAAAAAACACATGAAATTCATCAAGATCTGGTTCCATTTTGAACAAATGGTACTCAAAACTTAGGAATCACCGGAAACACATATCTATAGCTAGATCACTAAAATGAAAACGGTTTTTTCCCCATGGCCTGGGTCATAAATCCACAGAGGCTTTGAACTCATGGTACCTGCAAAGAACTTTTCCCCTGACCTCAATCCCACAGACCTAACGAAATGTCCTCAAAAGCATCTTGAAAACCTAAGGTGGGAGGTGCTACTTCAGTAAAAGGCGCTACTATGACGATGGTTAATGCCAAGTGTTCCCACTCAAAGTAATGCAGCTTTTGTTGCAGCTGAAAGTTAATACCAGTAAACGCGTTAAAGAAAAGATAATAAAAAGTCTCAAAATGCATTGATAAAGATTAAAGAAAAATACACCTGCCAAGACTAAGTTTTGGAAGTCGTCAAGATCCCGTCAACTGCTGTGGAAACAGCAGGAGTTGTTACTGACAGTGTTTGCAACTTGATTCAAACTGCCTGTGTTCATTATTTTAAATGAAGAATGATTAGTAAGTCGCAAAAATTTTGTGCCAGGGCTTCTACAGCACCCCCAGATATTTGTTTCTTTTTCCTTGTGCCTACTCTGGGCTTTGCCCAAGCTAAAAGCAATAAACTAGCAAGTCCCAGCCAACTACCAACCTAATTTATATTTCTGCCTTTCCTTGTAATTATAATATTCATTAAGTCATGATAAGAAAAAAATTGATGACCAGCAGTAGATATTGCAAATCTTGCCCTTCTCATTCTACACAGCTAATAAAATTATTATTAAATATTAAAAGTGGATGAGTGATGCAATTAAATACTCTTTCAAATGAGAAGAAATTCCTATCATTGAAAAAGGCAAAATCCTTGAGCACAATGAATAGCTTCATTATTCACAGAGATTTTTAAAGATTCACTGGCATTAACTTAAAACGTTAACAACTGGTATTTGAATGTAAATGTATGTCGTGCTGTGATGCATCATTCATAAATTTCGCTCTTAGATGATGAAGGAACAAAAGCCAATACCTGATGGCAGTTTATTATTTAACACTTTTGTTTTAACACTTGTAACACAGCAGTGACAGTGTTCATGAAATGAGCATCTAAAACATAATTTAAGGTCTTGCTTTGTCATTATTAAAAAGAGAACATTCACATGCCAATATGGATGGTACAGAAATAATACAATTATTACTGAGTAATAGTTTAAGTCCTTAAATTATATGTTTATTTAGAAGCAATGAAGACACACTAAAAATATATTCAAAGTAAAAAGTAAATGATCTAAACTACCCAAATTAGTCACTTAATATAACCTCAAAATTAATTAAAAATACAGCTGCTAGAAAATAGAATCTTGTTTGTGCCTCTCTTAGGAGTGGCCAATAGATCTGAACATTTTGTCTATACAAAATGCAAACATAACGTTACTTCAAATGCCAAGGGATACTAAGTGTAGAAGACACAATGCTCTTTGTCTTTCAGATAAAAATATACACACAGACCCACACATAGACACAGACACACACATACAAATATACAAACTACCTTTTCTATGGTAATGTATAAATTACCATGAGAAAATTGTAAATTCCAGTTTGGGTTTAAACACAATTTTCTAACATTTATATTAAAAAGTTTCTTCATCTGGGGGAACCTGGGTGGCTCAGTTGGTTAAGCGTCCGACTCTTGATTTTGGCTCAGGTCATGATCTCAGGGTTGTTAGATCGAGCCCAGCATTGCACTCCATGCTAGGGGTGGAGCCTGCTTAAGATTTTCTCTCCTCCTCTCCCTCTGCCCCTCCCCACCCCTCTCTCTCTCCTTCTCTCAAAAAAAAATTTTTTTTTCTTCATTTGTACTAGTTCTCCACAAATTACAAATGGCATCTCATATAATTAAGAGATTTTTTTTCTTCCACATTTTTATTTAAATTCAAATAAGTTAACATATAGTGCAGTATTGGTTTCAGGAGTAGAATTTAGTGATTCATCTCTTACATATAACACCCATTGCTCATCACAAGGGCCCCATCACCGATTTAGCCCATCTCCCACCCACCTCCCCCTCCAGCAACCCCTCAGTTTGTTCTCTATAGTTGTGATTTTTCACAAAAAGAACAGCTTTTATTTCCTTATCTTACCTTTTCCCTAGATCTAAAAGTAAAAGGTCTACAAAATATAATTCATGAATACTCAATACCACAAATTGTAGTATAAGTCTATAAATATTCCAAATTGACAAAGAATAGATTTCTCTGGACTATAATGTATTATTGTGACACCCAACACTTGTAATAAAGAAAAATCAGTGAGTATCTAATACTTTTGTTCATTTAAAAAAATACACAGGTATTTTTAAAGATTCCAATCTGTCTTCTGAGCTTTGAATTTCCATCACTTTTTAAGAATCGAATGCCTACTACAGTAGTGTTTGCAAATCAGAAGAAAAACACTGTTCTTGCCCAAGACCATAACACTATAGTTCGTAAAACGAGACATGGTAATGTAAAAATAATTAGGGCACAAGGTAGTGTACAGTAAACGATACAAATAGGCAATTAGCCAAGCGAATTAACTCCGGGCCACTTAGTAGAGGACTAGTTTGAGGACTTTGGCTGACACACTGAGTTTCTGACTTTAAAGAAAATTAACGCAAATATTCTGACTGAAACTCAGAAAACGTCCTGAAACACTCTTGCTTCAATATGATGGCCCTAAAATAATAAAGTGGAATAAAGTGAGATTCTCTTTGCTACTAGTTTCTGGCTCTCAGCCATATGCTTACCAATTGTCCCCCCTCTTCCCAGGTAACATCTGTATGCATTCCTTCCTGAATTTAGTCCCTTCTGTGTCAGAACAAAGAAGATGTAAATGACATGCTTGTGAGTTAAATTTTGTCAAAGTTTATCTGATAGGCAATATAGCCAGACGCTGGAATGAAAAGGACCAGTTTTTTCACTTATTAGCTATTTGAGCTTAACCAAATTATTTAGACCTCTCTAAGCCTCAGTTTTTCTCATTTATATAGTTGGGATATTAATACCTACACCTGTACCCCAGAGGACTCGTTTTGAATCCCAGCTACTCCATCCACAAACTCTTGGACCGTAATCAAATTACTCAGACCTTTCTAACACTTATTATTTCTCTCCATAAAATGGGAATAACAATAATATCATAAGGGATGAGGCGCTGAAGAGATAATGCCCTTGGACAGCTCAACACAGACACTTGGCACATGGTGAGCACTCAGTAACTGTTCATTGGTACAATTATTATGTTAAATTTCAAGCACTCATTTTGTCTTTGAAGGTGGCACACTAATTACCACAGGCCCATTTTCTTCAGCACTAGTGACACATTTTGCTCCACTACTCTCCCTTTTAACAAATGTTGCAAATTTATGAGACGGTTGGAAGATGTCATGATTGTGGTAAAATGAAATTAGACTTGGAAATGCTTTCTGCTCTTTGTGACTAAGAATGATAAAACCTCAACCTACAAATTAGGGGGAAATATAAAGTACTTTCTTAAGAACTTTTGAAATTTAATAAATTTTGTGATTGTGATTTTTATATAAAATGAAGTTTAACATTTTGTACAGCAATAAGAAGCCATAAAACAGATGATCTGTTTTATTACTAATCTGTTATTGCCAATTATTCAGCATAAAGATAAGGCCAAAAGAACAAATTGACCATAACACAATAGATTATAATCATGCTGCCATAAACACTGTTGTGAAGAAAATTTAAAAATTAAAGAGATGTTCTTAGTGTCATGTTTGGTGTCTATAATAAACTATTTTATTATTCAAAATGTCTTACAAAACAAACCGTGAAATTAAAAATAATATGAAAATCCTGGTTTAAATATGGCAACCAGGAATAATCACTGACGCTAGCAAATGTATATATGATAATTTTTCCACTCAATACTACTACTTCAGATACTGTATCATTCTTCAAAGTTCATACTAACCACCTTTCCAGCAAAAAAGCATACAACTCTCTAATAGATTTTAGGATAATAATCTTTAAACACACATACACAGAAAAGAACAGTAACTAACTGTCCCCAATTGTCTTCATGTCTCCTTCCTCCTATAACTAGGTCCTATCCATCCTTCCCCCCCACTTCCAAAGGTCCTTCTACTCCACCCCAAGTTTGAAGTGATCATCTCACCTATGAATTATTTACTAATTAGTATAGTACTATCTCTTTATATCTTTAGGCTTTTCTGAAATTCTTCCTTAAGGAAAAAAATCTATTTTTATTTGTTGTTTATTACCTACAGTGCTAGTTGGTAGTCAGTAATATTTGATGAATGAACAATTAATGAGTGGCTTAAAATATAAAAATCTGTATCATCCAAATGTGAGTGAAGGCATGTTATGATAAAACTAATTTTAATTAAGATTAAGCCTTTAAAAGTATGTGTCCCCTGATATTCTAGAAGTTTCATCCTCTAAAGTAAACAGATATTTATTTTTTTAGAATGGGACAATTTTGTGGACCCAACAAATCAATGTCAGGTTTCATGTTGCTTTTCATTAACCTTATTGCAATACTGCAAAAATTATGAAAAAAAAACTGCCACAAATTCATCATAATGTATTCGTATTTTTAATAGCATTACATTCCTAAGATTTTGAAAAGGCATAAAAGGAACAATCAAAATGATTTAGTCATCACTCTTGAACTTACATACTAAAATGAACAAAGTGTTTGAATTAGAGATTAAGCAACATTTCATGAAAAAGAGTACTTCTGTTATTGACACAAACACAGTTAACATAGAGCAATAGAAGTGAACAATCAATTTTGTTCTTTTGGTATTAGAATGGTGCAAGAAAGTTAAAAGAAGTGGCAAATAACTTTTCGTATCCTGAAATTAGGAAAGTATGATATTCTAGCATTTTATCAAACTGAATTTGCAAGACACAAGTCTCAAACTCTTATTCAGAATGCTGGGAATCTTTGGCTTCCCAGTCTTCTGGTTTGAAACTTATATTAGCATTTTTTCGGAGTGGCCTGGCATAACATCTTTGTTCAGATTACTTTAATTACTTTTCTCTAGGCTTCTGCGATCTTTGACCTATTGGGACTATGTTACTCTTGAAATAGTTGTTTATTTAAAAATAAAAATTTTCTAAGGGCTTCTTAACACGTATTCACCTAGTTTACTGAAAGTGTTCACTTCCAGTGATTTTTGAATTGGTATTTTTGCAAATTTGTATTAACTTGCAAAATAAACTTCAATGACCATCCAGAAGGGATTTCATCAGTCAGAAGATCCCACTAAACCTTAAGTTTACTCAGATTTTCTTCATTATTTTAGGCAAAATGTCTTCAGTTGTCAAGTGGCCATAGCAGATTTTTCAGGTAGATTGTTCAGGTACACAGGGATGTTTGAGTAATAAGGTGACAAAAATAAAACCTACCTTTACTATCATCAAACTTGTGACCAGACAGAGGAAGAAGAGAACAAAAATGGAAAATGTTTCTAAGTGTTCCCAAATATAAAGTTCAATATTTTCTCTACAATGCTAATAGGTTATATTGGCTTATAAATATACACATGTTTATATATATGCATGTCGATCTCTGCATGAAAGTGTATATGTGAATATGTATAAAATTATACATATGATAATTCAGAGTAAATATGTCATAACTCACACTTAAATTACAGCTAAAACTCATACATAAAAGGCCAAGATAAGGATTAAATAATGCCAGCAAATAAAGGTCTTTGTTGCCATTTTGATAACACTGTGCATATAATTGGTATGACTAAGGCATAGTTTTCATAGATTCTTAGACCTGAAAAGGAACTTAGAGATCCTCTAGGCCACAAATTCTTCAATCTGTAGACAATAGACCTCCAAACAATACATAGATGAGTACCAGAAAATCTATGCACTAATAGATGACACTTTTCTTCAAAAAAGTTTTTCTTTGCAATTTCAATGGATTCAATAATTTAACTTACTACTTTCTTTAGAAGCTAATTGCCCCTCATCCAGAACCAGAATGTAACTCCATTATTTTCTTAAATTCTTTCAACAGACATATCTTTCAACATATATTAATGCTTAAAAATAAAACAGAAAAATGAAAGCAAGCAAGACTACTTTAGAATTCTCTGCACATCCCTATTTGTTAGATAAGAACTTTGATATATTTCTTAAAAGCAGAATGGGTTCAAAAGCTCAAACATCTATTTCTAAAGTTTCCTTTTATTTCTTCATCTAGCTTAGTGGTTCTTAAACTTTGGTGTTTATGAGGTTCTTTGTGCAATATCATCTATATTCTAGACTGAATGATTTTGTCTCCATATCAGCCTTACATACTTACTATATTTTACTTTATTTTATTTTGTTTTTTGAGGGGGGAAGGGCAGAGAGAAAGAATCTTAAGCAGGCTCCGCACCCAGCACAGAGCCTGATGCGGGGCTTGATCTCACAACCCTGGGATCATGACCTGCACTGAAATCAAGAATCAGACGCTTAACTGACTGAGCCACCCAGGTGCCCCCTTACATACTAATTTTAGATAGCTTATAGCTTCCATGTAGTATAATTCTCATGGAGCTCTAAAAATTGTCCATATTATCAGGAGCAGAGTGGCCCAAACTGTATGGCCTGATAGTATCACCATCATTTGCATATAATAAGTTCTTCAAAGCTCTCTACTAACAGGAGTTAAAGAAAATATATCTCACTTTTACAAGTAGGGGCATTTAAGTATGGACTGTCTTTGTTTAGGTTAATTTAGGCAATGTCAAAGAAAAGACAGTATGACAGATCTTCCTTATCCTTATGTATTCATGATTATGCATTCTTAATTTAACATCATGGGAGCCAAAACTGTACTTCTTACATGGCACAATTCTTCCCAGTTGAAGTTTGAAGCCAAGAAAATGGAAAGAGCACCTGACAACAGTCTCTATATATCAATCACTGTAAGTCTGCATGGAAAGTAGGTTTAACCTAAAAGGGTTAGACCTTTACCAAAATTTGATTTTTTTTCTTGCTATAAAAGCTATATCTTAAAGTACCCACAAGGTTGCTCATCAAATCAGTTAAGCTTTGTATCATTGGATAGACCTTGGGAGAACCACTCTGTTTAGAAAGATCAAGCTGGTGTTGCTGTGGAGAAAACAAAGAAAACTGAAATAATATTTCTATCCAATTATCACATCGACTCCAGAAATTGCTAATATTTGCTAACATTTCTTTTAACATTTAAGTTAAATAAGTTAGGATAGAAGTTAGTAAGTTAGTAAGTTAGGATAGAATCGGTAGCTTCATCATTTCTCTGTAGTCTAAGTGAAATACTAACTTGTTCCAGCATAGCCAATTCCTGGTTTTCATCAACTGTGTGTGGCTGTTGACTACATGAATAAAGAATTTCATCTTGTGAACACTTTTTCAAAAGAAAATCATTTGTATCTTAATAGTAACAGTCAATTTTCCATGCAACACTTTGATAATGCAGATGATATGCCTTCATATATTTCTTTTTATCTTATAGTGAGCGACATATTTTATTTAATTCACCAATGAAAAATGAAGCATGACATGGGGGGAGGGGCAAGATGGCAGAGGTGTAGGAGACCTAAATTCTGTCTGGTCTCAGGAATTCAGCTGCATAGGGATCAAACCATTCTGAACACCTACAAACTCAACAGGAGATCAAAGAAAAGAATGGCAGCAACTCTCTGAACAGAAAAGCGACCACCTTCTGGAAGGTAGGACGTGCGGAGAAGTGAATCCAAGGTGATATTCGGAAGGATAGATGGCGGGGGAGGGGGCCTCCGTTGGCCGCTACCGGCAAGTGACAGACCAGCGGAGCACAAAATCAGAACTTTTAGAAGTCTCTTCTGCTGAGGGACATCGCTCCAGTGGCTAAGCAGGGGGTGGAACCATCGCTGGGACAGTGTGGTCTCAGGACCCTCAGGGTCACAGAAAGACTAGAGGTGTCTGAGTGTGGCAGAGCTCCCAGGTATCAGACCAGGGAAGCTGCCTACAAAGACGGAGCCGAGGAGTGGGCTCTCAGCTCAGGGTTGCCATAAACCATAATCGGGGCACAGTCGGGCCACTGCTCCTCCAGCAGGGACCCAACAAGCAGCAGATCCGGGGAGACTCCTCTTCCTCCCCCAGGAGGAGCGGCGCGGGAGCGCACCGCAGGGATCTGCTGGGTTTGGAGACTCCAAACGGGGTCATGTGCCAGAGATAGAAATGCTTGGTCACCTGCTGGGTGAGCACGGAGTGTGGCCAGAGACTGAGGAGACAGAAGTAATTGACTGATTTTCTCTGGGGGCTCACTGAGGAGTGGGGCCGCGAGTTCTCGGCTCCTCCAGAGCAGAGATTAGGAGGCTGCCATTTTCACTCTTGTCCTCCAAAGTTGTAGGGAAAGCCTGCAGGGAACAAAAGCTCCTGAGAGCAAACCCAAGCAGATTACTTAGCCCGGACCGACAAGGGTGGGGCAATTCTGCCTCCGGCAAAGACATTTGGGAACCACGGCAACAGGCCCCTCCCCCAGAAGAACTGCCAGCAAGAACTGCCAGCCAAGACCAAGTTTACTGATCCATGAGAATGGCAGACCTCCAGCTCTAGGGGAATAAAGCACACAGAATTCATGGCTTTTTTCCCCATGATTCTTTAGTCTTTCAAAGTTAATTTTTTTAGTTTTTTTTATTATTTTTTTTAATTTTTCTTTTTCCCCTTTTCAACCTACATCTTATCAATCCCTTTTTTTAAAAATCTTTTTTATTTTTCACTTTTAGAGTCATTTTCCATCACTTCATTGTAGTTAACCTTGTTTTTGGTAAATATGTATAAGTTGTTCTCCCTTTAAAATTTTGGGATACAGTTTCTTCTAACAGACCAAAATATACCCTAAATCTTGAGTGTATGTCTTTATTCTAGTCTCCTGCTTGATCACATTATCTCCCCCTTTTTTTTTTAAAACTTCTCTTCTTTCTTTTTTCAACCAACTTCTTATCTTATCAATTCCTTTTATAATATCTTTTATAATTTTCATCTTTACAGTCATATTCCATCCCTTCATGATATTTACACTTATTTCTGTACATATATAAGTTTTTCTTTCCTTAAAATTTTGGGAGGCAGTTTATTCTAACAGACCAAAATACACCCAAAATCTAGTGTGTGGTACTGATCTATAAACCAGCCGGATCATATTTGATCATATTTTTTTTTCTTTTTTCTTTATTTTCCTCTGGTTTCAGGTCTCTTCTGATTTGTTTAGTGTATATTTCTCTGGGGTCCTTGTTACCCTTTTAGCATTTTGTTCTCTCATTCATTTATTCTCCTCTGGACAATATGACAAGACAGAAAAAATCACCTCAAAAAAAGAACAAGAGGCAGTACCGATTGCCAGGGACCTAATCAATATGAACATTAGTAAGATTTTGGAACTACAGTTCAGAATGACGATTATAAAGATACTAGCTGGGCTTGAAAAAAGCATAGAAAATACTAGAGAAACGCTTTCTGGAGAAATAAAAGAACTAAAATCTAACCAAGTTGAAATCAAAAAGTCTATTAATGAGGTGCAATCAAAATGGAAGCTCTAACTGTTAGGATAAATAAGACAGAAAAGAGAATTAGTGATATAGAAGATATAGAAGACCAAATGATGGAGAATAAAGAAGCTGAGAAAAAGAGAGATAAACAACTACTGGATGTAGATGGCAGACTTCGAGAGATAAGTGATACCATAAAACAAAACAATATTAGAATAATTGGGATCCCAGAAGAAGAAGAAAGAGAGAGTGGGGCAGAAGGTATATTGGAGCAAATTATAGCAGAGAACTTCCCTAATTTGGGGAAGGAAACAGGCATCAAAATCCAGGAGGCACAGAGAACAACCCTCAAAATCAATAAAAATAGGTCAACATCCCAACATCTAATGGTAAAACTTACACATCTCAGAGACAAAGAGAAAATCCTGAAAGCAGCTCGGGACAAGAGGTCTGTAACCTACAATGATAGAAACATTAGATTGGCAACAGACCTATCTACAGAGGCCTGGCAGGCCAGAAAGGACTGTCGTGATATCTTCAGAGCACTAAACGAGAAAAATATGCAGCCAAGAATACTATATCCAGCTAGGCTGTCATTGGAAATGGAGAGATAAAAAGCTTCCAGGACAAACAAAAACTAAACGAATTTGCAAACACAAAACCAATCCTACAAGAAATATTGAAAGGGGTCCTCTAAGCAAAGAGAGAGCCTAAAAGCAACATAAACCAGAAAAGGAACAGAGACAATATACAGTAACAGACACCTTACAGGCAATACAATGGCACTAAATTCATATCTTTCAATAGTTACCCTGAATGTAAATGGGCTAAACGCCCCAATCAAAAGACACAGGCTATCAGATTGGATTAAAAACAAGACCCATCGATATGCTGTCTGCAAGAGATTCCTTTTAGACCCAAAGACACCCCCACATTGAAAGTGAAGGGGTAGAAAACCACTTACCATGCTAATGGACATCAAAAGAAAGCTGGGGTGGCAATCCTTATATCAGACAAATTAGATTTTAAAACAAAGACTGTATTAAGAGATGAGGAACTATATCCTACCTAAGGCATCTATCCAACAAGAAGATCTAACAATTGTAAATATCTATGCCCCCAAAATGGGAGCAGCCACTTATAGAAGCCAATTAATAACAAAGGCAAAGAAACACATCAACAACAATACAGTAATAGTGGGGGACTTTGACACACCCCTCACTGAAATGGGCAGATCATCTAAGCAAAAGAGCAACAAGGAAATAAAGACTTTAAATGACACCCTGGACCAAATGGACTTCACAGATATATTCAGAACATTCCAACCCAAAGCAACAGAATACACATTCTTTTCTAGTGCCCATGGAACATTCTCCAGAATAGATCACATCCTGGGTCACAAGTCAGGTCTCAACTGGTACCAAAAGATTGGGACCATTCCCTGCATATTTTCAGACCACAGTGCTTTAAACTAGAACTCAATCACAAGAGTAGTCGGAAAGAACTCAAATACATGGAGGCTAAACAGCATCCTACTAAAGAATGGATGGGTCAACCAGGAAATTAAAGAAGAATTAAAAAATTCGTGGAAACAAATGAAAATGAAAACACAACAGTTCATAATCTTTGGGATGCAGCAAAGGCGGTCCTAAGAAGAAAGTATATAGCAATACAAGCCCTTCTCAAGAAACAAGGAAGGTCTCAAATACACAACCTAACCCTACAACTAAAGGAGCTGGAGAAAGAACAGCAAATAAAGCCTAAATCCAGCAGGAGAAGAGAAATAGTAAAGACTGGAATAGAAATCAATGAAATAGAAACCAAAAGAACAGTAGAACAGATCAACAAAACTAGGATCTGGTTCTCTGAAAGAATTAATAAGATTGATAAACGCCTGGACAGACTTATCAGAAAGAAAAGAGTAAGGACCCAAATAAATAAAATCATGAATGAAAGAGGAGAGATCACAATCAACACCAAAGAAATACAAACAATTCTAAGAACATATTATGAGCAACTCTATGCCAGCAAATTAGATTACCTGGAA
This sequence comes from Eumetopias jubatus, assembly GCF_037043125.1. Taxonomy (NCBI): domain Eukaryota; kingdom Metazoa; phylum Chordata; class Mammalia; order Carnivora; family Otariidae; genus Eumetopias; species Eumetopias jubatus. Next base: position 15,715,417 of record NW_028274823.1, read on the forward strand.
GAAATGGGTGCATTCCTAGAGATGTATAAACTATCAAAACTGAACTAGGAAGAAATAGAAAACCTGAACAGACCGATAACCAGCAAGGAAATTGAAGCAGTCATCAAAAATCTCCCAAAAAACAAGAGCCCAGGGCCAGATGGCTTCCCAGGAAATTCTACCAAACATTTAAAGAATAATTAATACCTATTCTTCTGAAACTGTTCCAAAAAATAGAAATGGAAGGAAAACTTCCAAACTTGTTTTATGAGGCCACCATTACTTTGATCCCAAAACCAGACAAAGACCCCATCAAAAAGGAGAATTACAGACCAATATCTCTGATGAACATGGATGGAAAAATTCTCACCAAAATACTAACCAATAGGATCCAACAGTACATTAAAAGGATTATTCACCACGACCAACTGGGATTTATTCCTGGGCTGCAAGGTTGGTTCAATATCCGCAAATCAATCAATGTGATACAATACATTAATAAAAGAAGAACAAGAACCATATGATCCTCTCAATAGATGCAGAAAAAGCATTTGACAAAGTACAGCAACTTTCTTGATTAAAATGCTTCAGAGTGTAGGGATAGAGGGTCCATACCTCAATATCATAAAAGCCATCTATGAAAAACCCACAGCAAACACCATTCTCAATGGGGAAAAACTGAGAGCTTTCCCCCTAAGGTCAGGAACACGGCAGGGATGTCCACTCTCACCACTGCTATTCAACATAGTACGAAAAGTCCTAGTCACAGCAATCAGACAACAAAAAGAAATAAAAGGCATCTGAATCGGCAAAGAAGAAGTGAAACTCTCACTCTTTGCAGATGATATGATACTTAATGTGAAAAACCCAAAAGACTCCACCTCAAAATTTCTAGCACTCATACAGGAATTCAGCAAAGTGGCAGGAGATAAAATCAATGCACAGAAATTAGTGGCATTTCTATACACCAACAATAAAACAGAAAAAAGAGAAATTAGGGAGTCGATCTCATTTACAACTGCACCCAAAACAATAAGATAACTAGAAATATATCTAACCAAAGAGGCAAAGGATCTGTACTCAGAAAACTATAAAATATTCATGAAAGAAATTGAGGAAGACACAGAGAAATGGAAAAATATTCCATGCTCATGGATTGGAAGAACAAATATTGTGAAGATGTCAATGCTACCTAAAGCAATCTACACATTTAAAGCAATCCCTATCAAAATACCATCCACTTTTTTCAAAGAATTGGAACAAATAATCCTAAAATTTGTATGGAACCAGAAAAGACCCTGAATAGCTAGAGGAATGTTGAAAAAGAAAAGCAGAGCTGGTGGCATCACAATTCTGGACTTCAAGCTCTATTACAAAGCTGTCATTGTCAAGACAGTATGGTACTGGCACAAAAACAGATATATAGATCAATGGAACAGAGAAGAGAGACCAGAAATGGATCCTCAACTCTATGGTCAACTAATCTTTGACAAAGTAGGAAAGAATGTCTAATGGAAAAAAGACAGTGTCTTCAACAAATGGTGTTGGGAAAATTGGACAGCCACATGCAGAAGAATGAAACTGGACCATTTCCTCACAACACACACAGAAATAGACTCAAAATGGATGAAAGACCTAAATGTGAGACAGGAGTCCATCCTAGAGGAGAACACAGGCAGCAACCTCTTCGAACTTAGCTGCAACACCTTCTTCCTAGAAACATCAAGATAAAAAGCTTTTGTACAGCAAAGGAAACAGTCCACAAAACCAAAAGACAACCCACAGAATGGGAGAAGATATTTGCAAGTGACATATCAGATAAAGGGCTAGTATCCAAAATCTATAAAGAACTTACCAAACTCAACACCCAAGGAAAAATCAATCCAATCAAGAATTGGGCAGAAGACATGAACAGACATTTTTCCAAAGAAGACATCCAAATGGCCAACAGACACATGAAAAAGTGCTCAACATCGCTCGGCATCAGGGAAATCCAAATCAAAACCTCAATGAGATACCACCTCACACCAGTCAGAATGGCTAAAATTAACAAGTCAGGAAACAACAGATGTTGGTGGGGACGCGGAGAAAGGGGAACCCTCCTACACTGTTGGTGGGAATGCAAGCTGGTGTACCCACTCTGGAAAACAGTATGGAGGTCCTCAAAAAGTTGAAAATAGAACTACCATACGACCCAGCAATTTCACTACTGGGTATTTACCCCAAAGATACAAATGTAGTGATCCGAAGGGGTACCTGCACCCCATATTTATAGCAGCAATGTCCACAATAGCCAAACTATGGAAAGTGCCAGGATATCCATCAATAGATGAATGGATAAAGAAGTTGCGGTATATATCTACAATGGAATATTATGCAGCCATCAAAAAAACCCGAAATCTTGCTGTTTGCAACAACATGGCTAGAACTGGAGGGTATTATCCTGAGCGAAATAAGTCAATCAGAGAAAGACATGTATCATATGATCTCACTGATATGAGGAATTCTTAATCTCAGGAGACAAACTGAGGGTTGCTGGAGTGGTGGGGGTGGGAGGGATGGGGTGGTTGGGTGATAGACATTGGGGAGGGTATGTGCTATGGTGAGCGCTGTGAATTGTGTAAGACTGATGAATCATAGCCTGTACCTTTGAAACAAATAATACATTATATGTTAAAAAAAAAAAAAAGGTAGTTGGAAGGGGAAAATGAAGGGGGGGAATTGGAGAGGGAAACAAACCATGAGAGACTATGAACTCTGAGAAACAAATTGAGGGTTCTAGAGAGGAGGAGGGTCGGGGGATGGGTTAGCCTGGTGATAGGTATTAAAGAGGACACATATTGAATGGCGCACTGGGTTTTATATATGCAAAAATGAATCATGGAACAATGCATCAAAAACTAATGATGTAATGTATGGTGATTAACATAACGTAATAAAATAAAATAAAAAAATAGTATGACTGTATGTCATCTCTTCATGCATCAGCAATAAGATAATAATTCTCAGTAAAGTCCTTCTGCCTTGTCAAGAAATTTCATTAAGGCACAAAAGCTGATTCTGAAGTTCCTTTTTATTTGGCATTCCAAAAGATTTTAAACTAAAATTCTGATCAGAATTTTTTTTCTTTCCTTCCCTTCCCCTCCCCTCCATTCCCCTTTCTCTCTTTTCCCTCCTCCCTCCCTCCCTCCCTCCTTCCTTCCTTTGTAAAAGGCTGTTCTTAGAACCATTTGATAGAGAGTTCATTCGTATCCTCATCTACTTAGTAAATAACTTTGGCTGTGATCATTCATTCATTGAAAAAGAATTTTTACTCAGCTCCTAGTGTGTACCAGACACTTCTCTAGGAATATATATATAAAAAATGCCTCTTTTGATTCTATTCAGCAAGCTTTTATATGATATTAAAAAAACCATATCAGGGACTCTTCTAGACCATCTACCAGGAGACTGGGGGCAGACAACTGGGTAATATTCTGATGTTGGATGAAGTACTTATGTAGCCTGGATTTAAAAGTAACAAAGCCTTACCTATTTCTTAGTGGGCAAAAACTTCAAGAAACATAAAAATATTGCAGAATTTTGAAGGTTACTTCAGGAAATTCTAAAATTTGGATTCTTAATCAATTCTTTGTGACATAGATGGCATCATTGATATAGACTTTGCCAAAGATGACCTCACTTCTGAATGAAAGAAATCATACAGAATGGATTTCTGTAGAAGAGTTAAAAACTCAGCTATTGCTTGATATCAGACCATCCTTTCCAGTGATTAATAGGAAATACAATGGACCTTTGCAAGGCAGTATTTTGTTTTGGTTTGTTTGTACTTCTTGACATTAAAACCAAAAGTCAAAAATAAAATGCTGATATCCAATTTTAAAGATTACTCTAGGCACTTAAAAATCATTACTAACAGCATAGAGAAGTCTTGTTTGTTCAACGTATACTTAAATAAAATATTACCAGAAAATCACTGCAGAAAAGATATAATGATTAGGAGAAAGGGATAGCAGAGGGAGAAAGTGCTTTAAGTAGGATGATTACAGAAGGTGTCCTAAGAAATGTCATCATTTAACCTAAAACCTTGAATACACTCAGGATATGCATGCATACCCAAAATCTCAGTAGTTTAGAAAAATCTAATTCTTGTTCACACAAAATCTTCTACAGATCTAGGTAACTTCCCATCTGGTAACCCAGTAATAGAGACTGCTTCAGTCTTGAGGCTCTGCATTTCAACCCAAGGATTCCTTGGGTGTAAAGACAGAAAGGCTAGTGGATCCTGTATGGACTTTACAGTGCCTCAGACAAGAAGTGACATACATCATGGTCCATGGTCACATGGCCCACCCTAACTACACGGAGGCCAAGAAAATGTAGAGGAAGAAGTAGAATATTAAGTCAATGGAACAAAGGAAGCCAGAAAAGGTCATTTCAGGCAGAGGGAACAGCAACTGCAAAGTTCTGGAGGCAAGTCTGAGCTTTAAGTACTCAAGAAACAGACAGAAGTCTGAGTCTTATTAAGCGACGCGGCAAGGAGCAGAATGGTCAAAGGATAATTTTGGCTTTATCAAGGTTAAGAGAAATTGCAATAACATATATAAATCATCAGACACCATATGATCTAAAGAAATCATATTTATTATTTTTTAAAACATAATTTCTTTTTGTATCGTTCAGAGTCCATTCTTATGGTGTTAGAAATAGCTCAAAACAAGTGGGCAAAAAAAAGTAGGTCTTACCATCCTCATATAAAGTTATTTAAGACATAACCAAGAAAACAGCAACAGCAGTTAATCTCAAATACAATGAACCTAACTCTCCCAATAAGTATCAAAAGGTCAATTTTGTATGTAACCTTCTTTAATACAAAAGGCCAGGTGGTTGTAATTTATCTGAGCAAATCAAAATGAGCAAAAGGATGAGTACTGAAAAGGTCATTTAAAAGCTGGATCCCCAGAATGGATATTTAATACATATTACTCCTCAAAGAGTGAAAATGGGAAACTGGATAATTTCAAATTTTGAAACATGTGCTAGAAAAAAAATGTTCCCCCCATAGAATACCCTCACAGTCATATTGTGGAATACATTACTTCCTCAAGTTAGAGGTCTAAGTTGTCAGAGAAATACTTGTCCTGCTTTCAAGAAGAACGGCAAATGAATGCCTTTGACATCCCAGACATGCACAATATGATCAAGTCAACCTTGATGAGTGGAAATATAAAAGCAGCTGATTACAATAGAAATGACACATCGACTCCTGCCTGTGTGCCGGTTATTTATCACTGGAGGCTCTTGTTACAATAAAGCTCAGATCAATCCTTCAGTAGCGTTTCCCTCCTCTTAAGAATTAATTTACTAAAGAAGTATTTTTTTTTTCTCCCTGATTCTGGGAATCAATACAAAGCTCAAGATTCATTTTTGAACCACAATATACTAGCTTCTAGGTTAAGAAATTCTAAATGCAACATAATCCAGTTAGCTTTTACATTTAGTGTATAAGAGGTTCATGTTGAACATTTAAGTAGTTTGTGACAATAATTTTAAAGATCTTGAAGGGGTACTTAAATCTTCCTGGAGACATAAGTGACTCAAACACTGACATTTTCCTCTTAATCGATACTATAAAAATATTTTTTTCCCTTTAAGGAAAATGTGATTATTTTGCTATTAGCAAATGGGGTCATTTTTGGTTCAATATTGAGAAACTGTAAAAATGGTTTTTCTGTAAAATGTTTCTTTGTGAAATAAGACATCTGCTAATTATAATTTTCTAAAGTCTATTGAAAGATACCTACTTTGTTCATGGACTAATCAATATGATAGATTAATATGCAGTTATTTGTTTTTAATCTTTTGTGAAAGGAGATCGGATATAAATATTTTTAAAACTAATTTCAATCATTTGAATTTTTAAATGTGAAGGGCAGTTAGATGAAGCATAGATTACTAATGACTGATATATATTGCCTTTCTTATGTACTTGGAATGATCTGTTATACCATAAAAATCAAATTGTAAGAAAAATCAGTGGTCATAGCACACTCATTGAAATAACTCATTCTCAGAGTTGGAAGGAATCCTAGAATTTACCTAGTCCAATGTTCCCAAGTGCTCTGAATTTTCTGACAAATGGTCATCTAGCATCCTCAGATATATCTAACAAAAGAATCACTTTTTATCAAGGCAGTTTTTTCCCCCAAAAGGTTTATAACACAGTTAGAATTAATTATACTGAACAAAAATTTATATTCTTGGGATTTTTTGGATCATTAAAGTTAAATAGGATACTTTTAATCTCATTAAAATTCCTTTAAATATATATTATTTGAAACTTATATGTTCAAATTAAACAATTCCAATATCTTAAATTTTGCATTCATTATTCATGCAACAAACATTTATGGCAATGCTCTGGGAAGAAGGCCAGACACTGCCATTTAAGAGATATGAAATATAGTCCTGTCCTCAAGGAGTTTACTCACAGTTTCATAAAATGGACAAAACTGTTTACATGGTTTTCAGCATTTCATTTTTCGATGTTCCTCTTAAAACGTAAAGTGAACACATATTTTAGATGTGATCTGACTAGTGTAGAATATGGTTGAAGTATTTCTCTTAATGTATTCCACATTCACATGCACTTTAAAATAGTTTTGTTTTTTATTTTTACAACTACTCTGCTGTTGGACCGAATCAACAATTCCAGGTCTTTCTCACATGAACTTTGATCAAAATAAGTGTTCCTAGTTAACATTTCTACAATTGAGTTTTTTAATCTAAATTCAGAACTTTACATTGTGTTTAATTTTTCATGTGTTAGTGTTGTTATTGTTTTTAACCTATTTTTCCTCGAGTGCAGAATTGACTTTGATATTTTGAACTTCCAAGTAACATAACTAATGGTTATCCCCATAATATCACTTGTGTTGAGCCTCTACTCCACTCTCTCTGACCAGGTCAGCAAGATTTGATGATGAAGAGGACTAGCGAAACAGTGAGTTGCCTTACTTGCTAGTAACTCAAGGTAAATCATAAAAGCCATCAAGAGAATGACTTTTGCTTTTTATGTTGTAGGGTTTCCTCCTTATAGTGATGTCAAAAGATAGGACAGATAAAGTGTATGGATTTAGAAATACCAGGTTTATTTTCATGGGCCATATCCAAATATCCACTCTGGGAGAAAATAGGTATTTGATATCTAAGAAGCTCCATAGCTGGTATACACTCTCTTTTTTTTTTTTTTTTAAGATTTATTTATTTATTTATTTGAGAGAGCGAGAATGAGAGAGAGAGAGTGTACATGAGAGGGGGAAGGGTCAGAGGGAGAAGCAGACTCCCCATTGAGCAGGGAGCCCGATGCGAGACTTGATTCTGGGACTCCAGGATCATGACCTGAGCCGAAGGCAGTTGCTTAACCAACTGAGCCACCCAGGCGTCCCTCTCTCTCTTTTATTTTCAAACTGTGTGAAATCATCCTCTGCCCACTGTAAAAATTTATCTAAAACATATCCTCCCTAGACCTCCCCTAAAGTACAGCTTTTTTGGATCATATGTTGTTGAATCCTAATTTTCATACTTTGTATACATATCATATGAGGAATGGGTCCCAAAAGTGGGGCAACTGAGACAGGTCCTTGCCTACTTCAGTCTTAGCCAGTCCCTCATTAAGGATGACTAAACAGCTTTCTTGGCTCGAATTACCATCTTATGGTCCAAGAATATTCCCAAGAATTTGATTATTTCTTCCTATGTATCTTATCTGCTTCACCCATCAACTGGTACATGGCTTCCTGAATTTATTGGCTTATGGTATATTCCTACCAATAAAATCTACATAACCATATAATTGTTCTCCCCATACCAAATATGTTTTAACTCTCACCAAATATATTCTATAACATACAGATTCCCTTTATTCTACTACAATATTTCCTTCTCTAAATTTTATAATCAAGCTATTTATTTCCTGGTTGATGAAAATTTTAAATTGATCAGGGAAAAGAAATGAACCCTTATTACCTTATTAGGAGCTCTTTCTCTAAAAGTGGACACTTAACCTAGCATTTGAGAATGAATCTGTTGCTGGTGAGGTCTCTGATAAGGTTTCCAAAAGTAGCCCTTTCTTATCTACTTGGGATTCTGAACAATTTGAAAAATACAAAGTGAAGATAAAGGACATAATATCATCTTTATTAATGATGCTCTTTATTTCACCTTCCTTTACAAATTAAATAAGTCACTCTGCTTCCTTAAGGGCAGAAGTATTGAGAGAACCTATGAAACAAAGACGCAGATCATTGGGCTTCAGCTAGGGCCAAAGCCTTCAGGTGCAACTAATTATTCAGTGTGCCTTCCTAAGCAGGTAAGCTGAGGCAATGATTCAACTGTATGGACAAGAAAAGCCTTTAGAAATTGGTGGGCGGAAGGATATTTGCTGTTAATACACTACAAAGAAGTCCCATGTACTATACTATTGAACCTGGGTGAGCTTTAACTGGTTAGTGTTAGGCCGAGGGAACCAGCACTAGTTACTTTGCCTGGAATTCTATTCTATACTTCTTTCCTAACCATTTCACTTAAAATGTCAGTCACTGCCACACACACACACACACACACACACACACACACACACACAGCCACTACCCCTCAACCAGGCTTTTTTTTGTTCTCCATAGCATTCTCTACCATCTGTCATGCTATGTCTTTGCTTATTATTTGTTTATGGAGGGTCTCCCCATTGACAGTATAATAAGGTTTTATCTATGTTAAAATCTCAGCATCAAAAAGTATTTGGTACCTTGCAGATGTTCACTAAATATTTGTTGAATTAAAGAATCAATTTAGGACCAAGGAAGAACCTATGGATGAATCTTAGTATCTTGTGGTATGAATACACGCTCAAGGTCACTCTTCACCATGTGGTCTCAGGTTGTCTCTAATAACATATGAGAGACAAAATTTTCCTCAGGAGCAATGCCATAATGATGTGCTATGGCAAGAGCCACAGTGAAATAGGATGGACATGCCTGTTCATGCCTGCTTAGCATGGGTGCTACCTGCCAAAACAGGCACACTCAACTTCGTATTGAGGTGAATGGAAACAAAGAGGTTTTTGAATAGACAGTCTGGGGAAAAAAGGCATTTGAATAAGGTGGTTGGGGCTGATACCATTACAAATTTCTAAACTTTGCAAGAAGGCAACACTGTCTAAGGGAAGTATGCATAAGACCAAAATTAACATTTTGCTTAGAGATTTCTCACACTTAAACTCGGAGGTCATGGATTTTGGACAACTTGCTGAAACCCTTTTAATTCAGATACCACTGAGTTTCCGCTATGGTTTTTGACAACACTAAGTCCTAGGTTTGGGCAATACAATTTTTTAAAGATTTTATTTATTTATTTGACAGAGAGAGAGAGCACAAGCAGGGGGAGCAGCAGAGGCAGAGGGAGAAGCAGGCTCCCCGCTGAGCAAGGAGCCCGATGTGGGACTCCATCCCAGGACCCCAGGATCATGACCTGAGCTGAAGGCAGACGCTTAACCGACTGAGCCATCCAGGCATCCCTGGGCAACACAATTTGCTTGAGGTAATTCCAGTAGAGGCTAAAGATTGGCCTATTTTCTAAATTTGGTAATTGTGGGGCCAGTGCTGTGAAAATGTTCTGTGTGTTAGTAAGGATTTGTATTCTTTAAAAATAAGGCCTATGAAAGACTTGCTACTGAACTAATACAACTGAAAGAACTTTCAGGCATCCCAGTGAGAAACAGACAATCCCACCTCTACATGTGAATGGAGAATGCTTCTGGCAAAGACTACATAGAATAAGTAATATTGAAGGATAGTTTTTGGAATTTATTTGAAGAATTTTTACCTCACAAAGGCAAAATACTTTTACTTTGGACTTTACTTATAATTTCAACTTGAAAGCAAAGAAAATCTTTTAACCTTTAATAATTTCCCCTCAAAATAAAGCCAGGTGACTATTCAATTTAGGGCAATTCTACCCTGTTGAAATTTTATTATTGATGTATCTTTATGCATTTTAGTATTTAATGCAATTAGCATTTATTTTAGCATTTAGTATTTAATGAGTTATTTAATGTGGTCATATAACTAGTTAGACATGATTTGAGAATAGATTGCAGATAAATTTCCAGGAGTGTCATGGAAGTTGATTGATATATGTACTGTTCCAACCCATTTCAGAGCTTTATGGGTGTGAAATCAAAACTGACCACCATGGGTGCCAGGAGAACACCCAGAGAAGCAGTGATTGGAATTGGCACCCTTCCTCCTGAAGGTGGGCACGGAGTTATCCTGACAAGTTGCTGATTTATTTCCCAGGGTGTATAACCACTCCCAAGGTTGACCATTGCAGGTGGAGTGACTTATTCTATTGATGAATGGGGGTATGTTCAACTTAGGTCTGCCTCTCTTCCTCTTAGAGGCTAATCTGCCTACAAATGATGTGAATTATACTCTGCTCCTTCATCTCATAACTTCTTATCTGGGAAGATCACCACGAGGCAAACCATGCCTTAGTCTAGTATTATCCATGGCAGGTGATTAAATTTGAAGTTCGGAATTTGCAAACTCATTAGGTTTATATACCCAAAGCCATTTAATTGTTCAGCTCACATTTGCTTAGAATTCAGATAGAGAAGAGAGTGCTAATAATTGGTCCCTACCCCCTAGAAAGCACCAATAATAATTATATTGTTACCCAAGTGTTCATTTCTCTATCTTCTTCAAAAGAACATCTGAGGGGCACCTGGGTGGCTCAGTTGTGAAGTGTCTGCCTTTGGCTCAGGTCATGATCCCAGTGTCCTGGGATCAAGTCCCACATCGGGCTCCCTGCTCGGCGGGGGAAGCCTGCTTCTCTCTCTCCCACTCCCCCTGCTTGTGTTCCCTCTCTCGCTGTGTCTCTCTCTCGCTGTGTCTCTCTCTGTCAAATAAATAAATAAAATCTTTTTAAAAAACACGCAAAAAACCAAAAGAACATCTGACATTATTAAATCCCTTGCTGATCCTATCTGTAGACTATCCTTGCGGTATCAGCCAAGTTATCCTAACAAAAAGGAAAAACAGTTCAGTTTTGAAGTCTTAACTGACTGGCAGCTCTGGACTTCTAACACCATTGCTTTTACTTAATAAGTAAATGAGTAAATAAATGTTAATTAGGAGACCTTATTTTAGCATCTCTTTCCATTTGATTGAACATAGTTTTTCTTTAAACATTTTGAAATCCATCTTGCTAAAATGTGTAATACATATATGCCTACCTCTTATATTCATTTTCCTTACTGCTATACTAAAATAACATGATCAATTTTCTTTTCCTTAGGAATTCTACACCCCCAACATGGTTGGTAGCTTCTTTCACTATCTGTCTCCCTTCTGAGAGTCGAAGCTGTCAGCAAAACAACTCAAGAATTGATCATATCTTCAGCTTTCTGTGGAATGTGCCTTTTAGCAGACGTCCAGACGGTTTCTATTCTCCTACAATTACTCTATCTTGATACAGTGCCAGTTTTGTAACCTGTCTTGGGACAAAGACAGTTTATCACAGGTCAGACACTTATGACTACACACACTTTCAGCTCAAGGGATATATATTTTGGAATTAATTCAAGTTCCGTACTCATTAGAACTACCATCTCTAAAATGTAAAAATCTCATTCATGTACTCTTTTCCCATTTACGACCCCCTTTTATTAATACTATCTTGGCTCACAAACACCAATCCTCCATCTCAGATCTATACCATGACCAAAATAACTTACTGATGATCTACATGTTTTAAAGCTTCTAAATTTCACCCAAGTCTTTGAATGCTTTCAGTGATACTTTATCTTTTCTCTTAATATTGGGTGAGTGACTTCCTTTGGTGAAAAGTGGTATATATTATACTCAATCATTAAGAAACTTAAGAGTCCTGCACAATGCAAGATACTTTGCAAAGGTTTTTAGAGACTAGCAAGAAATAGGACAGAGTGCTTGTCTTCCAGATTTATATTATCCTTAGGAGATTGAAATTTAAATAATGAAATGTTAACTTACAATAGAAGATTTTAATGATAAAACAAATCAGAAATGTAAATGTGTGATCCTTGTTAAGTTAGTGGCATAAACAAATGGTATGATCTCAGAAAAAGACAGTATCTCCATGGACTGGATTGGTACTAAAGGCTTCAAGAAGTCTGTGAGGCAAAGCTGATACTTAAAGGAATTGCTGAATTTGATGAACCATATTATGAGAATTAAACAATGATTTGGGTATGAATAAATCTTTCATTTCACAATTATGTTTTTTAAGAATAAACAGAGCCCTTTATTTCTCTTCTTTATACTACAAATTCCTGCATATCATTCCTTTTCATTTGTTAAACACTATACATGTTTCTCTTTCCTGCTTTCTTTCTCTTGGAATCACTTAAACTATGTCAACTCTGAAATCCATAAATCACCCTGCCTTTTCTATTCCTTTTTAGTTACATTTAACCACAGGAAATAAGTTTTTGCCCTTTAAACACATTGGGATAACTTTGTGATACCAAGATTTGAAAAACATAACTACATTTGCATCAATCATTTCGTGACATAAGCTTTGCTCAACAGACACTGCAGTATATAGTAGTTGGACAAGCACGGTATCCAAGTGTACCACGTACCAACAAACGTCAAAAGCATTCTACCACTGATTTGAATGTTTTAGGCTTTGTTAATTAAGAAATCACCTTATATACATCAACAGTTTGAAGGCCAAGGGTTAAGTCAAAGAAATATATAGATTATTAGAGACAAATGAATTTTTAAAAATACTATTAAAATACACCTGAAAATTTAATTGGTCTCTGCTATTTTTCAAACAACTCTTATAGAGAAGAGTTTTTATATAGTAATAAAAGTAAAAAAATATAGCATAAATTATTACTCAATCCACTGAATGCATAGTTTACAACAAAACACATGCATGTTTCCTTTCTGAGAATCCCAAGGAAAAAGTTATAATTTATTTTTCCAAATCACTGCCTACTTGCTTCAAAAAAAGTGAGATGAATAAGCAAATGTTATTCCAATTTAAACGTTATATTGACTTCAAAACAAAAAAGAGAGACCAACACCATATATTAATTCAAGTTAGAAGCTACTGTAAACTCATCAGTCTAAGTAATATATACCAAAGACATTAGAAAATACACAGAGCCAATAAGAGTTTAAATTCTGCCCGTTAGCAATTCCCTTGCTAACATTTCATCTTTAACTTACAATAACATTTATGATAATTTACCATATACTGCTAACTTAAAACATTTAATTGGAAATGATGCAAATATACCTTCAGAGAATAATGTATCAAATTTGGCAAGATTTTCTTTAGTGCAAACAAAAAGAGAGGAAGAACGAGTATAATGTCATTGGAAACGATGTCATCTTTCTATAAAAAGATCTCTTAACCTTTTCAAATAAATAATATTAAAAAAAGTGAACAAGAGTTTATGAATTTTCAAATGCATTTTTATTATTATCTATTGACATCTTTTTATTAAAGCAATAATTCCTTTGAGGAATATTACACTTTGAAAATAACTGTGTCATCACAAGAACCTTGTGATGCCAGGCTCCAATTTCCTTAGGGAACAGTACGTCACAAAGCATATCTAGAATTGCTAAAAGGGCACAAAACAACTCTAGTTAAGAGATCTACTTCTATTCTCCTCGTCTCTCTATTGCAGTATTGACAACTCTGATCTACACAAAATTAGAAGCTAGAGAACCCTCAGCAAATTGGTAAGGAGTGTTCTCAGTTCCATCCTGCCATCTTTAGAAATCATATTTATCCTCCCAAATGTTTATGTCTTTCCCCAATATTAGTAGAGCAGGATGAATGATAACTTTTATCTCAATTTTCTTATGTATAATATAATATATTATATTATATAATTATAATATATAATATAATTATATATAACATAATAGAATTACAATATGTAAATATAATAAAATATATCTCAATTTTATTTATTTTTTTAAGATTTTTATTTATTTATTGAGAGAGAGAGAATGATAGAGAGCATGAGAGGGAGGAGGGTCAGAGGGAGGAGCAGACTCCCCACTGAGCAGGGAGCCCGATGCGGGACTCGATCCCAGGACTCCAGGATCATGACCTGAGCCGAAAGCAGTCGCTTAACCAACTGAGCCACCCAGGCGCCCTATATCTCAATTTTAATATATATATTCAAATTAAAATAATTTGAAAGGAAGAGATTCATAAGATAAAAATTGATAACAAGAAAACATCAAGGAATATTTTTAACTAACAAAGATTAATGAAGAACTTCAGCAATTACATTAAAAGAATATAATTGGTTGGCTTTTTTGGAAAGTTATTTGCTAATAGATACCAAGAACATCAAAAGTGCACATATCCTTTGACTCTGTAATTCCACTTTATGACTCCCTATTAATGAAATAATCAGAGACAAGAGCAAGATTTTCAAATTCCTGTCAAAGAGCAACATTTACAAAATTCCTCCCAAAGTATAATTTATAACAATGAAAAATTGGAGACAATTTGGTTAAATAAGCTGGAATATCAAAAAGCTAAAATATTATATGACCATTAAATTATGTTTTCAAAGAATTTTTAATGAGATTGGAAAATGTCAAGGATATAATTACATGAAAAATGATGATAATATATATACACACATATACAAAAATCATATGTAAAATTATATGTGATAAAATAAGATTTGAAATGCTTACTTTGGGTTTGGGGATGAAGGAATGGGGGAAGACCAATATAACTAACTTCATATTTTGCATGAATTAGTAAAGAAAAAGATCACTGTTAAGTATGATCTCACTTATATATTTGTATTATCTATACCTATATCTTTATGCCTGGGAGGCAATACAAGAAAGTTTTATTTTTAGAACATGAATTTTAATTCATTTAAATTTATATTTTTCCCAACTTTTCTATAGAAGTTTCTATAACAAAGAAAGGTGAATATTCATCATTCTTTTGAAGCCTCTGAATTGTTGAAACTGTTACCATACGAATGTATGATTTGAAAAACAAAGCCAATAAAGTAAATAGAGTAACAACTTTTGGTATTTTCGAAAGCTGGTGTATTTGGGCTTATTATTTGTAATATATATGACACAATACTACAGGATAAAAGCAGTGGCAAGGATTAATACTTGCCTGAGATAAAAGTACTAATGACACAAATTCTGGGAGAAATCCTGTATGTAAATAATTATAATTAAGATAAATAATAGTCAATAGTCAATTATTTATCTTAACTGGTACTTTTTTTTTGAGAGAGAGGGAGAGAGAGAGAGAGAATGAGGGGAGGGGCAGAAGGAGAGGGAGAGAATCTTAAGCAAGCTCTATGCCCAGCACAGAACCTGGGCCAGGCCCCAATCTCAGGACCCTGATATGGTGACCTGAGCTGAGATCAAGAGTCTGAGGCTCAACCAACTGAGCCACCCAGGTACCCAGAACTATATATACTCTTAATAAAATTTAGGAAACTTACAAGGAGTTACTGGAAAAATAAGCAAATATAGAATTAGAAGAATCTTTCATTAAATGGAAATATAATTGTTGGTGTTGGAACTAGAGAAGTAGTTATCTATTTCAGAGGCCATTGAAATAGCTCAGAAGACAATTTTAAAGATCTGATTGTATGTATTCTCAAAGAAATGATCTAGATAATTCAAGTTCCATTGATCCAAAAGTGCCTGGTACTATGACTGATTTTAAATTGGCATATTTAACTCTTTAGCCTTCAAGATTTGATTAGATTAGGATTAGGAATACTATGACAGTTGGCCATCTGGAGGGAAACAAATCAGATGTCTTCACTTAATGCTTCTATGTCAGGATTTTGAACTGGGCCTACAATGTGAAGACAATTTTGGTACCCTAAATGTAATCACAGTGTTGTTATAAGAGGGAAGCAGAGAAAGGTTTGATTATAGAAGTGAAGACAAGGAAACTTCTAAAGCAAGAGGAGACACTGCAGGCTTTGAAGACGGAAGAAAGGGGCCAGGAGCCGAGGAATGTAAAGAATGTAGCTTTTAAAAGCTAGAAAAGGCAAGAAAAGGGCTTTTCTCCTAGATTCTTTGGAGGGGGTATGTCCTGACACTTTAATTCTGGCACAGTAAAGTGGATTTCAGAATTTTGGCCTCCAGAATTGTACAGGGATAAATGTGTATTGTTTTCAGCAGAATTGTGGTAATTTGTTACAGTATTCATAGAAAATTAATACAATAGCTAAGTGGAAGAAGGCCTGAGCCTGGAGTGATACAAGTACATTTTTTTTAAAGATTTTATTTATTTATTTGACAGAGACACAGTGAGAGAGGGAACATAAGCCGGGGGAGTGGGAGAGGGAGAAGCAGGTACATTAAGATGAGGTATGGAAAGTTAACATTCTGCACTGATTGATCCTAAGTATGACCATATCTGGCAATAAACTGCATTATTACTCAAACTAATTTTTTCCAGCCTGGAAAAAGTTGTCAAAATTATTCAGAAAGAAACCTAACAGAATGCACACACAGACTCTTTTTTGTCATAATCCCTGTGACCTGACTAGGTAATTTAGAAGAATAGAAGAGTGAATGTATTTTTCCCTACAGGTGTTTTAAGCTCTTCCTTAAAGAGTGGCAGAAATCTTGAAGTGTGCACACATTTCACTAACCAACGTAATGTGATATAAAATATTTAAAATGTAAAATATTAACCAAAGCAAGGAGCTAGCCTGTGGTGAAGGACAGATTTAGAGTAAAATGAAGCTCGGGATAAAATTCAATAAATTCAACAAAATGAAAAGATAGCACTGGTCTGAGAAGTAATATGCAGCATATTCCTTCCCTTTATTATTTTTATCAAAACCTTACAATTTTAACCAATCCTGTTTTCTGGGAAGTAAGGAAGAAAATTTCTACTAGTGATACTAAAAATAAAAATATCTATTAGTATTTGAATGACTATAAAGTGTACTTATGCTTTAGAAATAGAAGTGTAAAGACTTAGTTTTTCAGTTATTAGGATTCAGAGGGAAACAGATGGTCTGAGAATCAAGGTCATAGTGAAGAACAAGGGAAACATAAATGCCTATATTTAAGGTGATTGGTTTAGTTCAATAAGCATTTACTGACTACAGACCAGATTCTGGGGACTGTGCTAGGCAGTGAGAAAAGAGACATGACTGTCTTCAGAACACATAATTTAAATATGCCATGAAAGAGAAATCCATACCAGCTATGGGAGCAAAACAGAAGGGTCATTTAACTCATACTAGGAGTAAGTGAACGGTGGACTACGAAGTCTTCCAGACGAGTTTTGAAAAAGAAGGCAATAACTAGGGTTATCAAAGAGAGGAGGGTTAAGGGGAGAAGGAAGGAGGGTAAAGAGAGAGAGAAGAAAAATAAGAGTACATTAAGTAGAAAGACTAGAATAGGAAATGTAAGGCAAATAATAAAATAAAATAATAAAAAAATGAAATAAAATAAAATACCATGGAACAGTCAACATTTTGCTTTCCTTAGAACATATGGGAAAGCAGTGGAAATGAAGTTAGCCAGGTAGGCAAGGCTTTGAAACCCATATCACAAATTGTTCTATAGGAGATGGGGAATCTAGGTATGGTAGCTTTTGTTTTTTAATTTAAAGTTTTTAGTGCAAGACACAAAAATTTTATTGTTCATAAGTTATAATCCTTAAAAATTTATCCTGGCTAATATTTTTCTTAAAAATTAAATTATGAAATGTTTCTTAAAATAGTATATATAAGTCATGTATATAACTTGAAGAGTAATCATTGTTGAATCAAGCCCCCCCATCCCAAAAAAATATGTTGAAGTCCTACCCCCAGGGCCTCAGAATGTGACCTTATTTGGAAATAGGGTGGTTCCAGATGTAAGTAGTTAAGATGAGGTCACACTGGAGTAGTCTGGGCCCTTAATCCAATATGACTGGTGTCCTTAAAAAAAAAGTATGTAATGCAGAGGCAGAGACAAAGGGAAAAGGCCATGTGAGGATGAAGGCAGAGATCAGCGTGATGCGTCTACAAGCCATGGGAAGTCACAGATAGCCAGCACACCACCAGAAGCCAGGAGAGAGGCATGAACAGACTCTCGCTCACAGCCTTCAAAGGAAGCCGCCCTGCCAATACCTTGATCTTGGACTTACAGCCTCTAGAACTGTAAGACAATAAATTTGTGTTTTTAAGATACTCAGTTTGTGGTCCTTCGCTGAAGCAGCCCTAGAAAACCAGCAGTTATATAATGATCATCCATGAACTTAAAATTGCTTAAGGAAGAAAATGGTCGGTGTCTTTGAGGCTCTTATGTTCCCTTCCAGATGACATCTCTCTCCTTTCAGATGATACCATATCCTGAATATTGTATTAATTATTCTCTTTATTTTAAATAGTTTCCCACATATGCGTGTATTGCTAAACAATAAAACACTTAGATGTAGCTGTTTTCATTCTTTCCATGCTGTATATAGCCTGAGTTTTCTCTTCCTGCAAACTACAGGTTCCCCCACTATCTGAAAGTAGTGTTCCTATGAAGCCTTTCATAAGCCAAAATGGCCTTAAAGCAAAGAAGCAATTACCATTAATTTAAATGGAAAAAAAAATTTAGTGTTCCCAGACCCCAAAATAACCTCTCTTAAGACTTTTCTGATACCTTAAGAGGCATCTTGCTAACAGATGCACAAAATAAATGGAGATAAAGCCCAGATGCTCACCAACACAGTTCAGAATTCTGGCAGCCTGATGCTGAGATGCTGAGTGTCGTTCCCACGGAAGGAGCTGAATGTACTTCCATGGGAAGAAGCGGGACTACTCTCCCACCTCAGAGTGTGTGCTGACCTTACAAGAAATGGCTGCAAAATACTGAGTGCTATTTTTGATTTTCACTTTTTTTTCATAAAAGTGAAAATCCTCTTCAGATTTCTTTTGGTTTGCAAAAACAGGTATTAATGTAAGTTCTTCCATAAAAGCAAAGTGGCACAATGTGAACTTTCAAAAAGTGGGGGATACCTGTGTTATGTTTTTGAGGACTATTGATGTTGATGCCTCTCTGTGTAGGTAATTCTCTTTTTTTACTCATACAGTCTCATATATGAATCTAGCATAATTTATTTATAAATGGACACCTGTTAGTTCTAGCTTTTGTTATCACAAAAAATACTGCCAAGAAAAAGTTTATACATATCTCCTAGTGCACATGTGCAAGTTTCTTTAGGATATTCACCCACGAATTCATGATATGTATCTTCAACTTTGCTAAAATATTGTCCTATAATTTTTTCAATGAAATTTGAATTTTTTTTACTTTAAATGAAATTTGATTACCTTTAACCCATCTGAGATTAATCTTTGTACATGAACAAACTGGACTCCTATTTCCTTTTGTCCATATGGATAATCAACTGTCCCACCATCATTTATTAAATATTGTATTCTTTCCCCACCAATATGCAAATCAAGCCATAAATCACATTCTCATTTTTTTCCATACATTCATGTGGAGTCTTTTTCTGGACTTCCTATTCAATTCCATAAGTGACGTATCTTTAAGCAAGCACCACAGTGAATTTTGATATCTGGAAAGGCAATTCCCTCAAACTTTTTCATCTTTTTCTAGAGTATCCTGGTTTTCTTTTATTTATTTATCTTAATTTTATTAAATTTTTTACTTTAACTCCAGTATAGTTAACAGTGTTATATTACTTTCGGGTGTACAATGTAGTGATGCAAATATTCTGTGCATTACACAGTGTTCATCACGACAAGCGCACTCTTTAACCGCCATCGCCTATTTCACCTATGCCCCCCCCCTCCCCTCTGGTAAACAACAGTTTGTTCTCTTTAGTTAAGAGTCTGTTTTTTGGCCGTCTCTCTCTCTCATTCTTTTTTTCCCTTTGATTGTTTTGTTTCTTAAATTCCACATATGAGTGAAATCATATGATATTTGTCTTTTTCTGACTGACTTGTTTCACTTAGCATTATACTCTCTAGCTCCATCCATGTTGTTACAAATGGCAAGAGTTCAATCTTTTCTTTGGCTGAATAATAATAATAATAATAAGTTCAATCTTTTCTTTGGCTGAATAATTTGGTGGAATATTATTCATTTAATATATATATTAAATCTTCTTTGTCTATTCATCTGTTGATAAACACTTGGGCTGCTTCCATCTTTTATTTATTTATTTAATATCAATTATTTTAAAATATGTGTTGACCTATTTTTATAAGTTAATGTGTACATTACACATACCCCATTAGGTTAAAAGCATAATATAATGAACACCCATGAGTCCATCACTCAACTCAAGAACTAAACCATTACTGAGTGCCTGGGTGGCTCAGCCGGTTAAGTGGCTGCCTTCGGCTCAGGTCATGATCCCAGGGTCCTGGGATTGAGCCCCGCATCGGGCTCCCTGCTCAGAGGGAAGCCTTCTTCTTCCTCTCCCTCTGCCTGCCTCTCTGCCTACTTGGTCTCTCTCTCTCTCTGTCAAATAAATAAATAAAATCTTAAAAAAAAAAAAAAAAAACTAGACCATTACTAAACCTTCCATCCACCTATGTGCTCTTTTCCTATTTCATTCCCCTGCTTCCCCACTCTAAAGGTAATCACTGCTGTAAATAGTTTTGGCTCTTGCTGATGTTTATAAAAATGTCCTCTAGCTATGAATAATACTTTACAACTTGCTTTTTTCACTTAAGCTTATGTTTCTAACATTCATCCATGTTGTTGTGTGAGGCTATAATTTATTTTATCCCCTGTGATTTGCACTGACATAGATACTTGCTCTTCTGTGTAAATTTTAAGGTTATCTTTTATCTTCTATAGAAATCTTTTTCAATGAAAATTTCATTAAATCTATAGATCAATGTGAGTAGAATTTGTAACTTCACTACATGGAATCCTCCTATCCATGAAGAAATTTCTCTCCATTTAGTTGGATCTTCTTTAAAATTTCTCAATATAGCTTTATACAAGTTCATTATTTTATAACTTTATATTTTTCTACATAAAAAAATTTGCACATCTGTTAAAATTCTTCCTAAATAGCTTATATTTTTATTGCTACTATAAATAATATTTATAAAAATCACAATTGCTATTTGTTGTTTTTTATATAAATTTTTCTTTTGTGTATTTAGTGTATGTACTTCTGGTTACTTGCTGACTTTTTAATATCTACAATAATTTTTCAATGTATTCATTTAGATTTTCTATGTAGATAATTATACAATATATAAATAATGAAAAGTGTATTTATTTGTGATCTTAATATAACTTTTACTTTTTTCTTGACTAACTGCACTGGCTAAAGGCACCAGCACAATTTTAAATAGAAGTGGAGATAGAGGGTATCCTTTCCCTGTTTATAATTTTAAAAGGTGTGCTTTGTACATTTCTCCACTGAGTTCCATGTTTGCTCTATGTTGGACTTCTGTAGATAATTTTTATCAGTTAAAGAAAATTTCTTTGTATTTCTAGTTTGCTAAAATTATTCTTTTAGTCATGAATGATGTTGAATTTTTTGTATCTACTGTGATGACCATATGACTCTCTTCTATAAATACGATAAACACCAATATTCAGAAGTTGGACAGTGGACAAATAATAAGGATTAATCACAAAGTCATTAAAGAACCAAGACTGCATGAAGTTACAAGTGCTAAAGAAAGGGAAAACTCCCAAACAGTAAGAGTGTTCAAATGTAGCAGAAATATTCTGCTCCTGATTTTTGTCTCTGTCCTTTAACAAACTGTTTGACTTGATCACAGTGCTTTTTATTCTTCTTGATATTGTCCTGACCTGGTATCAACAACACTATTTTTAATATATCTGCTTGATTGAGTTCATGCACCAGTATTTTTGAACTGAGCTTGGCAAGAGGTTTCCATTTCTTAAGAATTTGCTCCATAATTCTCTTTAATTTTATTGGCCCTTTAGTTTTCTTGGTTCCAAACTGTTTTTATACTCCTGATAACTTAGAAGTTTAATAGGAAGGACTTGGCTCTCTTCTGATAATAATTTTTCACTAACAGGAAACTAAAATTTCAGTAGGTTGTAGCTGACCACTACTTAAAAGATGTACTTCTCAGCTTATCAACAGCACTGGATGGTCCAAAAGAACTCTTCTTGTTGCCCATGTGATTTAGGACCATTATAATTCTTCATTAACAAGACAAAACTAAGCAAAAATAAAATACAAACAAAAATGAAAAAGAAAGCAGATACTGCACAAATGAGACTATGGTTTGGATGTGCAATTCTATTTACATTGGGCAGCTGTGTGATGTTTCTGCTTTTGGCTTTTTGGTTGAAATTTTATTTTTAACTTGTCACTTTCTTAGTGTACCTCAGTCTATCATGAGAGTGCCACTGTTTGATCAATGATTACAGAAAAGCTCCACTCTCTCAATTCATGAACTGCCAAATTTAATGATTAGCAAGCTTAATGTAGCCCCTAACTCTGCTGCCAAATAGTAAAAGGTATAGGGATATTGTTTAAAGAAGTCTTGATTTTTTTTTTCTTGCTCCTCCCTGTTAGCTCTCCTACACAGATTGTGCAAGCACAAAGCACTGTTCTGTGGATGTGCACTGTTGATGGTCTTTTTGACATAACCCCTGGAAAAAACACTGAACAGAATATTGCTGGTAATGATAAGTTCTGGATAGTCACTCTTTTTTGCCTTCTTAGGTTTCTTATGGATACTTAGAAACAACTATAGCACCTTTCCAGTTCTACTGAACTCTATCTGCCTGCCATATGCTAGGAAGATTAATCATGCTGAGATGCCTATATGATTTCTCCTCTTGTAAATTTTGGCATGTGTTCTGCTTCAAGGGCATTCAGATTCACTAAAATTCATGAAATTCATGGTGATACAAGCCCAATATTTTACTTGGACTTTTTTTTACTTCATTTTTTTTTCCTTTTACAATAATTGATTGTTTTCAGAGCATTTAATTAATTGCTTTAGCATTAAGTTGGTAACCTCTATATCCCCCCTCCCTTCTATCTTGGGTAACACTTCTCTTTGCTTTTTTTTTTGAGGGTTACTGTTAGTATATTTAAGCTGGGTCCATTTCTCTGACTGCTATACTGACAAATATACAGAAACTATGGAAGTATCCATAAAAAGAGTTAATTCCTGTTTCTCTATCACTACAATGAGTTGTTCAACATCAATGTGACAAAGAGCATAAATCAAAATACTCTGTCTGAAAGTTTAAGCTCTACTCAGTGTGTTTCAAAAAGGAAAAGTGGGACAATTTGTAGTTCATCAATTATATCACATTAAATTAGCCTCCATCATTGACTTGGCTGGACAGCTTTCATCTATTTTAATTTACAACAAAAAGGACAGCCAAGTACAGGATAGTAGCAATGACACGGTCAAAGAGAGGCTTTGTCTTCTTAGCTATAAAAAATGTTTTGCTTTGGTACCATTAACATATTATTAAAGACCTCTAAGTCAAAGAAAGCATAAAAATAGCATAAAATATAGTACATCCCATAATATTTATATTCGTAAACATTGATTTATAGTGGAATCCTATATCTAACACACAGAAATTTTAAATTAATTTAAAAAATATATGATATTCTCATAAAGTACAAGCTCCAACTGTGATATGCTGTTAACATGGCAGAACACAACCAGTTTTTTACATTATTCACCATTCTATTCCTTCAGAGACACATATTTCTCACATAATAGGAACAATATTTTACATACATTATTGGGTGAGGTATTAGTCTACTTATGACACCAAACAGGAAGACTAAAACATTTTTATTTTAGTTAACTGGAATTAAGGAAAATGTAAACGATAGCCAAGGCAGGTTGTACTGCAGTTCTTGGCTTTGAAGTTGAATATTAAAGGCAGGTACAGGAGGCAGACATGATCATGTTAACTGGCCACTCCTAGAGGTAAAGAAATAGAATATGGAATACAGTAAGACATAAGTTTATGTGTGATAGAAAATAAGAACATTCAGAGAAAAGATAGTTAACAATCCTAGAAAGACTATAAGATGATAAGCTTTTGCATACTTAAAAATAGTATATTGATTTAACAAACATTAGCTGAACATCCTCTTATAAACCTGGTATTATGCTAGGTGCTGGAGCTAAAAAAGGTAAATAAGGCACAATTCCTGCCTTTTAGGAATTTTGAAAAATTCTTTTGTGACATTCATTTTTCAACTATTATTGTGTTACTACTAGGTGGCTGGATATATTTAGTTAACTAATTTCTTATTTTATAATTTTTCTCACTACCAACACATGAATATGTGTTTTCTTTTGTACTTAATTTAATATCATTAATCTTTTCATTGCTTATGTTATAAAAATTATGACATAGTTCTAATATACATATAGGGTTATCAACACCATGTATATGTACGCTACAGAATGTACATTAAAATACAAATCATATTTACATTTTGTGGTTTTATTTATTTTTATTTTTTTTGTTGGTGTTGGATTTTTTTTTGGCTGGCTTATTGAAGTATGATTGACAAATAAAAATTGTATATATTTAAGTAGTATGCTTTGATATATGTATACATTGTGAAATGGTTACCATGATCAAGCTAATTAACATATCTACACCTAATTTGCAACAACATGGATGAACTTGTAGGGCATTATGCTAAGTGAAATAAAACCAGACACAGACAAATATTACATGATCTCACTTACATGTGGAATCTAAAAAAAAAAAAAATCAATGTCATAATAACACAGAGTAGAATGGTGGTTACCAGACGCTGGAGAGGGTAGAGGGAAGATATCAGTCAAAAGGTACAAACTTTCAGTTATAAGATGAATAAGTTCTGAACACCTAATGTATCACCACTGTGACTATAGTTAATAATAATATATTGTATACTTGAAATTTGGTAAGAGAGTAGGTTTCAAGGAGTCTCACTACAAAAAATGGGTTTTACTTTTTTATTGCATTTTACTTTAAGCAAAATATCTGTTTAATATTTCCTCCCTAATAACTTTATCCAAATTAGTTCCACAATTTTAGAACACACACAGTCTCTATATAATTAATTTTATATATTCAAAACAAACCTTTGTAATAATACATTTTAATCTTTGTATAAATCTATGTATATATCTCTAAGTAATTTATTATAATAAATGCATACATATTTATAAACATAACCAATCATAAGACAAGTCTGGTTTTATACTCTGATATATAGAATAACTAGCATTTGACACTGTCAGGAGTGAGGGTTCAGGTTTGCTGTTGTGTGGACATGGCAAATCACTAAGCTTACCTTTCAGCTTTGGTTTCTTTAGCTGAGAAATGGATATAGAATAGCTACACTACCCACCCAGGAGTTTTTTATGAAGAGCAAATGAGTTAATGGAGTTTCCCAAATTCAAATAATTCCAGAACTGCCTTTATAAATTTTGTCATTCCCTAATACCACTTACGCTATTATTTACCTAGACTTCTTTTTTAGAAAATATTTTTTATTATGTTATGTTAACCACTATACATTACATCATTAGTTTTTGATGTAGTGTTCCATGATTCATTGTTTGCATATAACACCCAGTGCTCCATGCAGAACGTGCCCTCTTTAATACCAGGCTAACCCATTCCCCCAGCCCCCTCCCCCTATAACCCTCAGTTGGTTTTTCAGAGTCCATAGTCTCTCATACCTAGACTTTTAACTTAAATCTGCTCACCTTTTTGCTAAGCAAATTTATTTCAAAATAAAACTAGCACCAAAATGAGGCTTTCTGCTTGGGATTTCAAAAGATAAAACAGCCACTTACAAATGAACATATAATTCGGTATTGTTTAATTCCAGGTGTTTATGTATCACATAAAACTGTGTTGGCCACTACTTAAAATCATATTCCACATCAGTGGTGGTCTGGTTTCCATATTTTGGGAAACACTCAGCTAATATATTTGAAGAATTTAGATTATAAGCACTATACAAATCTAAGACATTATCATTACTAAGTGGTTACTCAACTGTATGATATTCATAAAAATACTTAATCAATCCTACTATAAGAGTTCCATAAAACTTAATTCTTTGTATTACACAATTGAATATAACTATTAGGGTGTTAAGTATGATGAGCAAGAAGAAACTAAATAAATTCATCGTATATTACTAATAAAGATGCTATCTTTTTAACAGATGCATGTCATTTATCAGGGTTTTGAGAGAATGAACCTTAGCTTAGGATAGGTTGACTTCAATGGAGAGCAATGGAGAGCTGAACGCTACACATCCAGAAAAGAAGCAGGGGCCAAGTTCAACTGAGGAGAGATTACCAAGAGAAGATAGAGTAGTGATAGAATATGCATCTTCTTCAGCTACTTTAAAATTTTACTTTCGATCTTATCTTTGGCCACCATAGGATGAGTGAGTGGTGTTTGTGTGTGTGTGTGTGTGTGTGTGTGTGCACGTGCACGTGTGTGCATGCATACTGTGGGACTGGGGTGATGACAGGGGTGGAAGTGAGAAACAGGAAAGAAAAATGGCAAGTGGAAAAAAGAGGCAGATCAGAAACCAATATTATGATTAGTTTAGGATTTATAATTAGATTATCAGAAATATCGATAGTCATCTAATCTACATGTTATATTTTCCATTCAAGTATCCTGTTCTGAATTGTACTTTGGTGGCAGAGATACGGGGCTGGGGAAATGGGAGTATAAAAGCTGGCGAGGCTCTGGCCCTTTCTTTCCGTCCTCCCCACCAAAAATAGCAATTTTTCTTGTATTTATTTTACATTTAGACTTGAGAGTAATTTGGTTCAGACAAAGGACACTGAAATTAACAAAAAATGTAAAAATGTTCTATTTCAACGTTCTGTTGAAAAGCTGTAAAAAAGCCATTGGATAAATAGATTTTTCTGGTCCAATAGCTTTGCTAAATCTCAGCCAATGTTCACTCACATGAAATAGTGATGCATTTATAGCTATTAGAGTATTGGTAATAATCTAAATTTAAGTCCAGTTTCACTTTTGCATGTAATAGGATATTAAAAAAGAAATAGGTGTAAAAAACATTTTGAAATAAGTAGTTACCTCCCTGCTACTTAAATAAGTCACGGAAGTATTGCTATCTTTCATAGAAACAAAGGTTGGTGATAAAGCCTTATTTGAATAAAACCTTCCCTTTTTACTTTATTACATATAAAAAAAATCCAACTAAGTTAGGAAAGAATTTTCCACAGAAATTGCTCCTCAGTACATAAATGTATCAAATTTCAATGGTTTTGCTAAGTGCCTTTTAAAGGATATGGCAGCTTGGAAGCAATAATGCCTATATTTAAAGAGGTACATTGCATATAAAAGAGGCTATGGAAAAACAAAGACTCTGCCTTACTCATAGATTATATCTATGGTTAAATGACAGTGGCCTAAGCATTAGGCATACACAGAATGAACGAGTCAAATATTTTTTTCTAAAATATCCACCTTTCCTGCAACTATTATTTTGTTTCATAACCATCAAATCCATTCTACAAATCTCTTATGAAGTTATTTTTTAAAGTGCTTTAAAAATCTAACATCTGATGTCAAGTAAAGCCCTCTGGGACCCATTGATTCATAAGGGTAATAGAATGTCCTTCACCTGTAACATATCTAGTACAACATGTGCTTAGGGTTCGTGGCTCTTGACTGCAACTTTGTACACTGCCAACACCATATGGCAATTTATTCCATAAGTTCTTGCACTGTCTTGCTTACTGACAATTACTCCTGAACTCTGCTTCAGGAGTCCCATAATGGAAGAACAGTTCTTGTTTCAATGGGATCCCTAAAGCAATGAGGTCCCATCAGACACCTATCAGCTCCGTGTATTATTAACAAGACTTCAACTATCTGTTAATAGCCAAAACTTGGTTTTACTGTAGTTGAGGAGAATCGTGGTTTCTTTAATTGTTCAGGAATTAGGAACTTAAAATGTATTATTTTATTCCACTCTAGGGAAGAGTCTCAGAATATCATGAATCAAAAAAGGCTTCATTAGTGAAGTTTAGAATTTTATATTCATCATTCAGTTAAGATGCTTGGCCAAGTTTTGTTCCAAATGTAGTAGTCAGATTTTCTCTCAGTTCTGTAACGGGTCCAGTGAAAACCAGAAGGTAATTTGGATATCAAGCCCATGAGTGTGAACATGATATTAAATGACTCACTTGCGAGTAACTTCACAATTAATCTCAAATTTGATATGTGCTGCTTTGGTCCGTTGGCTTAGTGTGTATTCATTTTATAAATACTCATTGAGCACCTACTGATCTGTCAAGCAAGCATCATACCAGGTACTAGGGATGAAAGGTAAACAAGGTAAAGTCCCCGGGCGCCAGGGTGGCTCAGTTGGTTGAGCAACTGACTCTTGTTTCAGCTTAGGTCATGATCTCAGGGTTGTGAGACTGAGCCCCGCATCAGGCTCTGCTCAGCGTGGAGTCCCCTTGAGATTCTCTCTCTCTCCTTCCACCCTTCCCCCTGCTCACACTCTCTCTCTCTCCCTCTCAAATAAATAAATAAATAAAATCTTAAAAAGAAAAGGTAGGGGCGCCTGAGTGGCTCAGTCAGTTAAGCGTCTGCCTTCAGCTCAGGTCATGATCTCAGCGTCCTGGGATCCAGCCCCGTGTGGAGCTCCCTGCTCAGTGGGGGGCCTGCTTCTCCATCTGCCTCTGCCCCTCCCCCTGCTTGTGCTCGCTCTCTCCCTCTCTCTCTGTTGCTCTCACTCTGTCAAATAAATAAATAAAATCTTTAAAAAAAAATGGTAGAATCCCTGCCACCTAGACCTTACATCCCAGGAACAGAATTTTGTTATTGCTGCAGAAATACAGATTAATGAGAATGCTTGCAGTTCCTCCCAAGCCCTCCCATTCTCTTATGAGGACAAAGGGCAAAGCTTTCATTTTTAGGAAGATGTAACTGAGGTTCTAAATTGAGATATCTCAAGAAATGGTCAGACCAGAATGCTCTAAAACAAAGCCTGTAAGGGAGCAGTGTCTTTGCTTCAAAGGAACCATTTGCAGAACTGTATTTTTCCTCAAAAGGAAATTCTTTATCTTCATCCATTCAAACATGTGGTTGTAGGTTTTTTCCTATGGTGTGGTATGGCATTAATAACTCAAAATTAACACAGTAACACTTTCTTCTGAGAAAACAGAATAAATGCTATGCAAATTAAAGGAAATGCTAAGCTTTTTAAAAAAAATTTACCTAATTATTGTTTTTCTCCTTGTGATGACTTATAAGAATAGCAGAAACAGTAAATAACAAACACCATCCTAATTTCCCTAAACTTCAGGAAATAAATTATATAAAGTAACTCAATGTGAAAAAATGAAAAATTATGCTTCATATTTCACAATTACTTATTTTTATTTGCAATAAAACTTTGTAGACCTTCATAATTGTGCAATTGGTATATAGAAAAGCTTTGCTCTAAGAAATGTTGAGAAACCAAGGGAGGAAAAGTTGACAATTAAATGCAAAATATAATACAGCCAAAAATTGTTTTCTTGGGCTGAACAAAAGCATCAAAGCCTAATCTAATATAAAAATAAAGACGGGTCTTTAAAAATAATAAAATAATTATGGGTGGTGTTCAATGATGGTATTTAATTTACTGCAGAAAATAGGGCTATTTTGTAAAATACTTTCACATACAATAACAATCTCATATGTCTATAAAGACTATCTCTGATTTACATGTATTATATCATCTACAAACATAAGCTTTCTTTATTTCAAAAGTGATCTTGACATAAGACAAATTATCTAAATGCAGGGTTCCCCACAATTTGGATTCAGACCAGTGATAATGACAGTAACTTTAGCTTGTTGTGGAATGCTTATTATGTTCCAGTGCTGTTCTACGAGTCTTGATGTATTATCTAATTTTATTTTAATAAACACCCATGATATAATTACTATTGGTATTCCCATTCTACAGATGAGAAAACAATGCATGAGAGAGATTGAATAACTTGCCCTAAATCACATAGGTAATGAGTGGCAGAGCTGATATTTAAAATAAAGTTTAAAAGAAGTTTGGGTCACTGATATAAGAGTTCCAACTTCTTTCTTTTGCTATAAAGGATATTTTTTTAAAATCCCCAAACATCACTGTTTTTACTAAAATTTAATGTAAGATACCTTAATCACAACACAATTGGAAAGAATGTAGGATTTCAATAGAATTCATTTAGCTTTATGAAAAACTTAAAATTGTCCTTATTTTTCTAGTTATAGAGTGAAAATGTAGCCAAGAACCAGTACCCACCCATGAATTCAAGACTGGAAATCACTGACACAGTTCAAGTCATTAGTCCTATCGATTGAGAGCTATCCATTTCTCATGTTTTGAAAATTATTGAAAAAAATATTGTAGAATATACTGTACTCTGCAATAGCAGTGACAAATCAATTAAATAATTGAGAAAAAATGAGGAAGAAGACTAAAATTCAAATGCCATTACATGCTAGACACTGATACATAGAGTATCCAGTTCACCCAACAACTCTGGAATGAACATACTGACATTCCCACTTCTGTAGATGAGAAAATGAAGATTCAGTGAGGTTAGATAATTAACCCAAGGTCACTGATATAGCACATAGAGGAGTCTTTCTTAGGGAAGTTTTACTCAGAGGCTCATATTTTAAATTATTTGTTCTTATGACCAACACTCAATTTTATTTGAATGAAGGCAAGTGAGTGATATTATTTATTATAAATATTCTGGCCTAAAGATTAAAAATTAACTTTAGAGATATAAATTTGCTTGCGAAAAATGAAAACAAAAGCTATAATTTTTAAAAAAATGTTTACTTGCAGTAACATCATACACACACATAGACAACACAAAATCCTCACAGTGAGTCACTAGAAAAACAGAAAAGCAGTCCTTGCTATGTTTCATATTCAAGTTATAGCACACTTTTAAAATGCACTGATTTTGGATGGCCCAAGATAAATTTTTTCCTTAGAAATATCTTATTAAGTACATAAATATTTTGTAAAATATACTAAAGAAACAATATATTGCCAAGCAGTAGGAAGTTTAAATTAAAACCCTTTAACCAATAAAAATGTTTTACAGCAATTACTAGGTTTCTAAAAAAAACTTTTCACTCAGTTTAACTACAGCATAATAATTAATATAGATTAGCAATAATATATAAATATGGAAACAACTATCATGAGGAGTATATTGATATTATTCTTAGAATAGCTTTTAACACATTATTAGACAAAAAGTGTGTATCAAATATCATTTAACTCTCTCAGAATCTAATTGGGCTAAGTTAAGATACAGAGTGTCCAATGAAAATTTTCTTGGGCAGGACTTATTTATATGTTATTCCTATGTTAGATGTTTTATCAATGTTTTTGAAATCTATAGTAAGTCTTCACAGAATATTGCTGCTTATACAAATTTCAACCTAGGAATTTGGTTACTAGTTTATACAATTCTCTGTGATTCATCTGAATTTCAATTATTTGTACTCTCTGGATATTAGAGGCAAATCTGATTTGAATTTTGTAGCACTACCACTTATTCATTACATAATCTTAGTCAAGTATTTGTATTGGTAAGTGATCTTATTAGTGGGGTTATTGTGAAGTTAAATGAGTAAATACATCAAAAAGTGTTTAATATATAGGGCATACAAAAATTGCTAGCTCTGTTTTTCTCCCATCTTGCTTCCTTTTAGATTCTTTTCAATATAGAAAGCACATTCATATTCATTGTCAGAGGATCTTCCCAGAAACTGTAGGTATAGGTGTTAGAAATAATAATTTCCTTATAGATAATGAAGTTAAGTCTCAGAGAGGTTAAGTGACAATAAATTTGAGAGAAAGAAAAGTTTCTTTCTTTTCATAATAATAATTATATAAGTGAGAGTGTCTTTCTTTTTGCTTTGTCTTCTAGCTCAGAGTCAAATCTAAAGTTTAGTATTTGCACCACTGTTGGTCAGAATTCCATGAAATAATAGAAAAATATATATATATTTCAGATTTATTTATTTTTACAGAGAGAGAGAGAGAAAGCATGAGGACAAGCAGGAGGGAAAGAGGGAGAGGGAGAGAGACTCCCAAGCATACTCTGTGCTGAGTGCAGAGCCCCACACGATGCTTGATGTCATGACTCTGAGATCACAACCTGAGCCGTACCACCCAGGCACCCCCAAGAGAAAAAATATTTTAACATGGAACAATATATGTGTTCATAAAGTATGTTTAAAACTTTGTTCATTTATTTTATAAACATTTTAAGTGATGCTCCTCTATACCTAATTATAACCCTAGGAGAAAAGAACTATGATTGCTCCTTCATTCATTATTTTATAGAAGAGGAAATTATCTCCTGAGAGGATATATAACTTGTGAAAGATTACATAGTTAGTAAAAGGCAGAATAAGGATTCAAATCTGAGCAATCTCATTCCAGACTCTGTACTTTTAAACTCTGTTCTAATAGTGCCTCCGATGTGATATTTAAGAAAAACCTAGTTCCCTTTTTATAGATTCTTTTAAGAAACAGTGTGACTTAGAAGTCTAAAGCTGCCAACTGTTTTGTTCTGTTGGTGGGAGATTTCCACCAGTGGAGGCATAAGAACATAAAGGTAGTGAATTAGCTAGCTCGTCTTACATAATAATAATTTTCACCACTATATCTATCATTATACATTGAGTGCTTACTATGTAATAGGCACATTTCTAAGCAGTTTGCAAGTAACTCTTGATTCTCACAACAACATATGAAGCACATATTATTATTTTTCTATTTAACACATTAAGCAGAGACACAGAATCAAAAAGTAACTTGCCTACATTTAAACAGTGATTAAGTTGTGCAGCTAGTTCTATATTTAATTTATCCATCTAGCTATCAAAGAGAACAGAAAGCAATGCCCAAGAAACTTTTATTCTCACAGCTGGAGTAAGAACCTGTGTAAGACACAGAGTCCTAGACTCTCTAAAAAATATCACTGCAACAATGAAAGGTTGCATACAAAATTCACACTTTGTCTGATCACACTTTGTCTTAACCATTATATTACATTTTAGGACCAATTTATGGTAAGCCTTCCTGAGATCAGAAATACCTATATTTCTTTTAAACATCACCTTTACCCTTACACAGAAAAAAAGAGTTACTAATACAAACTAGAGCAGTGGTTCTCAAAGGGGTGGTGGTTGGAGAGGTGTATTAAAATAACAAAGTATTTTTTAAAGGTATATTCACCTAGTAAACATATTGAATGGGTGACAGGAGGGTAGGTGGAAAGAGTAGGAAAAAGAGCTATGCAACCAGAAAAATTTCCCTTAGCCAACTATGACATGGTAACCATTGAATTGAAATCTACCAACACAAACTCTCAAGATGGTTCAATTCAGTGAGGCAGTACCTCCTTCCACACAGAGAGGGGCGGTGTACAGCGGTAATTGAGAATGTGGTGCCTTGGGTCAGACTGCTTAGTTTGGATACCAGTCCTACTACGTGTGTGACCTTGGATCAGTTGCTGAACCTTATTGCCATCATTTTACTATCTCAGATTATGAGAAATAAATGTGATAATGCACATAAAAATCCTTAGCATGATACTTCAATGAATAACGTAATATTATAGTTTTTCCAATATTTATTTTGTATACATTTTAATGTTAACTTTAGGTTTCAGCCTGTAACTAACATGCCATAAAGGACCAAACAAATCTAGTCTCTTTAATAATCCTATTAATTGACATTCAAAGCTATATATTAAATACTTCATATGTGAGAAAGGTAGCTTCATCATAATCCTAGTACTTGTAGAATCTCATTACATGTTTGGAAAGAGGTATGAAATGTAAATTTTTATAATGTACAAAGCCTCATCATTCATAGACTGCAACTGAGTCAGAGAACCACATTTGACCTCAAATCTGGATATACTGTAAGTGTAAATCATTTCTTCTGAAATACACACAAAAGTGCTATATTCGTTCAGACAAGAGGTCTCTCCAGTCCAACAAAGGATCTGCCTGTTGGACAGTATGGCATTTACATGACTGCCTTTCAAAGGATACACTTCAAACACCACTTGTTTCCTACAATTCACATTTTATATACAGAGCTACTATTTTGAACACATCTCTTTCTTAACCTACTTTATAATTTTTGCCCATATCATTCCTTCGAGAGTTTAATAAGTATATTATTAACCCACTGAAAGAGACTTAGTTTTATTTATCTGAAAATACATTCCAAGGCTACAGAGACCAATTCCTAGTAGCTCTGAAACTACAAATTTGGCAAATACGTGGATCCTTTACCTATATTTTTTATAATTTTATATATTGAATAATTTTTCTTTGTAGGAGAAATGGTAATGCTTACCAAATATTTCATATGATTCCTTATATTTCCTAGACATCTTTCAATTAGGCAGGCCATGTGACTAATTCTGTCTTATGAGCTGTGAGTGCCATTGACATCTATTCTGGGCCAAAGCAAAGATGTAAATTCTCCATACACTCGTTACATCTGTTTTGATTGACCAGTGAGAATCTAGAGGTTGATCTGTTAGCCTAGGTCTCTGAGTGACAATGTAGAAGAGAGATCCCTTGCTGATTACTTTTAGACATGTTACAGGTTTGAGAAATAAGCCTTTGCTACATAAAGCTCGAGATTTCAAGGTTAATTTATTATCACAGCATTACAAAGCCTATCTTGATTAATTCAGAAATTGGTACCAAATTCTGTACCTGTAACAAAAATCTAAACTATGTGGCATTGATTAGTAGTCAGGTTATGAGAAAACTGATATTGGAATTTGAACAGGTAGCAATCCATGGTATCTGGTGGAAAAACATTTGGTTAAATATTGTCTTTGATAACTTGGGAAATAAGTCACGTACCTACTAAACTTTAAGCAGTACAGGAAGAAATTAGAAAACAGCATTAGTAGAATATGTTGACTTGTATTTGGCAAGATATTAAGAAAAGACCTTTAATCAGGAAAGAATTAGTTTGCAAAGAGACATAAAATGGAATAGAACGTCCAAAAATTTGAGGCCTTGCAATATTGGAAAACTAACTGCTATAGACCCTAAACAGTAAAATATACAGCTGAGAAAGACTTTGAGTGATAAATGCTCATTGAAATTTAATCTTGTGTCAAAGATCACATTAAAGGTAAAGTCTTATGCCCATTTTTAAAATTGTTGAGTTGATTATGATACCTCAGACAAATTTTAGCTTGGGGTGATGCACCCTAAAACATTTCAGCTGGATAAAATAACTCAGAGCAAATATCAGATGGAAAGCTTTGCCTTTTTACAGAAGTCAGATAGCCTCAATGCAACCCCCATTAAGTCTAGAAGAGTGAGGCACAGGGAAAGAAAAAAGGCAATGTAGCAGATCTGAGAATTACATCTCTAAAAAAAACTGTGGGCAGAGTTACTGTACATGGAACTCACTGTAATCAAATAGAGAAGAAGCCCCATGGGTTTCTGAGAGAGTTGTACTGCCAAAGGACCCACAAACCTGTAATAAAAAAATAATATTACTGCTCAAGCCTTAAAATTACAGTTAGGTTCCAACTTTCTTTGAACAGGAAGTAGGAAGAAAAAGCTTCATAGCCCGAAGTGTAAGATTTACACTTACAGTATATCCAGATTGAAGTCAAATGTGGTTCTCTGACTCAGTTGCAGTCTATGAATGATGAACCTTTGTACATTATAAAAATATTCTACAACCCCTATTTCAGATATAGCCAAGGAGTATACAGGAAGGAGGTACCTTCCTGAGAGTCTATCTAGGGACTGGGGAGAAACAGCTAACCAGGATTCCTCACCCTCGCAGTCGTTGTGGGTTTCAGAATGCTTACAGAATGGACCTGCTGCTCCGCTTCAATTCCTCCCATTCTTGGGCAGGAGGGAGTGTTTACTCCGTTTACCTTGTCTTTCTTCTACCGTTCTCTCTCGATTATGGAGTACTTCTTAATCCTCTTTATCTGTTTCACTCATCCCCTGCCCACCTCCCTTATTATATTTTATACCATGGCTACTTATTTTTACATAAATGAGCCAAAGATGCTTTCTGTATATTAGTACCTGGTCGTTTATTTCTTCACAGCAGGCTGAGACCCACAAGCTCAAAGGCCCACCAGCTCCAAACTCAAATTTCTACCCATCCAGTTGTTTTAAACATAGACCAAAAAAGCAGATTTTTAGTCAGTTAGAGCCTGCCTGTTTTGTGTACGACATGAAACTGTGCCACACATCTGCTCCCCGCAAGCTAGTGATAAACCCCAGGCTATAAAGACCCTAAGCCACTGATGCCCTTCGGAGCTTTCTGACCCAGAGACTCCCCCAGGTGCTGCTGAGCAACACCACCTAGCCATATAGCCTCCCTCTTTTTCCCCCCTTAGCCCCTGGGAGTTTCCTGGTCCTCTTCCCCCTCTGGTAGTGGCCCTCACGTGGTAGTTTTTAGACAGCCTCCTGTCTTGAGGGACTTCTCCCCGCATGCAAACTTGTCAAAGTAGTACCGAATAAAGCTTGTGTGTGCTGCTACCACCTTGTGATCATGTCTTTATCCTTGACCAGCCCCTGGGATCCCCTACACTTACACCCATAACATTTATGCCATGAGATTAAGTTATGCCTATTGGTGATCCTTTATCAACTTGTTTTCTTTTATCTACTTATGCATACACGTATTTACTCAAGAGATACTATCCAAATGCTTGCTACATGTAAGACACGATGCTGGGTATTGAGAAAATGAAAATAAGTAGAGCATGATCAATTCTCACGGATGCTTATATATGCTAGTAAGGCAGCCAGATACAAAAGCAAGTAACTGCTGCAGTGGAATAAATACCAAAGAAAAGGTACATAACAGGAACTAAATCGTTCATTTATCTTTGTTTCTACTTTCTATAACTGAAATATTGGTCATAGATCTAACAAGAAAAAACAGGAACCTGGAAATGAGTTCAGTATTTACATATATCTGACATGGATGTTCTTAGTGGGGTATGTCCATTCAGCTGTTGCTAAAAGTTACTTAATATCCCACTCGACTTATCTACCCTTTTCCTTTCCCCTTATTTCCCCATGGTTGTCCCTTATATTAATTCCTTCTCTCTCTTCTGCATGTCCTTTCCCCTTGACTTATGCTTGCTTTAAAAAAAAAAAGATTCCATTAATTCACTTTTATTCAACATTTTTCTGCCAAGCATAAGTAATAAAAAAAATCCCTCCTCCCTAAGAGATTACAATATAGGAAAAATGAAGGGGGGTAAATCGGAGGGGGAGACAGAGCATGAGAGACTATGGACTTAAAGAAACTGAGAGTTCTAGAGGTGAGGGGAATGGGGAGATGGGTTAGCCTGGTGATGGGTATTAAAGAGGGCACATTCTGCGTGGAGCACTGGGTGTTATGCACAAACAATGAATCATGGAACACTACATCAAGAACTAATGATATAATGTATGGTGATTAACAGGACAAAAAAATTTAAAAAAAAAGAAAAAAACTAATGATGTAATGTATGGTAATTAACATAACATAATAAAATTTTAAAAATGTAAAAAAAAAAAAGAATATATTGAATATAGAAGCCAACCACATAGTTACAGCATGGAGTGGAAAGGACTCCAACGGAGCTGCATTCTGGGTCAGGGATGGCAAATAGGTTTGCTTTCCTGTGCTATCTCTAATCAGTTAGTGGTGGCTGCCTGGAGTTCTACAGTTGACCCTTGAACAATGTAGGGATTAGGGGTGCCAACCTCCCGCACAGTCAAAAATCCATGCACAGCTTTTGACTCCCCCAACTACTAACAAAGTAAAAGATTGCTGCTGATGGGAAGCCTAATAAATAATGTAAATAGTTGATTAACACATATTTTTGTATGTTTTTTGTATATACACTGTATTCTTACAATGAACTAATTTAGAGAAAACTGTTATTAAAATCATAAGGAAGAGAAAATACATTTATAGTACTTGTAAAAAAAAATCTGCACATAAGTGGACCCACACAGTTCAAACTCATGTTGTTCAGGGTCAACTGTATTATTTTTATTCAAGTATAATTAATATACAATGTTGTGTTAGTTTCAGGTATAGATATAATGATTCAACAATTCTAAACATTACTCAGTGTTCTTCATGATAAATATACCCTTAATTCTCTGTACCTATTTCATTCATTCCCCCACCCACATCCCCAATGGCAACCACCAGTTTGTTCTCTATATTTAAGAATCTGTTTTTTTGTTTGTGTCTTTTTTCTTTGATTTTTTTTTTCTTAAATTCCACATATGAGTGAAATCAGATGGTATTTGTTTTTCTCTGGTTGACTTACTCACTTAGCGTTATACCCTCTAGGTCCATCCATGTAGTTGCAAAGGCAAGATTCTATCCTTTTTTTTTTTAAAGATTTTATTTATTTATTTGACAGAGAGAGACACAGTGAGAAAGGGAACACAAGCAGGAGGAGTGGGAGAGGGAGAAGCGAAGCAGGCTTCCCGCAGAGCAGGGAGCCCGATGTGGGGCTCGATCCCAAGACCCTGGGATCATGACCTGAGCCGAAGGCAGATGCTTAACGACTGAGCCACCCAGGCGCCCCGATTCTATCCTTTTTTATGGGTGGGTAATATTCCTGCGTGTGTGTACACGACCTCTTCTCTATCCATTCATCTATGCTTGGACACTTGGCTTCCATACCTTGGATACTGTAAATAATGCTGCAATAAACACAGGAGTACATATATCTTTTTGAATTGGTGTTTGCATTTTCTTTGAGTGACTATCCAGTAGTGGAATTATTGGATCATATGTTATTTCTATTTTTAATTTTTAGGAAACTCCATACTGTTTCCCACAGCGACTGTGCCAGCTTGCATTCCCACCAACAGTGCACGAGGGGTCCTTTTCCTTTTTTTTTTTCTTTTTGAGGGTTCCTGTTTTCTTGACATCCTCACCAACACTTGTTATTTCTTGTGTTTTTGATTACAGCCATTCTGATAGGTATGAAGTGATATCTCATTGTGGTTTTGATTTGCCTTTCTTTGATGTTGAGCATCTTTTCATGTGTCTGTTGGCCTCTGCCCGTTTTTACATTCAATTATTTGGTTTTTTTGGGTGTTGAGTTGTATATGTTCTTTATATATTTCAGACGCTAATCCTTTATCAGATACACCATTTGTGAATTTCCTCTTCCATTCAGTAGGTTGTCTTTTTGTTTTATTGATGGTTTTCTTCACTGTGCAAAAGCTTTTTATTTGGTATAGCCCCAATAGTTTAATTTTGCTTTCATTTCTCTTGCCAAAGGAGATACCTAGAAAAAATCTTTCTATGGCTGATGTGAAAGAGATTACTGCCTGTTTTCTACTGGGAATTTTATGTTTTCAGGTCTCACATTTAGGTCTTTAATCTATTTTTAGTTTATTTTTGTGTATAATGTAAGAAAGTGGTCCAGTTTTATTCTTATGCATGTAGCTGCCCTGTTTTCCCAATACCATTTGTTGAAGAGACTCTTCTCCCATTATATATTCTTGCTTCCTTTATCATAGAGTAAGTAACTATAAAAGCATGGGTTTATTTTGCCTTTTTTTGAAATACTTTATATTTTAGAGCCTAGAGGTTCATAGAAAAGTTGAGGGGACAGTACAGAGATTTCCCATATACTCTCAGTGCCCACACAGATATAGCCTCTTCCAGTATCACTATCCCCTACCAGAGTGGTACATTTGTTACAACGGATGGACCAACATTGACACATCATAACACCTTTCTTTTTTAAAAATATATTTGAGGGCGCCTGGGTGGCTCAGTCATTAAGCGTCTGCTTTTGGCTCAGGTCGTGATCCCAGGGTCCTGGGATGGAGCCCCGCATCGGG
Organism: Eumetopias jubatus; assembly: GCF_037043125.1. NCBI lineage: Eukaryota > Metazoa > Chordata > Mammalia > Carnivora > Otariidae > Eumetopias > Eumetopias jubatus. Next base: position 15,755,388 of record NW_028274823.1, read on the forward strand.
CTCCCTGCTCGGCGGGAAGCCTGCTTCTCCCTCTCCCACTCCCCCTGCTTGTGTTCCCTCTCTCGCTGTGTCTTTCTCTGTCAAATACATAAATAAAATCTTTAAATATATATACATATTTGACATGATATAAACTGGCACATTACAAGTTAGAACATTCAGGGTTGTGTTCTCATCTTCATGCTTACCGAATTATAAACCGGTATAAATACAGATGAGACAGAGATAAAGATAGACAGAGCTCTCCATTACTCACTCCAGATCATATATAATTAACCTACCATATCATCCTTGTCTGCAGAGTTAAGTTGCCAAAAAAGTAGGGTTAGTTAACTGATAAATAATTCTACTGAAATTTGCATAAATGATTAAGCCAAGCTATTACTCAATAAATACATACTTCTACAGAAATATTTTTTAATATCTCTTTAATAGATTAACTGTGTTCTACCCTAACAAAATGTACAATATCTTTCAGTTTTTGGTTCCAGCCATGATTACTTGGAAAACTTGCTTTCTTTAGCTTTTGTGTTATCAGTACATCACAGCAACCTTCCTTTATTGTCACTGTGAATGGCTTCACATGCCAGAGTAAATTTCATCTAAGTTAAGAATTATCCTTAGGAAATTACTTAAATGCTCTGTGAACTTGTTATTGGTTAACAATCACTGAAACGGTTATTACATTTTCTTTCCCGAAAGACTGATTTGCAAAATTTTGCCCCATGTTATTTAGGAACAACTACGTAGGATTTAGAATTTCCTTCCTTGCTTAGAACATGGCCAGGGGTGCTAGCTTTGGAGACAGATAGCTTGGAATACCAGGATCCTGACTCACTGTTTATCAGCTTGCTAGCTTTTTAACCTTGGGCAAGTTATTTAACCTCTCTGTGCCAGAGTTTCTTCATCTATAAGATGGTGATAACAATAACATATTTCATAAGGTTTTTATGAGAATTAAATTGAATAATATATGTAAAGCACTTACAAGGCTGACTGGCACATAGTGAGCAATCAATAAGTGTGAGCTAGTAGAGCCTTATTAATGACATCTAGCTAGGTGTATAACCACAGTAGGTACTGGAACAGAAATCCTTTGACCTTCTGCATTTTCCCATTCTCATTTGCTGTAATAAAAATAGCTGTGGTGAATAAAATGAACAGTGAACATTGGAAGTTAATATGTCTAGGGGAACATCTGTTAAAAGTACCTTCATTACTGTGTATTTCCAGAGGAACAAGAACATAAGGCAAGATAGAATCTCTTACACAGTTTGTTTGGCTTAAGCAAATAAATAGGCCTAGGACACAAAATAAGACTTTCAGCCTGAAACTTATGAACGTTGCATTGTCTTTGGTTCATGCCAAATGTTAACATATTTTAATTTCCAAGTTTGATTGGATTTTGAAGTCAGAGTAGATCGTCTACATCATTTGACCCAATCAGATCTCCAAAAGTATTGGCTGAATGATAAAAACAATACAAACATACATATAAATGCTTACACAGACACATAGCCTTACAATATACCTCAAGTTATTTATTCAACAAATATTTATGTAGAAGATACTAATCTACACAAATGTATATAAAAATAAAATGAGGTTATGCATTAATAACATTTTAATTAAATATTTTATTAAAAAATTTTTATTCCAGTATAATTAACATGCTGTTTGGTACATACCATAAGAGAAAGATGTGTGATCTCTGTAGGGCCTTAGGGGAGTGGGATCACTTACTATGTTCAGAATGATTAAGAAAGACTTCTTGTACCTGAAACTAATATAATTTTGTATGTCAACTATACTTAAATTAAAAAGAAAGAAAGAAAGACTTCTTGGAAGAGATAGCATTGTATTCAAATCCTGAGGAATGGACAGATAGTAACAGAGCTGAGGAGTATAGAAAGTCTTCAATTTCTTCATCAGAACTTTTAATTTGGGGTATTCATTTTGTTTAAAATTTTAAAGACATTTTAGTTTTGTTTTCATAACTTTACAAGGGTAGCAATTTATTATATCTAATTTAATGTTTATAACCACAGAAGTAAGAATGAAAAATAAATCTAAGTCCACCACAATGTTGGTGAGATTTCTTTTTTACTTCCTTTAAAAGTAGGCCATTATATCACTCAAGTTTGAAACTATTGTTTCAAATGAGCATCCTAAACTCCGACTTCTCTTGTATCATCCCAAATACCTGCTAGGTAACTCCATTAGAATGTCCCATAATATTTCAATATTTATATGCTTTATTCAACACTAGGAAACAGTTAATACAAATGTCCGGGGTACCTTTCAGTCAGTAAGAAGATCATAGTCACTGTTGTTTCCAAATCAGAAAAATAAAATATCAATTGAAAATGGGAGTGAAGTAAAATGAGAAGTGGCAGGATTTGGCAATAAACAAAGCTGTTGAAACAAGATGCGGTGTGAGGAGTCAAAAAAGATACTAAAGTATCATAAACTGAACAAATAAGCCTACTTAATTTACTATGAACACAAAACTTCAACATGTTGAAGGTCTAGAAAGGGATTTCTTCTCTTTTTCTTTCTTCTCCCCTACCCCACCACAAAATGAGATAGGAACACTGGATCAAAAATAATTTAACAAATACAAAAATTGGCCAAGTAACTAATTCAATAAGTTGGGGATAACAATAACAAATGACTATTTTTGTTGTTGTTGTTGTTTTTTAGTAATCAATGCCTTACATAAAATGAAGTCTCCAATAAGAAAGGTTATTGCTTTGAAAATCTAAGATGTTTATATTCTTAACGTCTCAATGTTCAGCTTAAGTTTGCTCAAATTGTATTATTGCTCTGGGTTATTTTTATCCTCTTAATCATTTTCTTTGTTCCAGTCCAAATACGTTCTACTTTTTTATATACTATATTCTAAAGTGCTGTAATTTAAGGTTTGGTTTATGAGATTACAAATATAGAATTAATGGGAGATGCTTCTACCAGTAATTCTTAAAATAAGTTGTATTCTTCCCAAAGGAACAGAGTAAGTTGGAAAAAGAATAGGCTTTTGGAGTCAACTTCACATGAAATTTGAGCTCTGAAACTTTCTGGGTTGTGACCTGGGGCATATCACTTAACCACTGCACCCCCTTTTTCTCATCTTTAAAATGAGGATATCATGATGAAGTTCCAATTTAAAAAATAAATAAATAAAATGAGGATATCAACATTTACTATGTTTCAAGTTACTGTTAACATCAGATGATATAAAAACACCTAGAGTAATTCCTGGCCGTCACACTCATACGTGGTAGTGGTTTTTATCATAATAAGAACAATATGTGTCATTCAATTATATTGTTTATAAACCTGTCAATCATTGACTTGTAGTTAAAGTTAACATTATGTAAAAATCTGGTGGCATTGTTTATGTATTTTTTTAAATAAATCTGTATGTGACATTTATTGGGCCATTTTGTCCTCTTACCTTATGGCTGCTCTCAGCATAATATCACATCCAAAAATAACTTCAAGTACCCACAAATCCAAGTCAAAAAACTTACGGTAAAATATAAAAGTTCAGTGACACTTTCTCTGGGATATGAAGAAAGGGTTATATTACTTAAAAACAAACTTCATAAACAATTTTCTTTAAACCTTTTGCTCCAAAGACCACTGTCCCGATCACTCTCTCTCTCCCTAATCGAGTAAGTGGTTTTCTGTGTTCTCCCTTCCCCACACTCAACTACCCACGCTCTCATCTTTGTCTTTACCCAACACCCTGATTAGGAAAACAATGGCTCTCTTTTAGTTAGCTTGGGAAGGAGTAGTTTAGATATTTTTTTTGGCACATAGCTCCTCAAGTAGACCAGAAAGCTCTTGAGGACAAGGATCATCTCTGTAACTCTATCAAATGTGTAGCACAGTAAATACTTGTCAAAATAATGTAAATATTTTTCCTTTTTCTTATACAGCACTCAGCTAGTTGGTAATTGTTTCATATTATACACACTTGTCTCTCCATTATTTTTTTTTCTTTCTTTTTGGCTATTATCTAGAGCCATTAACATCTCCACCATGATGAATAAGGATGAAAAGGAGAAATGACTGAACTCTGTTAATTTTGTCATGTATTAATAATCCTTAGAAAAACATTTGATAGCTATTTCTCAAAAGATTTTGGACAAAAGTAAGGCTAAAAGATGAGACACCATTAATCTGCCCTCTAGCAGGGGTTAAGAAACTATCACTTCTGCTAAATACAGCCTGTGCTTTACCATTACACAGTTCTGAGAATTGCTGTCCCACTCTAAGAATTGGCTGGAAATAATTATTGTCCCTCTCCGAAATCATGAACATCAGCATGGTCTGCAGTACCCTAACCTCATTTCTACATAATGCATATTAAAAATCAGTTTAATCCTTAACCTCTTCATCAGGGTAAGGGTAGAGTTGCTTCTAATTAAAATTGACAATAATACCGCTTTCTATTTGCGTGATATTTTTGGTATCCAAAATGTTTTGACTAATTCTCATATTTGCTTCTTACCATAATCACAGAGTTAGCTAGTAAAGAAACTATAAGTCACAAAAGTAAGAGATCAACTCAGGATCATACAGCTGTTAATGGCAGAGCCAGGGCCGAAACTTGGGTGTTCTGCCTTCCACTCCATTGCTCATTTTACTATACCTCTTTGCCTCACTCCAGAAATGCAAGGGCACTGTTTTCCTCTCCCTCTTAAAGAAATATATCTTTGCAAGCACTTAATCTCTCATAAGATGAGAAACAGAAAAATATCAACTATTAACATGCTTAAAGAGTAATATATCTATGGCACCCACAGAATGGGGTGATTTTAAAGAGACTACTTGTTTATTATTAGTTAAGACAATAATTTGCTTTCCCTGGTTAGGATGGTGTAAAGTCTCTGTGAGTGGAAACATTAGTCAAACAAATTATTATTAAATTCCCAATATCTACCATATTGTGAAACAGCATGGGACATTTCATATATAAACATGAAAAATACAACTTAAAATATCAAATAAGGGCAAAGGAATCCACTGCATTCTTTTTCACTGAAGGGAAATTGAAATAAATTAACAACAATGGTTGAAACTAATTATGTTCATTGAAGTAAATGTGTTTTCACTTTTTCCAATAGCAATAATGGTAGCAAACACATCAAGTTTACTATATGACATCCACAATTTTAAGCACTTCACATATATTAACTCTTAGTCCTCATCCCAACCCTATGAGGTATTATTCTATTATTCCCATTTTTAAAGATGAAGGAACTCAACTATAGAGAGGGAAAGTAATAGGCACAAAGTTAGAAAGCAAGTAAGGGTCAGAACTGAGATTAAAAACCCAGGTTGTCTGGCTTCAGAATCTGTATTTAACTACTATATTAGCATAACTCCTCTCAAATTATTTTTTGCATATAGCAAATATAAAAACTTCCAGGAGTATATTTCTAAGTGAAAGAAAAAGGAAATGACAAGTTATGAAATTGGAGAACTGTTAAAAACACCTCTAAGTAATAACACCTCTTCTTGTTCTCAGTTTTTATATTCAGCTGGGAATTCAGTTGAAAAACATAACAATGTATATACAGAGTTTGGAAACATAATTATATATGGAAATCAAATACCTGAAATTTTACCAAAGCTGCAGAAGAAAGAGCATTTTAATCAAAATCTCCCTACTTGAATATCAATTTTACCTGGTGTATCACTGAAATATTTTTGTGCTCCAGTGACCATAGAGATGATTTAGTGCTTGGCAGAATGTGTCTGGCCTATTGTTATAAAGTGATGCTTTACTGGAAAGCTTCTGCACTTGTATCATGTCAATGAAAAAGTCACTGTAGTTCACAAGGAAGAGATTCTCTCATGAAAGCAAATGATGGGAATATGTCAGGAACACAATGAACCTGAACACAAAATGTCAGTTACAAAAGCGATACATGTTGCAAAGTTAGCATTTACCTTATGGTAAGTCATACAAATTTCTTATAGCTGCAATGAAATACCATAGTGATAGGATCGCAATAAAGAAATCTAGTATTCCTATATCTAGATACACTCAAATTCTGGTGTGTATCTGCTACATCCCCATTTATAAACATCATATATTCTCCAGACTACTCTTACATCCTACCAGAAGTACAAAAAAGAAATAAAAATTCAGATTTTCAAAGACATGACATAAATATCTTTAAATAGTTTAGTGCAAATGCCTCCTTAAATCTCAGGGTAGTGGTCCAATTTATCTAAGGATGCTAAAGACTTTTTTCTTTAATCAGAATCAAAAACAAATTTTAAAGGACTGTAATATGACATCAAATATTTATAAAGTAATCATTTGAAAATCCTTTTTATGTAAATTCAGAAGGGGATAGCCTTCTTCCTTTTTGAATAGGAAGCTAGTTCAAAAAACTCTAACAAAATTAATACCTAGAAATTAGTATGTCTGAAGGAAACATTGAAATTTAGTTTTGAAACTCCTGGATTCTTAAAAGACTGAGTGGTCATGTGATCAGCTGTATTAAACTTCAATTGTTCAAACAGAAATCAATTAAGTCAGAACAGAAACAAAAGAAATATTGATGGCAATAGTGAAGGGAATGAATTCTACAGAACACAGACAACCTAGTAGGTTAAAGTGAAATGCTTTAGAATTTCTTAAGACACAAAAGCAAAAGATTTATGTAATCCTAGAAAAAAGTAGACATTTTAATGTACTGACATTGAAACTCAACATAGAACTGAGTCGTGCAATTAGAAATTGCCAGTTCTGTCAGTAAAGACTGTAGATATTACTAAATTGTGAGATGTGAGAAGTCTGAAGAATACCTCATTAAACTTAATATTCATTCGCAAGATTAAACCTGTATATAAAAAATAATAAAAATTAAATGTAAAGCAAATTGGGTAGAGGAAATTCCTAAATACCTCTGATTGCTAAAAAAAAAAAATTAACAGAATGTTATAAACAAATCCAGGTGTAAGTAGTATAACTAATATTTAATAAATGTGCTGAAACGGGATCATGCAGGAAAAAGAACTCTCTAATTGGGTCACCTGAGTAAAGTTTATAAAAGGAAGCTGGGGGAAAATAAAACGGAATATTGATCAAGAGGTGGACAAGTTTAAGAAATTCACAAGGTATCATTTAGTACCTTGGGATTAGTAAGAACTGGGGAGCCAAACCACCCCTGGGCTTGGAGGGATAAAGGGAACAAGTGGTTACTGGGAAACAAAGAGAGCCTTCGTAAAGAGTCCCTTGAAAGACCTGTGACTGGTGGATGCTCTTCCCATCTCTGTGTATGCTATGCTGCTTCTCCAATCCAGAGTTTCACCTCTGTCCCTTGAAACTGGGCTGATTCCATAACTCGCTTTGACTAATAAGATGCAGTGGATGTAATGTTGTACTCGTTCCTGGCCTTGGCCTTAAGAGGTCTAAAAACTTCTGTTTTCAACCTCTTGAATGCCTGATACATCATGTAAAGACACCTGACTACCTTACTTGAAAGAGAGCACCAACCACTCCCAGCTGTTCTAGCCACTCCAGCTGAAATGCCAGACATGCTCCAGCTCTAGATGACCTCCCATAAGTGATCCCAGCCAACACAACATGGAAAAGAGGAACTCTCCAGAGAGAATCCAGAAAATCCACAGAATTGTGGAAAATAAATAAATTATTGTCTTAAGCCATTAGAATCTGGGATTGTTTATTATACAACAGTAGGTGGCAGATATGGCTTGGGTTGCAGGATACAGTCAGCCTACAGAACCTTGAAAGATGGGAACTGGTGACATAAATACTTCACATGAAACCTCCTGGAAAAAAGGGGGCAAAGGAGTCCATTGGCATAGTACGTATAGGTCAGCTCCTGGGCAGAGAGTAGGAGAGAAAGTGATGACGAGTGGACCTGAAGGAGCATAAAGATTACACCCAGCACACCTACCGAAATATACACAGTGAAACACTCAAAATATTCATCTATAGTCCCTGAACTGCATGTATTTAAGAAATTGCTCAGAATACTTTTGAATTATGAACTTTCCTTTAGAGCCTACAGCAAAATTCCTGCAATATCTTTAGTGTTGATAAATATTTTTACCCTTTAAAACTGGATGTGAATACTGCAGATATTTAAAAGCTCTGGTGACAAGACCTGAGAGGAAGGTTGATGGTCAATCTAAGTGTTATCCAATAGAACTTGCTATGATGATGGAAATATTCTATTTTTGCCCTGTTTAATACAATAGCTTCTAATAACATGTAGCTATTGAGCACCTGACATGAGGCTAGTGTGACTAAGGAACTAGATTTTTAATTCTATTTAATTTTAATTAAGTATAAATTAAGTAGCCATATGTGACTAGTAGCTACCATATTGGATAGCTCAGATATCTTTATCTTTTCAGAGAAAAATAAAGAATAGCTCTAAGCACAAAAACTAATGATGTAATATATGGTGATTAACATAACAATAAAAAATTATTAAAAAAGAACAGCTATAAGCAGTGAGGTTGGTTCTTTATGTGATTTACCAATTATTTTTGAAGGTAGTTCTAAATAATAAGTTTGGAATATATTTTAATTGAAGAATGATAGAGCTGTGGAATTGTAGAAAGACAGCTTTCCAAAGCAACCAGCACAACTTTAATAAGCCAGAGTAATGAGATTTAAGGAAGGCATGAATAATCCAAATACACAGTAAAAACAACAAAAAAGCAACAACACACTGGTTAAAATTTGGTTCAAAGTGAATTGAATATAAATTTTATAAATTAACCATGACATTGAATATGTAGACAGTGCCCAGCTTCTCCAGCTGGACAGGATGCTACTTAAGAGGCCTTCTTCTTGCTCACCATACTCAAAATACTGAGGTGATCTATACAACTGAGGGGTTGAGAGAGCTGGGAACAAATCAGCCAGGGCTCAAAATTCATATAAAGGATGCAGATCCTACTAAAGATTTCACAGATTGCATCCGGAAACCTGCCCATGAGCCACCAGGGATGCCTCATCTGTGGGCCTTCCCCACTGGCCCATAGACACCACCAGCACCTCATGTGCCTCACCCACACACCATCACATGGTCAGCCCTTGTGTGTGTACCCACTGGCAGCAAATTCATATCTTTGCAGATAGATAGTGGCCCAACTGTGCTGGATTAGAAGAAAGCACACATTTTTGAGTATTTCAGGGCACCAAGCTAAGGAAAGCAAACAGGAGGCTCTCAGCCCCTGACCTGATTTTGTAGTATCAAGAGGAAACACACAATCTTAAGTTTAAGAATTCTTCTCTGCCCCACCCCCAAGAGGGAGCAGGAAATGTATAAGGAGGACATCCATAAGAAGGGTCTGAGAAAGCATCAGAATCCCTGGCTGGAATGACTAGTAAAGATGTTTCTCTCTGGAAACCAGATACTAAAGACCAGAGGAGGTGACTATTTCTGCAAATACAAAGAAAGCAACACAAGACTGGAAAGCACATAAAAAAAATAAAGGAAACATGATACCACCAAAGGCAAGGTATTATACATAATTATATAGTACATATATAATTATATATAATAATTATATAAATACTAATACACAAATAATAATCTTAATATAATACACAAATAGTGTAATAATTATATATAATACTCAAAGTACAGATAATTATTTTTCAAAATAATATTGCTAATTTCACATTGAAAATGTACCTGGACATAAATTACCACTCTACAGAACAACATTGTTTTCTTGAGTTCCTCAAAAGGTATCTGATGTTCAGAAAATAGTCAAATAGCACAACAGAATTGGACTCAGTATTTCCAATCAAACCTCAAAGTGAGAAATAAAAATGTTGAATCTAAGAATCATAGTTATATATACTGAAGTTTAATTTATTCATTTAAAATTATAAACACATATATTTTATATAAAGTTGTAAAAAATAGAGTACAGACTGAACTCATCTTTTTCTCCAGAGGTAACAATGTTAAGAGTCTCTTGTATATTTCCCCCCCAATGTTGGTGTATATAAACACAAAGGTGTGTGTGTGTGTGTGTGTGTGTGTGTGTATGTGTGTGTGTGTGTGTGTGTGTGTGTTTTGAGGCCAAAAAGTACTGTCTGAGAGTAATGAGATGGAGTTCTAGTCTTGGTTAATTACTAACTGGTTAGGTGCTTTGGGCAGGTCACCTATTTTCTCTATGCCTCAGTTTCCCCTAGGAAAATTAGTTTTTACCAGAGGATCTTTATATATCTTCACAATTTTAATAACCCATGACTCTGTAATATGTTTCTAATAAAAATAATGCCTCAATTCCTCTTCCCAACTCCTGTCCCTCCATCCACATCAGCAGTCTTTAGCTTCTTGATAACTCTTCTTTTAATTCTGGCCACCAAAACAAACCTACTGTTTCTATAGCTGCATCCTCTGCACTAACAAGAAACCATCAGAGGTTTTCCCATCTGGTCTCCAGAATCAGTAGTCAAATGACCAAGTACACAGAACATTCCTGGGATAATGTTCCTAAACTGAACCAATTCAGCCATGGCTTTAAAATTAAATGAACAAAAACTCAGAATTTAATATCTAATAGTATATATTTTAAACTGTGAAGAAGTGGAGTAGCTTAACATAGAGCAAGGTAACCTTGATCCTGTAGACTTCACCACTGGATACAATTATAGGGAGGTAAATAATAAAAGAAGCAGTAAAATATCTGCAAATGGTTTGGATTCTAATTCCAGGAGTAGAAGGGAGAAAAAAAAAAACACATCTTTTTCTACATCTAGAAATAAACCTTGAAATGTGAAGAGAACAAAATTTTATGTCACATTATTCATATGATAATTTTCATATATTGGAAAGTGATTGTAAACCTTGAAGATAAAAACAGATTAACTTGAAAAATGCACAACTATTTTATGTCTGAATTTTTTTTACTGGAAAACATTAAATTGTTTCAAAGCTGTATGCTATTTATACATGATGACAGGACATAAAAAATTAATAAGCAAAATAATGACTATCTTGAGCATAAATATTTGTCTCTCTCTCTATATATATATATATGCAGAAAATTAGAAATAGAAATTATCCAAAATCTACATACTATCCTCATAAATTATAATTGCTCATACCTAATAGCACAGCAAGAAAAATGACATTTGGGCTTTTTTTAAAAAAAGATTTTATTTATTTATTTGAGAGAGAAAGAGAGAGTACAAGCAGAGGGAGCAGCAGAGAGAGAGGGAGAAGCAGGCCCCCCACTGAGCAGGGAGCCCAGTGATACGGCGCTGGATCCCAAGACCTCGGGATCAATGACCTGAGCTGAAGGCAGATACTTAACTGACTGAGCCACCCAGGCGCCCCGATATTTGGGATTTTAAATGGTGTGATGATTTACTGGTTTTCTTTGCCATGCCATTGTCCCTGCTACTAAAACACAAGTACAGGATGTTTTTCTCAGTCATGGAGACCAGCATGTTGCTGACCGTGAGGCTTGCTCTAGATTAGCATAGGGAGTCAGCAAGTGCTGGGGCAGTTAGACCCTGCAGCTGTCAAGTACCTAGTCATCCCTTCAGTGGAGAACGTTGGTAAAGGGACCAGGAAGTTATGCTCAATGAGAACAGAAACCAGGGAAGAGTGCTATGGTAAGAAGCCTGCCTTTAGTTGGGAATATGGTAGACCAGATCCTCCAGACCGAAACTCAGGTAAGGCAGGAGTGGTAGGGAAATGGCATGGACCAAGCAGAGAGACTGTCAATTAGCCAAGATATATGCCAGGATTCTAAATAAACTGCCGTGGCTGCATCAGAGAAATATATGGGGCCATTGTGTTATAAGTACCTTCAGAACCAGAAAATGCTTGGTCTTATTCAGTTTAAGAATAACCTTAATCCTAAAGTAGATATATCTCAGCAAGTCCACTTTGTGTATCCAAATCAATTCAAGCATTTTATATCCATTAAATGCTTAGTTCCTACCTCCTCCAAAAAGCTCTCCTGAAGACATATGACATTGAACTCTTTTTTTTAGGACTTACCATCTCTAGCAAAAATATTTTTTGCATATTATACCATTACATAATAATACATACAATACAATTTGAACTATACCATCACTAACTGCTTTATTTATATATATCACCCTTTTCTAGCTAGATTGAATATTCCTTGAGAATAGATAGCTTGTTATACATTTTGAAACTCATAATGCCTACTGCTGTTGTAGGCATAATAATAGGTACTACACATAGGGGCACCTGGATGGCCCTTAACGACTGTTAAGCATCTGCCTTCGGCTCAGGTCATGATCCCAGGGTCCTGGGATCGAGCCCTGCATCGGGCTCCCTGCTCTGCGGGAAGCCTGCTTCTCCCTCTCCCACTCCCCCTGCTTGTGTTCCCTCTCTCCTGTGTCTCTCTCTGTCAAATAAATAAATAAAATCTTTAAAAAAATAATAATAGGTACTACATAAATATTCTTTTAATGCATTTAAAATATAAACAAATATAGCTGATTATATTATGCATATATAAATATTATACTTAAAAGTATAAGTAAAATGTTACAAGTTGCCAAGATTATGTAGACAGCATATCAGAGTGGTTAACATTGGCATCCAAGTCAGACTAACCCAGATTTAAATCCTGTTTTGTCTCGTTATTAGTTTATGACCATATTAAGTTATGTAAACTCTCTGAACCTTTGTTTACTCATTGGTAAAACAGAAATAATAATAGTTTATAAGGTTGTTGTGTAAGTTAAATTAGATAATGTATGGAAAGCACTTGGCACAGGCCCTGACATATAGTTAACAAGGCAACAAAGAGACAACCAGTTTAAAAAATTACACTAAATTTTAGTTTATATTATAATAAAAACTTGAATCACTTTTCAGAAGAGATAGTATATATTACTTCACTTAACATTTCCCATGTTTAACTTTATTTACTTTAAATGTTAACACAAATTAATCTGACCTTCAGCAGCTAATGTCAGGGATACATCAACTGTTTTCTTTTTCTCTTAAATAAATAAGATTTTCAGTGAAATGATTTATCTTATTTGGAGCATCCTTTTTTATGATATATGAGGATTAGTTTACCATCAAGTCAATAATTCTACCCTTGGAAAGATCAGGTTGTTGGAATTTATCTATTCCTATCATTTAAAAAGTAACTATTTTTGATGTTTTGAAACTCTATTATGAGGGATAGCACCTAAAGTCATAAAGTAGATGGTATTCCCAAATAAGTATTTTACTGAAAATCCTAAAAATATAAAGTATTTCTAACAGTATGTAATTATTCAATACACTTCAGAGAATCACAATAAGGCTGCATGCAACTGATCAAAGAGTACACAGGACACTTGCACCAAATAACATCCCACTCCCACCAATATAATTAGGTGAAATTTCATTTTAATTGAGCCACCTAGCCAAGCCCCATGAACTATATTATGATTTATTATTATAGAATCTAGATTATTTCTGATCATTTATTAAATTTGAAATTTTAGTATGACAGAAAACCATGTGGCTGGTATACAGGCTAATCTAATGTAAACAGACTTGAGTCTCCCGAAATTGGATCAATCAATAAAAAAGAACAGGTGAGGTACAGGACCAAGAAAACAAAAGCTGCCTGCACATAATCATCTTCCACTTACTAGTGGAGCCTGTATATATATATGAAGAAGTCTATCTTACAGACATTACTCTAGAAATAATGTAGGTTCTTAAATTTGTATTTTATTAAATTTAACCATATTGATTTAATTCATTTCTCACATTTATTACTTTTTAAAATTAGTGCATGTTAGAAGAACACTAAAATTATATACTTAATGCTAATTCAAAATTATTAAAAACATTATTTAATGTCTGAGATAGATCATTTAAAAGGTTTCTATAGATAAAATATATAAGGAACATAAGTTTGACAATTTTTGAAGGTGGGATATAATGAAAATATTGGTACAGGATCTTGGAATTCAAGTTCTGAGGTAAATTAACACTTTTAGCAGGCTACAGTTCCTTCTCTCCTTCAGATAAAATGTAGAAGATCCTAGTTTCCCTGGGTAATAATTTATGTGCTGAGGATACAAAGAAATGTCATAGCTTCTGCTTTTAAGGGCTACTAGTAGGAGAGCACAATATAAATTGATAACAATCAGTTATCTCTCCTACCTTCCCATGAATCTGAATCTATTGATTATTCTCCTTTCCCTAAACCTTTAATCTGCTCCCCATTGCCTATTTCTACTAGCATTTAAACCTCTTTAACATAACTCCATTAATGTACATACATGCACACAAAATTATACATGCCCTTACACATGTACATACAAAAACATAATCCATGTCCCCAAGCCACCACCATATCTACCCAACCACAGCCATAAATGCTCCTTTGCAGAGAAAAAAAAAAAGTATTTGAAATATACTTGTCTATACTTATTCCCTTTCCTTTCTCACATCTTACTTCTCTAATCTGGCTTCCATCCCCACCTCTCAAACAAAACTGCCTTAGCCAAGGTTGCTTTGTCAACTTGCCTGTTTCTTTCTCTGAGCCCTTCTCAGTCCGTATTTTGTCTTCTCAAAGCATTCTTACAATGTCCTTTCCTTGGCATATGATACAGTGATGTCCTAATTTGCTTCCCTGGCTGCTCCATCTTAACCTCCTGCACTTCAGTGACTCACCTTATACTGAAGACTTCAAAATCATCATACCCATCCTCGTCTTTCCCATAAAATATGATCTTGCTCTAATGGGGTTATATGTGTGTGCATGTGTGTATATGTATACATACAGCTACTAAGAAAAGAAATTAAGAAGTATAGGCTATAATGAGTAACATTAGTTAAACGATATAGTATTAAAAGTATGAAATTTAGATGTCAAGATTTATGTATATAGAATTTATTTAAGTAAGAGATGTCATAAAAAAAGTTATGTTATCACGTAAGTTTGGTAACATTTCATATTATGTTTAGTGAGGAGAAATTATTATGTGTTAATCCAGAGAATTCAGGAGGCATGTGCCGTCAGCAAGATTCTGGGGTATCAGCACACAGGATGAAAGAGAAAAGAGAGAGTGTTTGAAGCAGAAGTTCATACTTGGTGGAAGTGCCATCTTGAAGGGGCATTACAGAAAACTGCCAAGTGTGTGTCATTACGAGAACTGTTATATTGAATGAGAGAAATGGCTGGGCCGACATTTAATAGGAGAAGCTAAAGACTCTAAAAGTCCTTCAATGCACAAGACACTTCGCACACCACAAACTGTTCTGATTCCTGAATGACATTCAAAAGCCTTATCAGACATTCATCTGTTTGTAACTATTTAAGCCCAACACCTAACTACATTGTTACATAAACACTAAGTATGTTCCGCACAGTTGTTATTAACAATGACTGTTTAAGGGATGCAACCACCATGTATTTTAAGAGAATGCTATTCTTTGTTTTGTTCCTAACGTCACCATGAGTCGTTCACACTTTCAGAAAAATCACGGGACCATACTGCAATGCTGCTTTTATGGATGAGTCACCAATATGACAGACCTGTTTGTTAGCATCTGTAGCTGTCATATTTGTGGTAATTCTCTGAATTAATGAAAGCATCTGACTACTTCATTATATCTTAAAGCATGGATATATACAAATATTTGGATATTAAAATATACGTTAGTTTTCATAGATCACTTTCCTTTGCCTCTTTTACATTAGGACATCTTACTGCTTTTTAAAATCATGTATTTATGTAAGTTATATTGGTAATAAGTTTCATTCTATGTTAATAAAAGGGACACTGCAAAATATTTGTTAAAATGGCATGGAGTTGAAAATCACTGAATTAAATTCTTGGAAGGACAAGGGTGAGAGGAACCAACAGCACTGTTGGAGATCAACAAGTACAGCAGGAGACCTGGCTAATACCAAACAGTGGAGGTGCTATTCTCTGTTCTTCTGGTCACAAAGTCCCTGACTGATGCTAATAACATCATAATGAGAAAACCTATGTGCAAATAAGGAATATTTAGCAGTACCAGTACATATGATCAAGCTTACTTCCCCCTTAGTGAATGGTCTAAGGAGGAATTGAGGGAGGAATTTTACAGTAGACAAAGGATAAAATCATAAAGTGAAGGACTTTAGTTAAAAATAAAAGAAAATGTAGCAAGTCTAACAGCTCAAAATGTTCTTATTCCTTCTACTGACACAATCACTCTGACAATAAACATGTTTTCATTAATTCACAGTGCATCATCATGTGAAGTTTTAAGCATTAATATGTGGAAAGAGCTCAAGTTGATTGGATTACTAGCAATTTCCAGCAGTTTGCTGCTTTAATTTCTCTCCCTTTACTTGTTGCCACCTAAGTGGGTTGGGCTTGCCCTAAAGGTGTAAAACTAAGCCTCAAAATAATAACAAGCAAATCAAAGAAAGCGTTTACAAAATTCAGAAGAGGCAGTTACTACAGAATGAGATAATCATCTTGGGTTACACTTTATCCCCTAAAATTCTATTACTTAGAGTACCTCAGACTTTCTTTGTGCCAATATTTAAAGAAAAAAGCAAAAATTAAATAATTTATTCATTAATAAGAAGTATAAAAAGAAACCTAGCAACATGTGATGGTTGTCAAGAATGAGAAAGGTACAAGTCATGATGCACTCTTCTTTAAGTTGTATAATAAAGACATTTTCAACTTCCCTTAACAGCTTTCAAACAAAATAATAGCCTTGATAATATACTTTCATACTTATTATTCATGAGGTAGAGATTAAACTATGTTAAGCTTCTAGGTCTTATATAAAGCTATCACTCTTTGTTCTGATAATCCATTGCAGCTTAACAAATTATACTAACACTTGATTCATAATTTTGTGAGTCAAGAATTTTGGAAGAACTTGGGTAGGTGGTTCATCTCTGATTCATGTGTCAGCTGTGGGTAATGGGACTGCAATGTCCACTTCCAAAATGGTTTCTTCAGTCACATATCTGGTATCTCAATGCTTCTTAGTGCCTCTCTAACTCACTCCCTCCCTTCCCTCATTTCTCTCTTCCTCTCTCTCTGTCTCTTCCTGCCCCCCCCATTCTTCTATCCACATGCTTTGAGCTTTTCACAACGTGATGGTCTCAAAGAAGGCAGACCTGCTGGCTTACCCTGAGCAAATATTCTAGAGCAAGTGTTCTAAGAGACAAGAAGTGAACACTGCCAATTTTTAAGGCCTGGGTCTGGAAATTAGCATAGTGTCACATACACAGTGTACAACTAGAGGAAGCCATCATAGAGTCCACCCAGATTCAAGAGAAGGGAATATAATGTCACCTTTCTTTTGAGTAATACTAAAGAATTTGTAGTCTTCTTAAATCTACCACATCTGTTTGAAGCAATAATGAAAATTTTTCTATTTCCTGTCAGTAATTATCATACTCAGCTAACAATGAAAACCAACTACACATAAAGTATCATGCTAAGAGATACATTAAACAGTCTCTTATTTAAGGAATTAAAAATTTCATTTCAAAAAAAATGGAAAATGCAAGTAAAAATAGTTAAATAAATAGTTTTCCAGGTAACATTTTAAACTAGTCAAGGAGAAAAGGAGAATAACAGCAGGGAGAAGAGACTTGTTAGAAATTCACAAATTTTCATTCTATCTACAACAGCAATGCCAATCTCTCCCATGTGTAAATAACTGGAAAACATTCCTTGTTTTGACAAAATGTCAATAATTAAAAAGAACGTTATTAGCCTGCTTATACTGCATTCAATTCTGGGGATAAACATATTTTCAGAGACAACTAGGGAGGGCTATTTCATTGTCCCACAAGAGAAACCAGAAATGATCATATTTAATATCAGTTATTCAAGATACATTATCTAAACCCAGAAACGTTGCATATAAAAAGATGTAATCACAGGCACATTTAAGATTGCATTAATAGGTGGACCTCATGAATGATTTTGTTTGATAAACAAGCATTTATTGAGTGCCTGCTATGTGCCAGGGCATTGTGCTGTATTGTTTTGAAGATATAAAGATTAAAGAAGACATCATTTCTGCAAATAAGGAGCTTAGAGTATTGGGAGGGAGAGATGAGTAGCAGGCAACTCTGTGACAGTATGACAAGTCCCACAATGGGGGTAAATGCAGTCTGCTATAAAGGGACAAAGGTGAAACGCTTAGCTCAGAGTGAGGGCTGATTGCCTGAGAAGACCCTCCAGAGGACAATGGTAACCTGACAGCTGAAAGTCCATTGGAAGGATATTGCTCTTATTGTTGAGAATGATGGATAGTTTTGAGTAATGAAGGAGTTAGCGAACATCTTAAACAGGGGGTCAAAGATTGCTAACAGATTTGGAAAAGAAAAAATCATGGTGGATTCAGGGCAAAGCCAGTGTAGCTTTGTAAGAATTTGGGGCAGAAAGACATATTGAAAGATAAGCCTGGGGGTGAAAACTATGATCACATCACTCAGTGCCTTTTATTTGATGCTGATGAGCATGGATTGCATACTGATAGACATGAGGAGGGACTAATGGACAAAATAAATGAACACAATAATTTCAGATGGCTACTTACACATGCTAGCCACATATATAAAAGCATATTTGTAAACAGCCAGTAAATTTTTGAAAATGCACATATCAGAGCTCAAAAATAAAAGCATGTGAAAGCTTTTAAACACAATGTCATAAATCTGAAGCATTTTACTTATGAGCCAAATGTGTTTTTTCAATTGCTGGCATTTATTAGATTGCCTATTGATTTAGTGTTTACAGTTTTAGTGTTATAATTATTTTATGCAGTGACAAATATAAACTGTTACTTAAAAAGTGACTAATACGAAAGCTCTGCCTAATTTTTAACTAGAAACTACAATATTTAAATTGGTAATAATAGACTTCCCATTTTACTAAACTGAAAGGAAATCTACATGCACTATAGACTTCCAATAATTCATCTATAATAAATGACCAATAATGATTTAGAAAGTAAGACAAACTCAGAAAAAGATCCATCTTTATCAAAATAAAATTTAGACAACTAGCAAAAATTTCTTATCTAATGGTTTTTAAGCTTAATACCACATAATGTCATAGTCAGTAATTATATGACAATGTAACCATTACAAGCAAATATTTAATCTTTAGGTGCCCTACATCTCTTAAAAATAAGATGTATGCAGAATAGTATGCTCTGATTCTATTGAGATGCTTTGAGACTATCTGAGACTCTGAGTATACTCCTTTATTAAGGTTTTGTCCTTAAAAAAAAAAAATCAATGACGTTTTATCATCAATTAACAGGAATGACTACATACATGTTTCCATTATTCTGGTTCTCCTAAACGTTTTCTCTCTTCTGCAAGCCCTCTGTCCATGCTCACTTGCACTGGCCAGGTATATTTCACAAATCGCTGGGAAAGCGTATGTTACTGAGGTGCTACAGACAAAATGTATATCAGTACCTATTATTATTGGTCAGTGCAGGGGTTTTCTATGCATCTGGCTTTTCACTCATATCACATTCAGTGAATTCTTTTCTAGTAATTAAAAATGATGAACGATTGGGTGCCTGGGTGGCTCAGTTGGTTAAGAGACTGCCTCCGGCTCAGGTCATGATCCTGGAGTCCCGGGATGGAGTCCCTCATCGGGCTCCCTGCTCGGCAGGGAGTCTGCTTCTCCCTCTGACCCTCCCCCCTCTCATGTGCTCTCTCTCATTCTCTCTCTCTTTCAAATAAATAAATAAAATCTTAAAAAAAATGATAAACGATTTTACCATCTCAAATATATGAGAAAAATACAAAACAGAAAAAGTTTCAACTCCCCTTAGACTGTATTAGTCTAAAGGTAAAACAAACAGTGATCAGGTAGGTACTTCTGGATAGAGAAATGCTCTTTAAAGCTATGAACATATGCAAAATTATATGAAAGTATTTATATACTGTTGCCATATAAAAGGGGGATAATTCAGCATGAACCAACCACTGGTAAATGATGAGAACTAGAAAAGTCAACTTCAAAGCAAATAATCAAACCAAATTGGTCAAAGGTACTATTTAATCATAAACTAGGTGGTGGCCAATAGCTGAAGTAAGGGTGTCATTATGTGTTTTTTCATGGCAAGCCAAAAAACACTCGAACTGACTCTCATTCTGCCCAGAACTAAGTACACTTAATGATGCACATGTGGATGTTCTTAGTATATGTTCCACAAGGTCAAATTAAATATGTTCAGGGCTATAAATTCAGAGATTTATTTCAGCAATTGGTCCAAAAAGCCTACTGCAGAGAGAAATTATTCAGATTGAAATAGTCAATTAAATAATGGCAGAAATGGGGACAAGTTAATAAAGAAAAACACACAAACAACACTCTATTAAGCTTTTTCTGAGGCATCATTCAGTGGTTTTAAGATGGCTAACTTAAGGGTGCCTGGGTGGCTCAGTTGTTAAATGACTGCCTTTGGCTCAGGTCATGATCCCGGGGTCCTGGGATCAAGTCCCACATCGAGCTCCCCCTGCTCTGTGGGGAGCCTGCTTCTCCCTCTGCCTCTGACTGCCACTTCCCCTGCTTGTGCTCTCTCTCTCTCCCTGTCAAAAAAAAAAAAAAGATGGCTAACTTAAGTATGCCGTTGAATATTTATTGCCAAAGCAAGCAAAATGATAGAAAAATATAAAAAGAAGACAAAACAACAATACAATCCTCTTACATTATACCTTCCTCTTTGGTTCCTTAAAAATTTTTTTTAAATCCACATCGTCAATTTTTCTATTCAAATGAATATACATGTGTGTGTATGTAGGTACATTCTGTTGGGAGCCACTTATTCCCTCTGCCTCTGCCTGCCACTTCCCCTGCTTGTGCTCTCTCTCTCTCTCTCTCTCTCCCTGTCAAAAAAAAAAAAAAAAGATGGCTAACAAGTATGCTGTTGAATATTTATTGCCAAAAGCAAGCAAAATGATAGAAAAATATAAAAAGAAGACAAAACAACAATACAATCCTCTTACATTATACCTTCCTCTTTGGTTCCTTAAAAATTTTTTTTAAATCCACTTGGTCAATTTTTCTATTCAAATGAATATACATGTGTGTGTATGTAGGTACATTCTGTTGGGAGTCACTTATTTGTTTTGCTTTCCTCATTTCATTAAGTATCAAATTATCTCCCAGACTTCTTACCTCTTTAATTATTAATAATAAATATATATTAGGTATATTACATTCAAGCAGTAACATGATTTAAAGAAAATAACCTTCTTATCAATAAAATTTTATTTACATATACATCATGATAAGCAAAGACAAGACAAAGCCTCTAAGAAACAAACAAAGAGGAGATAGACTAAATCACAAAAATGTTTGGACAATAACGTCCAATTGCATCAGCTCTGCATATGCTAAGGTTTCAAAGTCTTTGAACATTTTGGAAAGAAGGTCATTGAACTGATTTATTCTGCATGTGCACAGCTTAAGTACTATAATAATGAAATCACGTTCGCTTGGAAGAAAATTGTCCAGTGTTAAGTTGCCAACGGCCATGTTAATAAGGCTTCCTACCTAACTTGGCTGATAGAAGCTTCCAGCTCAAATGCTATTAATTTATTTAGTAATTCTAAAACTCACAAGTGAAAGAAGGAGAAGAGATACTTTCTAAAGAAACATAGATAATTCAGGTCCATTGTTGTTCTTCATAACAATGGAGCTTTTAGTTCTATTCTCTAATTTACTGTCACTTTATCACTTTTATCTTCCACTTTAAGTCTGTTTCTTTTATTGGACTATCTATTCAGCTGATAATTCATTTAGACTTTTGAAGTTCTATGCCATAAAAATTCCATTTAACTGCTTCCTAAATAGCGGCTAATCTGCACAAATTTTAAATTTGACCTTAATGGAACAGCTTATTCCTGAAGTTATTAGGACATTGGAAAACAGATCATGTCCTTAAAAGTATACTTATTTTAAAGTTTTTTTAATCATTCACAAAATGAATTTTGCACAGAGAGAAATTTGCAAAGTGTCTCCTTTTACAATAAAATGCAGTGTCATTTTCCCATTTGAATTCCTTCCACACAGTTCAGAATTTCACTCAAGCGTCAGATGAGGTGTCAAAGTGCTTTGTTAACAAACTTATTTCCCAGATGTGGATAGAACAGGGACAGAAGGCTCAAATGCTCTAACATACCTAACAATTCAATTACAGTTATCTTATGGTGCCATCACATATTTTTCTTCAACAATCAAACAACCTCAGCTGGAAACCTCTAGCAATAACATAAATAAAGGACCATCTGGCTAGAATAATTAAGGAAGGCTGGAAATAAAACATTAATTAGTGCAGTATTTCAAACGACCTTCAGAGGCCTTATTATGAAATTATATCCAAACAGGTAATCATTTATTTCATGTTACTGTTAAATTTAACTAGGCATGAATAAATATAAATAACAATTTTTTACTCTTTCAGTGAGGACTATTGCCTTACAATGATGATGAAATTATATTTCATTAAAATGTAAGCAACAAATAAACAAGTGGAAAAATTACACTACAAACTTTAAAAATTTACATAGCTCTAATTTCATAGAATTTTAACATTGAAAAAACCTTTGGAGATCATAAGACCTCCTCAGTTTATGGATGAGGAAACACAGGCTCTGAGAGATTAAATGATTTTCCCAAGGTCACACACCTAACGACAAGTAGAGACTAGAGGCAAACACAGACCTGATCCTCATTCTAGAAATACTCTTTGCACTGACTGTGAGCACTTACACACAAATATTCGACACCAAGTGTGGTGCTTGTTATTTTGTCGCTTTACTGAATTAAAACAAAATTTCACAACATGCTGCTAATATACAAAATTACAGACCACACAATGAGACAATACCTAAAGTGATAAACTACCCGGAAAGAGTCTGTGCCAGAGATGACTTGCTATCCGTCAATGGATAAAATTACTCTTTTAAGGTAGTTTATTACAATTTCATCCTAAAGGGATGCATCAGATGTGTATGAGTATAACTTCAAGGCCATGGTTTTTAAGAAGTAAGTGTGCCTCCTGCAGTCTATTTACCATTCTGTGCACTGGAATACCTTGGGAATGAGGGGGCCATAGATGAAAGGGAAAGGGCTCCTTCACTCGCTGGATGGGAGAAAGTAGTTTATTGGCAGGAATAGATACATTAAACTGGCCCATGAGAGAGAAATAAATTCCTTTGGTTACTAAAATTAGCATTACTACATTATCCAACTAATAAAGGATCCAACACAGACCTGATAGACACTAATTTTCATGCAACAGCAACCATTATTACAAAATACCAAAGTATCATTTTAAAGGAAGATGAGAAGAAAATAAAGGAACATTAGAAAAGAATAACACCTATTTTTTTTAAAGATTTTATTTATTTGACAGAGAGAAACACAGCAAGAGAGGGAACATAAGCAAGAGGAGTGGGAAAGGGAGAAGCAGGCTTCCCGCTGAGCAGGGATCCCGATGTGGGGCTCGATCCCAGGACCCTAGGATCACGACCTGAGTCAAAGGCAGATGCTTAATGACTGAGCCACCCAGGTACCCCAAGAATTACACCTACTTCTTAAAATCAGTATAACTTTAAGTCCCTTTCAATAAAGATCACCTTTTTATATAAATCTCCCATAACTTCTGATATTTCCTCGGCTTAAGTGCATATATAATGCAAATTTTAAAAATCTGCAAAAACAAGGATAGAATGGACTGGAGCATAGTATAGACAAAGACTATGGGATCTGAAGGCAAAGATTTGGTTTCAAGTACCAATTTTGCTTTGAGATGCCAAGGACTAAAACATGCCGTGTTCACCTTACCATCTTCATGCTTCAGCTTTCTACTTCAAACACAGTTGGGTTGGGGTGGCAGGAAATGGGTAGGGCTTTAAGAAGAGTTCAATAACAACTCCAGGCGAACTCACCCTAAGTCACTGCTAGAGACAAATAAAAGAAATAAAACCACTAGATAAACAGTCAGAGTATGTTTCTAGTGTCTGCTGTCAAGTCTCCCAGCAGGCATACTATGGATCCACATGATATGATGCAGATCTTTTCATCTTAATGTTTACGGCAAGAACCCCGTTTGGTTAAATGCCAAAATTCTTAGCAAATTCTGTGGTGCTTGTATCTGCATTTAAAAGGGAAATCTCTGGAAGGATATATCTGAAACTAATAAAAGTGGAAACCATTAGGAATGAGGTGGGAACTGTGTTGGATGAAGAGGAAGGAAGAGAGGAAAATTTTCAGTTTTATGTTTTTGATGACTTTTAAGAGGGACAGTGTATTTAAATTGAAAGAATGTCTTTTTTTTTCTCTCGTGAGCAAGTCATGAGGTTAAATAGAGAAGTATCCTACATAGTTTTTCATTTGTGCTATAAAATCTCATGTAAGTGTGTATGGACTAGACAAGCTGGATATATACCTCCTATTGTTGAACACAGAAAAACAGAGTAAGTGATGAAAATCTTGCTAAGTGCATTTCAGTCTCTTAAAAGAAAAAAAAAAAAAAACTATTCAGCCTGTCCATTAGGCTCGAGTGATGAGGCAAAGTCTTGATATCTCAGATAATGTCCCAGACCATATATTCTCTAAACTCAACTGAGAAATAATGTCAGAAGTGATAATATCTGATTCTGTCTTGTAAATTACTAGTTCAGAGCTGTGAGTGCTTCACCAGAAATTTTATATGAAATACAAGATACTTGAAATGATTTTAAGAATAAGCCTACTAGAACAAAGGAGGTCTCCTCAAATAATCATGCACAACAAATGCAGGAATAATAATTATAGCTAACACTTACTTTTTGTTAATAACATGCCAAATAGGTTGCTCTGAGCACTTTACACATAGTTTTCAAAGCACCATGAAACCCCCTGCTACCAGATGAAGAGAGGCACTGAGATGTAATAATAGTTAACATTTATTTAGTATATATCTTGGACTAAATTTTACATTTACTCATTTTTTAAAATTCTCACAGCACTGTGAAATAGGTACTATCCAAATTTCCATTTAATAGCTATTAAATCTTAACAGTGGTAAATGATTAAACAAGAATATGAATCCAGTTCTGTCTGCCTCCATGACTGTATACTATATGATCAAAATATTTAGGTTTTGGAATAAGGTCTGAATAAGAAACTTATTAGCTGTGTGACCTTGAGGAAGTTACTTCCTCTCTGAGACTCGCTTTCTTCATGTGTAGAAATGAATTTAAAATGCCTGCATATGGGGTGTCCGGATGGTTCAGTCAGTTAAGTGTCTGACTCTTGGTTTTGGCTCAGGTCATGATCTCGGAGTTGTAGGACTAAGCCTCACGACAGGCTCCAAGCCCAGCGCTGAGTCGGCTTGTCTCTCTCCCTCTGCTCTCCCCCAGCTCTCTCTCGCAAACAAACAAATAAATAAATAAATAAAATCTTTTAAAAAATAAATTAAATGCCTATATACAATATTATTGTGGAAATTAAATGTGAGAATGTAGCAGTGTTTCATGTAGTGGGTGGCTCATGCTTATTATATTTAGTTAAGGTGTGGTTGGTTTTTGTCACAAAGGAATCCAACAACAGACTGATTATAAAGAACAAAGGAATTGATTTCTGTATCACAAAACAATCCTAATGTTATTGATTCAGACTTCCAGAGCAGCTCTGCTCCTCCTGGTCATTCAGACACCAGTTTCCTTGCAAGTCATTGGTCTTTTCAAACTTTTTGGTGTTAAGACTCTTTTCCCTCTTAAAAGACGTTGTGGATCCCAAAGAGCTTTTGTTTTTGTAAATTATTGCTATCAAAACTTACCACATTTTTAGAATAGCAACAATGCATTTTTACAAAGAAAAATATTTAAAAGAACTAAAACTTTGTGAGAAGAGTGGCATTATTTTATGTTTGCAAATCTCTTTGATATCTAGCTTAATAGGGGATGATCATATATGCTTCTGCTTTCACTGTGTTATGACACGTTTGAAATACGTGTTGAAATACATGAAGAAAATCCATATGTACATACATACGTAGTTGAAAATAGGAGCAAGCATGTATTTATTTTTATTAAACAGAAGACATTGCATCTAGTTTTATTCTTTAAAATTTTGAAGTCAGGTGTTCTGAAGTATAACTTACATACTGCAAGATTCACCTTTAGATTATAGTTTTATGAGTTTGTTATAAAATTGCGTAACAACCACTATAATCAAGAAATAAAACAGCTCCATCATATCAAAATATTCTCTTATGGCCTTTTTAAGCTAATTCCTCCTCCTATGATGAGCCCTTGCTAACCACTGATCCATTTTTCCCCCTACAATTTTGTGTTTTTCGAATTTCATACAAATGGAATCAAATAGGACGTTTTGAGTTTATTGAGTTTCACTTCTTTCACTCAGCATAATGCATTTGAGATTCATCCATGTTGTTTTCTCAGTTTTGTTTTTTCTCAGTGCCAGGTAACATTCCATTATGTGGATATACCACACTTTGTTCATTTACCAAGTGATAAACTTTGGAATTACTTCCAGGTTTTCATGTTTATTAATAAAGCCACTATAAATGTTCATATATGACTTGTGTGTGCACATAAGTTCTTATTTCTTTTGGGTAAATATGAAGGAATGGGATTGTTATGACATATGGTGTGTATCTGTTCAACTATATAAAAATCTGCCTGTTTTTCCAAAGTGACCATATGACAAAGCAGTATTTGAGAGTTCAGTTGTTGTGCATCCTTCTCTGCTACTGTAAGAGTTTTCTTTTTGTTTTTTAGTGTGCGTGCGTGCGTGTGTGTGTGTGCGTGTGTGTGTGTGCGTGTGTGTGTGTGTGTGTGCGTGTGTGTGTGTGTGCGTGTGTGCGTGCGTGTGTGTGTGTGTGTGCAGTACTAGTATTACAGTAATAGTAGTAGGAGTAGTACCATATTGCTGTTTTAATTTATGCTAAGACTAATGATAGTGAAAATCTTTTCAAGTGCTTATTGGGCATTCATGCATCTTCTTTGTTGAAATGTATGTTCAAATCTTTTGCATATATTAAAAATTGTATTGTTTATTTTGTTGTGTTTTGAGAATTCTTCATACATTTTAGATCTAAGTTCTTTTTTTTTCTTTTTTTTTAAGATTTTTTTTATTTATTTATTTGAGAGAGAGAGAACGAGAGATAGAGAGCATGAGAGGGAAGAGGGTCAGAGGCAGAAGCCGACTCCCTGCTGAGCAGGGAGCCCGAAGTGGGACTCGATCCCGGGACTCCAGGATCATGACCCGAGCCGAAGGCAGTCGCTTAACCAACTGAGCCACCCAGGCGCCCCTTAGATCTAAGTTCTTGGTCAGATATGAGCTTTGCAACTATTTTCTCCCAGTCTATGGTTTGTTTTTCATATTCATTTAGTAAGTCCAATTTACCAGTGTTTCCTCTATAGGTCACAATTTTGATATATCTAAAAAAATCTTTGCCTAACGAGGGTCACAACGATTTTTCCATGTTTTCTTTTAGATATTTAATGATTTTAGGTTTTAAATTTGAGTTTATAATCAATTTTGAGTTAATTTTTGCATATTAATGTGAAGTATGAGTTGAGGGTTATTTATTTTTTTGCATATTGATATCCAGTTGTTCCAACACCATTTGATAAAGAAAGGGTCTAAAAATTCGCTATTGAAATACGTTTTAATTTTGGCTGAAACTGATTGACTATATATTTTGGTATGCTTTTGTTCCATTAATCTACACATTTACCTTCTCACCAATGCTGCATTGTCTTGATTACTATAGTTTTTTCCCCTTTTTAAAAATTTTTTTGTTCAAATTCAATTGGCCAACATATAGTACATCATTAGTTTCAGATGTAGAGTTCAATAATTTATCAGTTATGTGCATATAACACCCAGTGCTCATCACATAGTTTTGGAGGAGGATTTCTCAACTTTATCATTATTGATATTTTGGGCTGGATAATTCTTTGTTTGGGGGTAAACTGTGCATTGTAAATATTTACCAGCATCTCTAGCCTCTATCTACTCAATGTCACTAGCAGCTTCCAGGTTATGAGAGTCAAAATGTCCCCAGACCATTGCCAAATGTTCCCAAGGGTGCAAAACGGTCCCCTGTTAAGAACAATCACTTCTTTCACTCATATGTGGAATTTAAGAAACAAAACAGATGAACAGAGGGGAAGGGAAGGAAAAATAAAACAAGATAAAAACAGAGAGGGAGGCAAACCATAAGAAACTCTTAACTACAGGAAACTGAGGGTTGCTAGAGGGGAAGTGGGTGGGGAATGGGGTAATTGGGTAATGGGCATTAAGGAGGGCACTTGATCCAGAACAAACAAAAACTAAAGGAATTTGCAAACATGAAACCAGCCCTCCAAGAAATATTGAAAGGGGTCCTCTAAGCAAAGAGAGAGCCTAAAAGCAGCAAAGATCAGAAAGGAACACAGACAACATAGAGTTAACACTCACCTTACAGGCAATACAATGGCACTAAATTCATTCCTTTCAATAGTTACCCTGAATGTAAATGGGCTCAATGCCCCAATCAAAAGACACAGGCTATCAGATTGGATTAAAAAACAAGACCCATCCATATGCTGTCTGCAAGAGACTCATTTTAGACCCAAAGACACCCCCACATTGAAAGTGAGGGGGTGGAAAAACATTTACCATGCTAATGGACACCAAAAGAAAGC
This sequence comes from Eumetopias jubatus, assembly GCF_037043125.1. Taxonomy (NCBI): domain Eukaryota; kingdom Metazoa; phylum Chordata; class Mammalia; order Carnivora; family Otariidae; genus Eumetopias; species Eumetopias jubatus. The sequence goes on from NW_028274823.1 coordinate 15,784,107, forward strand.
TGGGGTGGCAATCCTTATATCAGACAAACTAGATTTTAAAACAAAGACTGTAATAAGAGATGAGAAAGGACACTATATCCTACTTAAAGGGTCTATCCAACAAGAAGATCTAACAATTGTAAATATCTATGCCCCGAACATGGGAGCAGCCAATTATATAAGGCAATTAATAACAAAAGCAAAGAAACACATTGACAACAATACAATAATAGTGGGGGACTTTAACACCCCCCTGACTGAAATGGACAGATCATCTAAGCAAAAGATCAACAAGGAAATAAAGACTTGAAATGACACACTGGAACAAATGGACTTCACAGACATATTCAGAACACTCCATCCCAAAGCAATGGAATACACATTCTTCTCTAGTGCCCATGGAACATTCTCCAGAATTGATCACATCCTAGGTCACAAATCAGGTCTCAACCGGTACCAAAAGATTGGGATCATTCCCTGCATATTTTCAGACCACATGCTTTGAAACTAGAACTCAATCACAAGAGGAAAGTCGGAAAGAACTCAAATACATGGAGGCTAAAGAGCATCCTACTAAAGAATGAATGGGTCAACAAGGAGATTAAATAAGAATTAAAAAAATTCATGGAAACCAATGAAAATGAAAACACAACTGTCCAAAATCTTTGGGATACAGCAAAGGCAGTCCTGAGGAAAGTATATAGCAATACAAGCCTTTCTCAAGAAACAAGAAAGGTCTTAAATACACAACATAACTCTACACCTGAAGGAGCTGGAGAAAGAACAGCAAATAAAGCCTAAACCCAGCAGGAGAAGAGAAATAATAAAGATCAGAGCAGAAATCAATGAAATAGAAACCAAAAGAACAGTAGAACAGATCAACGAAACTAGGAGCTGGTTCTTTGAAAGAATTAACAAGATTGATAAACCCCTGGCCAGACTGATCAAAAAGAAAAGAGAAATGACCCAAATCAACAAAATCATGAATGAAAGAGGAGAGATCACAACCAACACCAAAGAAATACAAACAATTATAAGAACATATTATGAGCAACTCTATGCCAGCAAATTAGATAACCTGGAAGAAATGGGTGCATTCCTAGAGATGTATCAACTACCAAAACTGAACCAGGAAGAAATAGAAAACCTGAACAGACCTATAACCACTAAGGAAATTGAAGCAGTCATCAAAAATCTCCCAAGAAACAAAAGCCCAGGGCCAGATGGCTTCCCAGGGGAATTCTATCAGACATTTAAAGAAGAATTAATACCTATTCTCCTAAAACTGTTCCAAAAAATAGAAATGGAAGGAAAACTTCCAAATTCATTTTATGAGGCCACCATTACCTTGATCCCAAAACCAGACAAAGATCCCATCAAAAAGGAGAATTACAGACCAATATCCTTGATGAACATGGATGCAAAAATTCTCACCAAAATACTAGCCAATAGGATCCAACAGTACATTAAAAGGATTATTCACCACGACCAAGTGGGATTTATCCCTGGGCTGCAAGGCTGGTTCAACATCCGCAAATCAATCAACATGATACAATACATTAACCAAAGAAAGAACAAGAATCATATGATCCTCTCAATAGATGCAGAAAAAGCATTTGACAAAGTACAGCATCCTTTCTTGATCAAAACTCTTCAGAGTATAGGGATAGAGGGTACATACCTCAATATCATCAAAGCCATCTACAAAAAACCTACAGCGAATATCATTCTCAATGGGGAAAGGCTGAGAGCTTTTCCCCCAAGGTCAGGAACGCGGCAGGGATGTCCACTCTCACCACTGCTATTCAACGTAGTATTAGAAGTCCTAGCCACAGCAATCAGACAACAAAAAGAAATCAAAGGCATCCAAATTGGCAAAGAGGAAGTCAAACTCTCACTCTTTGCAGATGATATGATACTTTATGGTGAAAACCCAAATGACTCCACCCCAAAACTGCTAGAACTCATACAGGAATTCAGTTAAGTAGCAGGCTATAAAATCAATGCACAGAAATCAGTGGCATTCCTATACACCAACAACAAGACAGAAGAGAGACAAATCAAGGAGTCGATCCCATTCACAATTGCACCCAAAACCATAAGATACCTAGGAATAAATTTAACCAAAGAGGCAAAGGATCTGTACTCAGAAAACTGTAAAATACTCAGGAAAGAAATTGAAGAAGACACAAAGAAATGGAAAAACGTTCCATGCTCATGGATTGGAAGAACCAACATTGTGAAGATGTCAATGCTACCTAGAGCAATCTACACATTCAATGCAATCCCCATCAAAATACCATCCACTTTTTTCAAAGAAATGGAACAAATAATCCTAAAATTTGTATGAACCAGAAGAGACCCCGAATAGCCAGAGGAATATTGAAAAAGAAAAGCAAAGCTGGCGGCCTCACAATTCCGGACTTCCAGCTCTATTACAAAGCTGTCATCATCAAGACAGTATGGTACTGGCACAAAAACAGACACATAGATCAATGGAACAGAATCGAGAGCCCAGAAATGGACCCTCAACTCTATGGTCAACTTATCTTTGACAAAGCAGGAAAGAATGTCCAGTGGAAAAAAGACAGTGTCTTCCACAAATGGTGTTGGGAAAATTGGACAGCCACATGCAGAAGAATGAAACTGGACCATTTCCTTACACCACACACAAAAATAGACCCAAAATGGTTGAAAGACCTAAACGTGAGACAGGAGTCCATCAAAATCCTAAAGGAGAACACAGGTAGCAACCTCTTCGACCTCAGCCGCAGCAACTTCTTCCTAGAAACATCACCAAAGGCACAGGAAGCCAGGGCAAAAATGAACTATTGGGATTTCATCAAGATAAAAAGCTTTTGCACAGCAAAAGAAACAGTCCACAAAACCAAAAGACAACCGACAGAATGGGAGAAGATATTTGCAAATGACATATCAGATAAAGGGCTAGTATCCAAAATCTATAAAGAACTTATCAAACTCAACACCCAAAGAACAAATAATCCAATCAAGAAATGGGCAGAAGACATGAACAGACATTTTTCCAAAGAAGACATCCAAATGGCCAACAGGCACATGAAAAAGTGCTCAACATCGCTCGGCATCAGGGAAATCCAAATCAAAACCTCAATGAGATACCACCTCACACCAGTCAGAATGGCTAAAATTAACAAGTCAGGGAACGACAGATGTTGGCGGGGATGTGGAGAAAGGGGAACCCTCCTACACTGTTGGTGGGAATGCAAGCTGGTGCAACCCCTCTGGAAAACAGTATGGAGGTTCCTCAAACAGTTGAAATTAGAGCTACCATTCGATCCAGCAATTGCACTACTGGGTATTTACCACAAAGATACAAAGGTAGGGACCCGAAGGGGTACATGCACCCCAATGTTTATAGCAGCAATGTCCACAATAGCCAAACTGTGGAAAGAGCCAAGATGTCCATCGACGGATGAATGGATAAAAAAGATGTGGTGTATATACACAATGGCATATTATGCAGCCATCAAAAGGAATGAGATCTTGCCATTTGCAACGACGTGGATGGAACTGGAGGCTGTTATGCTGAGTGAAATAAGTCAATCAGAGAAAGACATGTATCATATGACCTCACTGATATGAGGAATTCTTAATCTCAGGAACAAACTGAGGGTTGCTGGAGTGGTTGGGGGTGGGAGGGATGGGGTGGCTGGGTGATGGACATTGGGGAAGATATGTGCTACGGTGAGCGCTGTGAATTGTGCAAGACTGTTGAATCACAGATCTGTACTTCTGAAACAAATAACGCAACATATTTTAAGAAAAAGAAGAAGATAGCAGGAGAGGAAGAATGAAGGGGAGTAAGTCAGAGGGGGAGACGAACCAGGAGAGATGATGGACTCTGAAAAACAAACTGAGGTTTCTGGAGGGGAGGAGGGTGGGGGGATGGGTTAGCCTGGTGATGGGTATTGAGGAGGGCACGTTCTGCATGGAGCACTGGGTGTTATGAACAAACAATGAATCATGGAACAGTACACCAAAACAAATTATGTAATATATGGTGATTAACATAACAATAAAAAATTTAAAAAAAAAAGGAGGGCACTTGATGTAATAAGCACTGGTGTTATATGCAACTGATGAATCACTAACTTCTACCCCTGAAACTGGTAATACACTATAAAGACACTATATGTAACTAAATTGAATTTAAATAAAAAAATTTAAAAAAAAAATCACTTCAGACTAAGCCTTGAAACCAAGTGTTGTGAATCCTCCAACTTGGTTCTTTCTCAAATTTGTTTAGGTAATTGTAATTCCTTTGCATTATTATAATTTTTAAAATCAGCTTATTGATTTATATTAAAAATATACTGGAATTTTTATCAGGATTATGTTAAATTTATAGATCAATTTGAGGACCACTGCAATCTTAACAATATTGATTTTTCCAAGCCATGAGTAAAAGTATATTTCTTCATTTAGTTAGGTCTTCTTTGATTTCTTTCATCAGTGTTTCATAGTCTTCAGCACATATTTTGTTAAATTTTACTTAAATATTTCATGTTTTTGGAGATATTGTAAATGTCACTCTTATTTATTTAAATTTCTCACTGTTCATTGACAGTATGTAGAAATACCCATGCTTTTATGTATTGGCTTTGTATCCTTTGTCCTTGCAAAACTCACTGATTTTGAAACCTTTTAGAATTATATTAATGTACTTTTTTACATTTTTTTAGGTTTTTAGTTGTATTGAGTTATAATTGATATACAAAGAAAGTACACACATTTAATGTATACATCTTGGTGAGTTTGGAGGCGTACACCCACAATACCATCACCACAACCAAGGTGTTAAATATACCCAGCATCTCTAATAATTTACTTGTATGTGTTGGGGGGTTAAGAATACTTACCTTTAGATCCATCCAGACCAATCCTCTTAACATACTTTAAAGTGTACAATATCACATTTAAAAATGTAGATACTACGTTGTACAGCACATCTCTAGAAATTATTTATCTTGCATAAGAGAAATTTTATACTCTTTGAAAAACAATACCCTTTTTTCCTCCTCCAAGCTCCTGGCATCCATCATTCTAGTCTCTGCTTTTAAGAGTTTGACTATTTTAGATACTGCATCTAAGTGGAATCACGAAGTATTTGTCATTCTGTAATTGGCTTATTTCATTTAGCATAATGTCCTTTAGTTACATTCGTGTTGCTGCAAATGGCAGGATTTCCTTCTTTTTTTGAAAGCTGAATATACCACGTTTTCTTAATCAATTCATCCACTGGTGAATATTGGGCTTCTCCATATCTTGGCTATTGTGAATAATGCTATAATGAACATGAGGGTGCAGATAACTCTTTGAGATAGACTTCATTTCTTTCAGATATATACCCAGAAATGGGATTGCTGAATCATACGCTGTAGGTTGCCTTTTCATTTTGTTGATTGTTTCCTTTGCTGTGCAGAAACATTTTACTTTGATGTACTCTCACTTGTTTTTCATTTTGTTGCTTGTGTTTTAGGTGCCATATCCAAAAGTTCATTGTCAAGACCAGTGTCAAGGAGCTTTTCCCTTATGTTTACTTGTAGGAGGTTTTTTTTTTTTTTTTAAGATTTTATTTATTTATTTGACAGAGAGAGACACAGTGAGAGAGAGAACACAAGCAGGGGGAGTGGGAGAGGGAGAAGCATGCTTCCCGCGGAGCAGGGATCCCGATGCGGGGCTCGATCCTGGGACCCTGGGATCATGACCTGAGAGCCAAAGGCAGACACCCAATGACTGAGCCATCCAGGCACCCCTGCTTGTGGGAGTTTTATATATTCAAGTCTTAAATCCATTTTGAGCTAATTTTTGTGAGTGTTGTAAGATAGGGGTCCAATTTCATTCTTTTTCATGTGGATATTAATTTTTCCAACATCATTTATTAGAGAGGCCATTCTTTCCACACTGCGTGTTTGGCGTCCTTGTCAAAGCTTAGTGGACCCTATATAACACGGGTTTATTTCTGGGCTCTCTATTCAGTTGACAAGTTTCCAAAATAAGTAAATTCCAGCCTCTTAAATTCCAACTCAGAAGATAATACACAGTTCATCAAATGATTATATGATCAAGTTAAAATCAGATTTCAAAAGCAGGCTGTAATTTTACATGGGCAAAAAAAAAGCTTTTATATTCATTTTGTAATTATTCACAATAATGAATTATCTTATTGTTTCTGCTAACTTTTCAGTAGATTCTATTGCATTTTAATACATATGTTTCTTATATAGTTACTTTGGTACATCTTCTAGAACAATGTAAAATAACAGTGGTTGTAAGTACAGTTGACCCTTGAACAATACAGGTTTGACTTGTGCAGGTCCATGTATTTGCAGATATTTTTCAATAAATACAGTACTATACTGCCAATATGTTTTCTCTTCCTTATGATTTACTTAATAACATTTTATTTTCCATAGCTTACTTGTAAGAATAGAGTGTGTAATATATAAAACACAAAATACGTGTTGACTATTTGTGTTATTGATAAGGCTTCCAATCAACAGTAGGTGATTAGTAGTTAAGTTTTGAGGCATCAAAGATACACACTGATCTTCAACTGTGCAGGGGGTCAGTGCCCCTAATCTCTGCATTGTTCAAGGATCAACTCTAACTGCATTTTGTTTCTACCTTTCTAAATCACACTTTTCACATTTCATCATATTTCATTGTATGTGAGTACGCTTTAAATAATGTCAGTGCCGAAACTACAAAGGGGAAGTCAGTGAAGAAAGTAGTTCAAATTAAATTCTAAGGTCTATGGGAAAATAACCAAACCTAAAATGTCGAAAATGGAAATCCTTACCTTGTTCTTGATCTTACAGGGAAAGCATTCAGTCTTTCACCACTAAGTATGATGTTAACCATGGTTTTGTTTTTGTTTTTTTGTAGATGCTCTTTATTAGGCTCAGGAAATTCCCCTTTACTCCCAAACTGCTGATAGCTGTTTTTGTTTTTTTAATCATGAATGGGTGTTGGATTTTGTGAAATGCTTTTTTCCATCATATAAATATATATTTTTTATTTATAGGTTCAAATGGTAGATTACACTGATTTCCAAATGATGAACCAGCATTGTAGATCTGCAATAAATCACAGTTGGTCATGGTGCATAATTATTTTTATACTAATGAATTCAGTTTTCTAATATTTTATTAGAGATTTTTCTTTCTAAGTTCATGAGAGGTATGGGACTGTAATTTTCTTTTTTTTTTTGTAATATCTTTGTCTGGTTTTAGGTATGAGGGTAATAACAAACTAAAATGAATTAGGAAGTGCTCCTTTTTTTCTGTATTTGAAAAGAAATTATGTAAAAGGTTTGTTAATTCTTCTTTAAATGTTTGGTGGAATTCAGCATTGAATCCAATTGCACCTAGAAATTAATTTTAAGGAATGATTTAAAATTATAAATTTGGGGTGTCTGGGTGGTGCAGTTGGTTAAGCATCTGACTCTTGGTTTCAGCTCATGATCCCAGGGTCCTGGGATTGAGCAACTCATCAGGCTCCCTGCTCAGCATGGAATATGCTTGAGATTCTCTCTCTCTCTCCCTCTCCCTTTGCCCCTCACACTCCTGCTGTCTCTCTCTCTCTTTAAAATAAATAACATCTTTTAAAAATTAAAAAGTAAAATAAAATCATAAATTTGATTTCTTTAATGGTTATAGGACTATTTGGATTATCTATTTCATCTTTTTAAAAAAAATTTATGTATTTATTTGACAGAGAGAGACAGCAAGAGCAGGAACACAAGCAGAGGGAGTGAGAGAGGGAGAAGCAGGCTTCCCACTGAGCAGGGAGCCCGACACAGGGCTCGATCCCAGGACCCTGGGACCATGACCTGAGTCGAAGGCAGATGCTTAATGACTGAACCACCCAGGCGCCCCATGGATTATCTATTTCATCTTGGTTGAGTTTCAGTAATTTGTTATTTTTGAGGAATTGGGCCATTTCATCGTAGTTGTTAAATTTATGGGCATAAAGCTGTCCATTGTATTCCCTAAATAGCTGCAGAATCTGTAGTAATAACTTCATTTCTGATACCATTTGTGTCTTCTCCCTATTCTTCCCTGATTCTCTCTTTCAAATTAGATTCTAGAGATTTACAAATTCCACTGATTTTTTTTAAGAACCAGCTTTAAGTTTCATTGACCCTCTCTTGTTTTCCTATGTCAAGCTTCCTGGATTTCTGTTTTAATCTTTATTGTTTGCTTCTTTCTGCCTGATTTGTGTTTATTTTTTACTCTTTCTATTCTAGTTTCTTTATGTAGGAATTTAGATTATTGATTTGAGACCCTTCTTTCTAACATAAGCATTTAGTGCTATAAACTTCCCTCTCAGCACTGCTTTAGCTACATCCCAAATATTTTGATATGCTGTGTTTCTGTTTTCCCAAAGTTTCCTTCAGTTCTAAAATTTTTAAAAAATTTTCTTTGAGACTAATGGGTTATTTAGAAGTTTGTTGTGTAATCTCAAATGTTTAAAGATTTTTTTTCTTGTTTTCTTTCTGTTATTGATTTCTAATTTGATTTCATTATGGTCAGAATACACATTCTGTATGCTTTCTCTTAAATTTGTTAGTTATCTTTATGGCCTAGGAGAATTTCTATCTTAGTGAATGTCCCATGGGCACTTGAAAAATACATGTATTCTGTTGTTGTTGGGTAGAATATTCTTAACATGTTAATTTCATCTTATAAATTGATGGTGTTATTCAAACCTTCTGTACCCTTGGTGGTTTTTAGTCTAGTAGCTCTATCAGTTCCTGGGGAAAGGGGCATGTACAAGACCCAAGTATAACCATTGATTTTGTTATTTTTCCTTTTAGTTCTATCAGGTTTTGCTTCATGTAATTTGAAGATCTGTTGTTTGGTACATACACACTTAGGATTATTATGTCTTCCTGGTGGATTGATCCTTTTATCATTATATAATGTCCTTCTTTGTCTCTAGTAATTTTCTTTCCTTTAAGTCTATTTTATCAGATATCAATATACTATTTTTAATATTTGCATGATATATATTTCCATCCTTTTACTTTCAACCTACCTATGTAGATGAATTTGAAGTTGTTTTTTTTTTGTAGGTAGCAGATAGTTTTGTTGTTTTATCCACTCTGCCAATCTCTGTCCTTTAATCTCTGTCCTTAATCAAAGTTTATTTATATTAATTATTAATATGTTAGCATTTAAGTCTGCATTTTTGTACTTATTTTCTTTGTTTTCATTGGTTTTCTTTCCTCTCTTTCTCTTTTCTTACTTTCCTTTAAGTTATGTGAACAGATTTAAGGAATCTGGCTTGATTTATTTATTGTGTTTTGAGTATATCTGTATGGTCTTCATGGTGATTGCTCTGGGTATTATTACATGCACATGTGACTTAAAATAGTCCACTGGAATCTACATTTTACCACTTACAGTGAAGTGTGGAACCTCACTTCCAATTTTGACCTCTACCTTCCCCACTTTGGTGATGAGCACTGGGTGTTATATGCAACTAATGAATCATTGAACACTACATCAAAAACTAATGATGCACTATATGCTGGCTAATTGAATATAATAATAAAAAAAAGAAAAGAAAAAAATATCATTGTATTGAGGGCCACCTGGGTGGTGCAGTCAGTTAAGCATCTGCCTTTGGCTCAGGTCATGATCTCAGGGTCCTGGGATCGAACCCCCTGTGGGGCTCCCTGCTCTGCAGGGAACCTACTTCTCTCCCTCTCGCACTCCCCCTACTTGTGCTCTCTTGCTCTGTCTCTTTCGCTCTATCTCTCAAATAAATAAACAAATAATCTTTAAAAAATACATATCATTGTATTGAGTATCAGACTGCATTAAATTTATTTTCAGTCATCAAAGATTTATACATCTCATGAGTAAAAGGATAGTCTATGGTACCTACCTTTATTTCTATTCTTCTTACTGATCCTTCTTCTTGATGCCCCAAATTTCTTGCCTTTATCATTTCCTTTCAGTTTGAAGAATTTCTATTACATAACTCTTAAAGGTAGGTCTGTAGGACATAGATGCTTTCAGTTTTCTTTCATCTGAGAATGTTTTGTTTCCCCTTCATTCCTTAAGGATAGATAGTTCCTCCAAATATAGAACTCATAGTTGAAAGCTCTTTTCTTTCATCATTTAAAAAATATTGTGCCACTCCTTTCAGGCTTCCATGATTTCAGAGGAGAAATTCACTGACATAAAAACTGGTGTTGTATATGTAGCACAGTATTTCTCTCTGATTGCAATTTTCTTTGTCTTTATTTTTTTAATTTAATTATGATGTTTCTTGGTGGGAATAATTTTGGGTATATCCTGCTGGGGTTCAATCAGCTTCCTGGATCTGTAGGTTTGTGTCCTTTGCCAAGCTTAATAAGTTCTTAGCCATTATTTCTTCAAATACCATTTCAGCCCCACTCTCTTTCTGCACCACTTCTGAGACTCAGATGACAGGAATGTTGGCTCTTAAGTTCTTATCCCACAGGTCCCTAGTGTTCTGTTCATTATTTTAGTCCATTTTGTCTGCTGAGTGAATTCCATTGTTCTGTCCTCAAGTTCAATGATCCTATTCTGTCATCTCCATTCTACTATGGAGTCCATACAGCAAGGATTTTAAAAAATTTCTGTTACTGAATTTTTAGGTTTTATATTTTTTTTCTTTTTTCTTAAATAAGTTTTTCTAATATATAAACATATAAAAAAATTCATCCTCTTAAGGGGCCAAAATTCATGGTTTTTAATTTATTCACAGAGTTTTACAATTATTATTGCTATATAATTCCAGACTGTTTTCATCACCTCCAAAAAATGCCCCATACTGATTAGCAGTCACTCCATTCCCTGTGTCCCTAGTCTCTGAAAACCACTATTTTCTGTCTCTATGAATTTAACTATTTGGACATTTCATATAAACATAATCATACATTATGTGGCCTTCTGTATCTGACTTCTTTCACTTAGCATAATGCTTTCAAGGTTCATCCATGTTATAGCATGTATTAATACTTCATTCTTTTTTATTACCAAATAGTATTCCATTGTATGTATGTACTACATTTTATTTTTCATTCATCAGTCGATAGACATTTGGGTTGTTTCCATTTCTTGGCTATTGCAAATAATATTGCTATGAATATTTCAAACAAGTTTTGTATGGGCCTATTTTTAAATTTCTCCTGGGTATATACATAGGAGTAAAATTGCTTGGTCACATGGTAATTCTATGTTTAACTTTTGAGGTGCAGCCAAACTATTTTCCAAAGAGATTTCACAATTTTACATTCCCACAGCAGTTTATGGAAGTTCAACTGCTCCACATCCTCACCAACACTTGTTATTGTCTGTCTTTCAGATTAAAGGTATACTTGCGGATGTAAAGTGGTATCTCACTGTGGTTTTGATTTGCATTTTCCTAACCACTAACGATGTTAAGTAACTTTTCATGTACTTATTAGCCATTTATTTATTTTCTTTGGAAAAACTATCAGTTCAATTTATTTGCTTATTTTCTGTACTTAAATTGATTTTGTTTATTATATTAAGTTGAATGAATTCTCTATATTTTGAGTACAAGTCCCTATCTTGATACAAAATATCAGATTTGCAAATATTTTCTCCCATTCTGCAGGCTGTCTTTTTACTTTTTTCATGGTGTCTCTTGAAGTATAAAGGTTTTTCATTTCATGAGGTCCAATTTATGTATTTTTTCTTCTGTTGTGATTTTTGAGTAATCTATGAAACTGCTACCTAATCCAATGTTGTGAATATCTACTCCTATGTTTTCTTCTAAGAATTTTATAGTTTTAGTTTTACATTTAAGTGTATGATTTATTTTGAGTTAATTTTTGTACATGGTGTGAGGTAGAGTGATCAACCTCATAATTTTGCATGTGTACAGCAAGTATCCCAGCACCACTTGTTAAAAAGACTATTCTTTCCTCCACTGAATTGTCTTGGCACCCTTAGCAGAAACCAATTAGCCATAATTGTTAAGGTTTATTCTGGATTCTCAATTATATTCCACTAATCTATATTTCTATTTTTGTGCCAGAACCACATTGTCTTTATTGCTATAGCTTTACAATAAATTTTGAAATCAGAAAGTGTGAGTCCTCTAGCTTTGTGCTTTTCAAGACTGGTTTTCCAATCATGGATCTCTTGCATTTCCATATGAATTTTTGGACCAGCTTTTTAACAACTCCAAGGAAGACAGCTATGATTTTGATAGGAATTGTGTGAAGTCTACATACCAACTGGGGAGAATTGCCATCTTAACAATAGAAAGTCTCCTAATTCATAAACATGAGGCATATTTCTCTTTAATTAGGGCTCCTTTAATTTCTTTCACCTATATTTTGTAGTTGCCAATGTACAAGTCTTGAAATTACTTGTTAAATTTGTTCCCATTTTATTCTATTTTATGCTCTTGTAAATGGAATTACATTTAATTTCAGTTACAGATTATTCATTCCTAGTGTATAGAAATACAATTGTTTTGGTATACTGGTTTTTTATAATTTCTTTTTTTTTTTTGCTGAGCTTTCCTACTCTTTTAATTTTTAAAGAGAATTTGTATTTCATTGTTGAAAATTTTTATGATGGCTGCTTTAAAATCCTTATTTGAAAATTCCAGTATCTCATTCATCTATGTTGGCATCAGTTGATTATCTTTTCTCATATACATTGTGCTTTGCTTGATTCTCGATAAGAAGGGTGATTTTTTGTGTGTGTGTGTGTGCATGCTAGACATTTGTTCTATTATGATAGAAGACTCTGGATTCTATTAAGTATCTTATTGTAGCAGACATTAACTCTGTTTAGTTTTAGTACTCAGATCTTGGCATACTTTTGTGGGCTGTGGTTCTACTAGTAGTTTTTCAGAGTCTTAGCAGTCTTATTTTGGTCTATATATTTGGTGCTTCTGGGCCTCCCAGTTAGCTAGTAACTGCTGGAGGTAGAAGGGATTCCCCAGGCTTGCCCTAGGCTACCTCTGTGGGATAAGGACATGGTGAGATCCCTCTGTTGGTGTCTCTAGGCTGCTTCCGTGTCCCTAGCATGAGGGAGGAGAGTCTTAGACCCCAGATGACAAAGATCTATACATACATATTTTTTTATTTTATTATGTTATGTTAATCACCATACATCATTAGTTTTTGATGTAGTGTTCCATGATTCATTGTTTGCATATAACACCCAGTGCTCCACTCAGTACATGCCCTCTTTAATACCCATCACCAGGCTAACCCATCCCCCTAACCCCCTCCCCACTAGAACCCTCAGTTTGGTTCTCAGATACCAAATATATTTTTAAAATTTTATTGAAGAAGAAAACACACAGAAGTCTATAAATCATAAGCAGATAGCTCAATTGTCTCTCAAAAATTAGATATATCTGTATAAAGAGGATCCAGAATAAGAAATCCTATTATCAGCAGCACCCTAGAAGGTGTCCTTATACTACTCCCAGTAAATACTACCCCTCACATGGGTAAGTACTAACCTGAAACAACATACTGGTTAGTTTTGCATGTTTTAAAACTTGAAATAAACTGAGTCAGACGGTATTTATTCTTATGTTTCTGGTCTTTTTCTTCCCCTTTGGTAGTAATTATGCTTGAGAGATTCATCTATATTGTTACATGCAATTGTAGAAGTTCACTCATTTTCTTTCCTATGTGTGCAACTGAGGGTATATACCATTATTAACTTTTAGAAAATTCCAACTGTTGATGAGCATTTGAGTATACCAGGTTCTGGCTACTACTAATAATGCTATTATGAACATAATTGCATGTGTTTTTAGTGAACTGATATATGCAATCCTATCAGGTACCTAGGAATAGAATGTATCAGTCATAAGGTATGCATATGCTTTGCTTTAATAGACATTGCCAAAGAGTTATCTAAAGGAGTTGTATCAACGTACAATCTTTACAGTATTGAATGAGTTTCAATTGCTACCAATTTTTGACAACACTTAGAATTGGCTCTTTTTCATTTTAGCCATTTGATAGTGATATAATGTTATCTCACTATAGTTTTATTTTACATTTTTCTAATGACTAATGAAACTGAAAAGTTTTACATATGCTTATTGGGTATTTGGATATTTTCTTTTATGAGGTGTCATTCAAATCTTTACCCTTTTTTCTACTGGTTTATCTGTCTTCTTTTATTGATTTGTAAAACTGGTCTTTATGAGTATGAATCATTTGCCAGGTTTTGCATTGAAAATATTTATTCCTACTCTGTAGCTTATTCCTCTGGAACTAATAAATTGCATCTAACTTTTAAATACTTGAGCATAATATTTACTTCTGTGTAGTAAAAATATATATATAATTTAAAATCTTTCAGATTAAGCATTTTTTTCTAAATCTTTTTCAAATAGTAAAGGATGACAGTGATTATCTAAAATAATTTTGTCAAATCCTTTGGTATATGCAGCTACATTAGGCTTAATAGATTACTAAATTACACAGATTTTTGACATCTTATTTGCTTACTGTCTGGTGGCCAATTAAACTTATTGTTCCAGTATGAATTTTATCAACCCTTAAATATGTTACCTTTTACCAGAATCTAAGACTATCAAAACCCAAATATATGTATCACTATTCTTTGAACCATTCTGAAACTAGGTCAGTGCTTAATACGGTTGATTGAATTCAAGTGCCATTATAGACACTAATGAATTGCTACTGTGTAACATGAAATGGAAAATCCATTTCATTGTAGTGACTTAGAAAATGGTACAGATAATTTGCCAAAGATAATAAAAGTGCATAATAATCATGGTGTGTTGTATATATCAAAACCTGAAGTGATTTAAAATGTTTTAATGGATAAAATTAGTTTAGCTGACTTTTCTCATAGATACTAATTTTAATTTTCAGATCATGGTATTAATATTTCATTAGAGGATATTACATATAACACTTCCTTTTCTCCCTCTTTTCTCTATTATAGGAATGATGGCAGATTTGAGGATAAAAAAGGCCCACTTTCTAAGGCTTCAGTAGTGTCAAATTACTTTAGAATCTCTATCTTTGATTATTTCTAAAGTATAAAGGACTTTTTGCTAAAACTGCTAATGAGTTAAAAAAAAGGCGTTATTAGGTTATGCTTGCAGTATTTACAACTTTTAAAATACACATGTCACACACTCAATAGGATAGCAAGGGGAGTCAGTGCTAATAAACTACTAATCATTCTATTTGTCTTGGAAACAATTGGAAACAAATGCAAGTAGGCATCTGTTAGTATTATTGCCTAAACTTATTTTTGAAATAAAACCCATGGCTATCCAGCAATGTCCACAATAGCCAAACTGTGGAAAAAGTCAAGATGTCCATCGACAGCTGAATGGATAAAGAAGATGTGGAAGAGGGGGTGGAGTAAGACGACGGAGGAGTAGGAGACCTGGATTTCGTCTGGTCTAAAGAATTCAGCTGAATAGGGATCAAACCATTCTGAACAACTACAAACTCAACAGGAGAACAAAGAAGAGAATAGCAGGAACTCTGAACAGAGAAGCGACCACTTACTGGAAGGTAGGACGTGCGGAGCAGTGAATCCGAGGCGATATTCGGGAGGATAGACGGTGGGGGAGGGGGCCCCCGCCAGCCGCGGAGCACAAAATCGGAACTTTTAGAAGTCGGATCTGCTGAGAGACGTTGCTCCAGTGGATAAGCGGGGGGTGGAACCCTCGTGGGAAAGTGTGGTCTCAGGACCCTCGGGGTCACAGAAAGACCAGGTGTGCCTGAGTGCGGCAGAGCTCCCAGGTATCGGAGCGGCGAAGCCGGCTGCAGAGACGGAGCTGAGGCACAGGCTCTCAGCTCAGGGTTGCCATAAACTGTGATCCGCAGCCCAGTTGGACCACTGCTCCTCCAGCAGGGACCCAACAAGGGGCAGATCCAGGGAGACTCCCCTTCCTCCCCGGGGAGGAGTAGCATGGGAGCGCACCACAGTGATCTGCTGGGTTTGGAGACTCTACACGGGGTAGGGTGCCAAAGATAGAAATGCTCGGTCACAGGCCGGGTGAGCACAGAGTGCGGCCGGAGACTGGGGAGACGGGAATGACTGCTTTTCTCTGGGGGCGCACTGAGGAGCCGGTTCTTGGCTCCTCTGGGTGGAGATTGGGAGGCCACCATTTTTACCCTGGTCCTCCAAAGCTGCACCAAGAGCTTGCAGGGAACAAAAGCTCCCGACAGCAAACCCAAGCAGCTTGCTTAGCCCAGACCGACAAGGGCGGGGCAATTCCGCCTCTGGCAAAGACATTTGGGAACCATGGTAACAGGCCCCTCCCCCAGAAGATCCGAACGAACAGTCAGCAAGCCAAGACCAAGTTTACCAATCAAGGAGAACGGGAGAACTCCAGCGCTAGGGGAATACTGCACATAGAATTCATGTCTTTTTTACGACGATTCATTAGTTTTTCAAAGTTAATTTTTTTAACTGTTTTTTTTATTTTTCTTTTTCCCTTTTCAACCAACATCTTATCAATCCCTTTTTTAAAAAAAACATTTTTTATTTTTCATTTTTAGAGTCATATTTTATCCCTTCATTGTAGTTACCCTTATTTTTGGCATATATACATAAGTTGTTCTCTTTTTAAAATTTTGAGATACAGTTTCTACTAACAGATCAAAATGGACCCTAAATCACTAGTGTATGGCTTTGTTCTAGTCTCCTGCCTGATCACATTCTGTCCCTTTTTGTTCTTTTCTTTTTTTAAAAAAAACTTCTTCTTTCTTTTTTCAAACAACTTCTTATCTTATCAATCCATTTTATAAAATCTTTTATAATTTTCATCTTTACACTCACCTTCCATCCCTTCATTGTATCAACCCTTATTTTGTACAAATATAAGTCTTTCTTCCTTTCAAATTTTAGAAGGCACTTTTTTTTAACAGACCAAAATACGCCCAAAAACTAGTGTGTGGCACTGATCTATGCACTAGCCTGAACATATTTGATCATATCCTGTTTTTTTATTGTATTGTTCTGTTTTTGTTTTTATCTTTTTCTTTTTTTTTTCTCTCTTTCGTTTTTCTTTCTTTCCCTTTCTTTTCCCCTGCTTTCAGGTCTTTTCTGATGTGTATAGAGTATATTTCCTGGGAACGTGTTAACCTGTTAACATTTTGTTCTCTCATTCATCTATTCTCCTCTGGACAAAATGACAAGATGAAAAAAATCACCTCAGCAAAAAGAACAAGAGGTAGTACCATCAGCCAGGGACCTACTCAATACGGACATTAGTACGATGTCGGACCTAGAGTTCAGAATCATGACTTTAAAGATACTAGCTGGGCTTGAAAAAAGCGTGGAAGTTACCTTTCTGGAGAAATAAAAGAACTAAAATCTAACCAAGTCGAAATCAAAAAGGATATTAATGAGGTGCAATCAAAAACGGGGGCACTAATTGGTAGGATAAATAAGGCAGAAGAGAGAATCAGCGATATAGAAGACCAAATAATGAAAAGTAAAGAGGCTGAGAAAAAGAGAGATAAACAACTACAGGATCACGAGGGCAGAATTCGAGAGATAAGTGATACAATAAGATGAAACAACATTAGAATATTGGAATCCCAGAAGAAGAGGAAAGAGAGAGAGGGGCAGAAGGTATATTGGAGCAAATAATAGCAGAGAACTTCCCTAATGTGAGGAAGGAAACAGGCATTAAAATCCAGGAGGCACAGAGAATCCCTCTCAAAAGCAATAAAAATAGGTCAACACCCTGACATCTAAGAGTAAAACTTACGAGTCTCAGAGACAAAGAGAAAATCCTGAAAGCAGCTCAGGAGAAGAGATATGTAACCTACAATGGTAGAAATATTAGATTGGCAATAGACCTATCCACAGAGACCTGGCAGGCCAGAAAGGACTGGCATGATGTCTTCAGAGCAATAAATGAGAAAAATATGCAGCCAAGAATACTATATCCAGCTAGGCTGTCATTGAAAATAGAAGGAGAGATAAAAAGCTTCCAGGACAAACAAAAACTAAAGGAATTGGCAAACACGAAACCAGCCCTACAAGAAATATTGAAAGGGGTCCCCTAAGCAAAGAGAGAGCCTAAAAGCAGCATAGATCAGAAAGGAACACAGACAATATGCAGTAACAGTCACCTTACAGGCAATACAATGGCACTAAATTCATACCTTTCAATAGTTACCCTGAATGTAAATGGGCTCAATGCCCCAATCAAAAGACACAGGCTATCAGATTGGATTAAAAAACAAGACTCATCAATATGCTGTCTGCAAGACACTCATTTTAGACCCAAAGACACCCCCACATTGAAAGTGAGCGGGTGGAAAACAATTTACCATGCTAATGGACACCAAAAGAAAGCTGGGGTGGTAATCCTTATAACAGACGAATTAGATTTTAAAACAAAGACTGTAATAAGAGATGAAGAAGGCCACTATATCCTACTTAAAGGGTCTATCCAACAAGAAGATCTAACAATTGTAAATATCTATGCTCCTAACATGGGAGCAACCAATTATATAAGGCAATTAATAACAAAAGCGAAGAAATACATTGACAACAATACAATAATAGTGGGGGACTTTAACACCCCCCTCACTGAAATGGACAGATCATCTAAGCAAAAGATTAACAAGGAAATAAAGACTTGAAATGGCACACTGGACCAAACGGACTTCACAGACATATTCAGAACACTCCATCCCAAAGCAACGGATTACACATTCTTCGCTAGTGCCCATGGAACATTCCCCAGAATAGATCACATCCTAGGTCACAAATCAGGTCTCAACCGGTACCAAAAGATTGGGACCGTTCCCTGCATATTTTCAGACCACATGCTTTGAAACTAGAACTCAATCACAAGAGGAAAGTGGGAAAGAACTCAAATACATGGAGGCTAAAGAGCATCCTACTAAAGAATGAATGGGTCAACCAGGAAATTAAACAAGAATTAAAAACGTTCATGGAAACCAATGAAAATGAAAACACAACTGTTCAAAATCTTTGGGATACAGCAAAGGCAGTCCTGAGAGAAAAGTATATAGCAATACAAGCCTTTCTCAAGAAACAAGAAAGGTCTTAAATACACAACCTAACCCTACACCTAAAGGAGCTGGAGAAAGAACAGCAAATAAAAGCCTAAACCCAGCAGGAGAAGAGAAATAATACAGATCAGAGCAGAAATCCATGAAATAGAAACCAAAAGAACAGTAGAACAGATCAATGAAACTAGGAGTTGGTTCTTTAAAAGCATTAATAAGATTGATAAACCCCTGGACAGACTTATCAAAAAGAAAAGAGAAAGGACCCAAATCAACAAAATCATAAATGAAAGAGGAGAGATCACAAACAACAGCAAAGAAATACAAACAATTATAAGAACATATGAGCAACTCTATGCCAGCAAATTAGATAACCTGGAAGAAATGGGTGCATTCCTAGAGATGTATCACCTACCAAAATTGAACCAGGAAGAAATAGAAAACCTGAACAGACCTATAACCATTAAGGAAATTGAAGCAGTCATCAAAAAGTCTCCCAACAAACAAAAGCCCAGGGCCAGAAGGCTTCCCAGGGGAATTCTATCAGACATTTAAAGAAGAATTAATGCCTATTCTCCTGAAACTGTTTCAAAAAATAGAAATGGAAGGGAAACTTCCAAACTCATTTTATGAGGCCACCATTACCTTGATCCCAAAACCAGCAAAGACCCCATCAAAAAGGAGAATTACAGACCAATATCCTTGATGAACATGGATGCAAAAATTCTCACCAAAATACTAGCCAATAGGATCCAACAGTACATTAAAAGGATTATTCACCACGATCAAGTGGGATTTATCCCTGGGCTGCAAGGTTGGTTCAACATCCGCAAATCAATCAACGTGATACAACACATTAACAAAAGAAAGAACAAGAGTCATATGATCGTCTCAATAGATGCAGAAAAAGCATTTGACAAAGTACAGCATCCTTTCTTGATCAAAACTCTTCAGAGTAGAGGGATAGAGGGTACATACCTCAATATCATAAAAGCCATCTATGAAAAACCTACAGCGAATATCATTCTCAATGGGGAAAAGCTGAGAGCTTTCCCCCTAAGGTCAGGAACACGGCAGGGATGCCCACTATCACCACTGCTATTCAATATAGTATTAGAAGTCCTAGCCACAGCAATCAGACAACAAAAAGAAATCAAAGGCATCCAAATCGGCAAGGAGGAAGTCAAACTCTCACTCTTTGCAGATGATATGATACTGTATGTGGAAAACCCAAAAGACTCCACTCCAAAACTGCTAGAACTCATACAGAAATTCAGTAAAGTGGCAGGATATAAAATCAATGCTCAGAAATCATTGGCATTCCTATACACCAACAAGACAGAAGAGAGACAAATCAAAGAGTCGATCCCATTTACAATTGTACCCAAAACCATAAGATACCTAGGAAAAAATTTAACCAAAGAGGCAAACGATTTGTACTCAGAAAACTATAAAATACTCATGAAAGAAATTGAAGAAGACACAAAGAAATGGAAAAACGCTCATGGATTGGAAGAACAAACATTGTGAAGATGTCAATGCTACCTAGAACAATCTACACATTCAATGCAATTCCCATCAAAATACCATCCACTTTTTTCAAAGAAATGGAACAAATAATACTAAAATTGTATGGAACCAGAAGAGACCCCGAATAGCCAGAGGAATCTTGAAAAAGAAAAGCAAAGCTGGCGGCATCACAATTCCGGACTTCCAGCTCTATTACAAAGCTGTCATCATCAAGACAGTATGGTACTGGCACAAAAACAGACACATAGATCAATGGAACAGAATCGAGAGCCCAGAAATGGACCCTCAACTCTATGGTCAACTAATCTTCAACAAAGCAGGAAAGAATGTCCAATGGAAAAAAGACAGTCTCTTCAACAAATTGTGTTCGGAAAACTGGACAGCCACATGCAGAAGAATGAAACTGGACCATTTCCTTACACCACACACAAAAATAGACTCCAAATGGTTGAAAGACCTAAACGTGAGACAGGAGTCCATCAAAATCCTAAAGGAGAACACAGGTAGCAACCTCTTCGACCTCAGCCGCAGCAACTTCTTCCTAGAAACATCGCGAAAGGCAAGGGAAGGAAGGGCAAAAATGAACTATTGGGATTTCATCAAGATAAAAAGTTTTTGCACAGCAAAAGAAACAGTCCACAAAACCAAAAGACAACCGACAGAATGGGAGAAAATATTTGCAAATGACATATCAGATAGAGAGCTAGTATCCAAAATCTATAAAGAACTTATCAAACTCAACACCCAAAGAACAAATAATCCAATCAAGAAATGGGCAGAAGACATGAACAGACATTTTTCCAAAGAAGACATCCAAATTCCCAACAGACACATGAAAAAGTGCTCAACATCTCTCGGCATCAGGGAAATCCAAATCAAAACCTCAATGAGATACCACCTCACATCAGTCAGAATGGCTAAAATTAACAAGTCAGGAAACGACAGATGTTGGCGGGGATGTGGAGAAAGGGGAACCCTCCTACACTGTTCGTAGGAATGCAAGCTGGTGCAACCACTCTGGAAAACAGTATGGAGGTTCCTCAAACAGTTGAAAATAGAGCTACCCTACGATCCAGCAATTGCACTACTGGGTATTTACCACAAAGATACAAATGTAGGGATCCGAAGGGGTACGTGCACCCCAATGTTTATAGCAGCAATGTCCACAATAGCCAAACTGTGGAAAGAGCCAAGATGTCCATCGACAGATGAATGGATAAAGAAGAAGTGGTATATATACACAATGGAATATTATGCAGCCATCAAAAGGAATGAGATCTTGCCATTTGCCACGACGTGGATGGAACTGGAGGGTGTTATGCTGAGTGAAATAAGTCAACCAGAGGAAGACGTGTATCACATGACCTCACTGATATGAGGAATTCTTAATCTCAGGAAACAAACTGAGGGTTGCTGGAGTGGTGAGGGATGGGAGGGATGGGGTGGCTGGGTGATAGACATTGGGGAGGGTATGTGCTACGGTGAGCGCTGTGAATTGTGCAAGACTGTTGAATCACAGATCTGTATTTCTGAAACAAATAATGCAACATATGTTAAGAAAAAGAAAAAGAAGATAACAGGAGGGGAAGAATGAAGTGGAGTAAGTCAGAGGGGGAGACGAACCATGAGAGACGATGGACTCTGAAAAACAAACTGATGGTTCTAGAGGGGAGGAGGGTGGTGGGATGGTTAGCCTCGTGATGGGTATTAAAGAGGGCACGTTCTGCGTGGAGCACTGGGTGTTATGCACAAACAATGAATCATGGAACACTACATCAAAAACTAATGATGTAATGTATGGTGATTAACATAACAATAAAAATTTTTTAAAAAAGAGGTGGTATACATATACAATGGAATATTATGCAGCCATCAAACGGAATGAGATCTTGCCATTTGCAACGACGTGGATGGAACTGGAGGGTCTTATGCTGAGCGAAATAAGTCAATCAGAGAAAGACATGTATCATATGACCTCACTGATATGAGGAATTCTTAATCCTAGGAAACAAACTGAGGGTTGTTGGAGTGGTGGGGGATGGGAGGGATGGGTTGGCTGGGTGATAGACATTGGGGAGGGTATGTGCTATCGTGAGCGCTGTGGATTGCGCAAGACTGTTGAATCACAGATCTGTACCTCTGAAACAAATAATACATTTTAATATATATATAAAAAAGAAGATAGCAGGAGGAGAAAAATGAAGGGGGGGAAATCGGAGGGGGAGACAAACCATGAGAAGGAATGGACTCTGAAAAACAAACTGAGGGTTCTAGAGTGGAGGGGCGTGGGGGGATGGGTTAGCCTGGTGATGGGTGTTAAAGAGAGCACGTTCTGCATGGAGCACTGGGTGTTGTATGCAAACAATGAATCATGGAACACTACATCAAAAACTAATGATGTAATGTATGGTGATTAACATAACATAATAATAATTTAAAAAAACCTTGAAAAAAAATACCTTAAAACCCATGGCTATCGGTCTGCTACTAAAACATTTCAACTTATGCCTTTGAAATGACTCTGAAGTCCTACAGAAGAAAAGAATAAGCTTGTGTCCTCACAGCATTCATCACATTAAAACACACAGAAAGAAACTCACAGATGAATCCCAAAACAACCAAACCTACAAACCTGTCGTGATAAAAATACTTACATTAGCATAGACAGAACTAAGCCTCACACATCTTCTGTATTTCATGATAGAAGTGGTTCTCCCATTAGAGATATGTGCATTTTTGTAATGAATAATGGACAAGACTGTCTCTTGAAATTTTAGCTTAAGGGCTTAGGATTTGTATTTATAGTATTGACTGAGGATTTTAAAGCTTGGCTTTATATTATTCATGTATTGTGGCTTATCAAAAAATTGTGTGTATATGCGATAATCTCACTATTTTCTACCTATTAGAATTTTCCAGTATGGTAAATAACAAATAAATAATGGAGTATATTCCATCACCAGATACATATTCTCTTTATATTAATGGTTTCTGAGAACTCTAAAGGAATACCAAAATATCACACCATGTAAAATTAGGTAGCTTGCTCAGATAAATAAAATTGGCTACATATTTGAGTAAAATAAGAGAGAGACAGTTGATGTCCTGAGCCAAATAGATTCTTTAAAAATTATAAAACCCTTATTTAAAGAAAGAAACATCCTACTTCTGTCTCTAGTTTTACTTTGAATATAATAGATAAGGAGTTCTTACTTATAGCCAACTTGCTTATTCACTGAATATAATGAAAAATAATCAAGCATTAATCTTTTTCTTTCTTTCTATCCTAGTCATAAAGATATGCGCTTCTTCCACAGTAACATTTATTGGATTCACACAATCTGACTCACTTCCAACCTCACAAGCCTGATAGGATCATTTATTAGTTCACATTCATATAACTGGATGATTACTCACCCATATGATCTCCTTACCTCCACCTACTCCCTAAAAGTCACTTATCCATGTGGGTTTATTTAACACTGTTCATTGGTAACAGTGAATTTTATACAATTACAAGGCCACATAGTTAAAGACCATATTTCCCATAATCTTCTGCAGCTAGTAATTTAAATTTTGAACAGTGGAATGTGAACAGAGTAATGAAGGCAACTACCACACACACTCTTCAAAAATGAACCTGAAAAAGTTCTGATTTCTCATTTCTCATGGTCACATGGGCTGGAATATAAGGATGTGGTGCTTGAGAGCCAGCTCTGGCATGTAAATAAGGACAACATCCTAGAGCACAGCAGAGAATAAAAATGAACCTCAGTTCATTCGTGGACTTGTGGAACAGAGTTGCCTGCCTACCCTGAGCCACTCCCCAGCCCTGAGATACTATGGTAGACAAACACTTGTCTACCATCTTGGTTTATTTCTCCATTGCAGCACTAAGCCTGCACTCTAAATGCAAATAATCTAAATCATATAAATTATATTTGTATGCTATGAAAAATTAAGATGTGTTTACTATAGTTTTGTGATGCAATTATATAATACATGGGGCACCTGGATGGCTCATTCAGTTAATATCTGACTCTTGGTTTCAGCTCAGGTCATGATTTCATGGATCATGGGATCAAGCCCCACATCTGGCTCCATGCTCAGTTGGGAGTCTGCTTGAAGATTCTCTCCCTCTACCCCTCCCCCCACTCATGTGCCCTCTCTCTCTCCTATCTCTCTCTAGAATAAATAAGTCTTTAAAAATAATTATAAAATACATGATTCATATTTTAATGAGAGAAATCAAAATTTGTTCTTAAGGAAACTAATGTTTAAAGAATAAATATGCACCATTACCTAAGTGCTATTTTCTAGAAGATCTTGCTGCGTTATCTTTTAACTGAACTTGCTGTAAAATGAGAAGCAGCCACATAACAAGAGGTATGATTTTGCAGGAAATATGTTGCTTTTAACCAGCAGAACCCCTTTGGGGAACATTTAACTGTATTTGCTTATATAAATCCTATTAATCTGAGAACAAAAGAAGAAGGAGGGCTAGAAAATTTTATATTTTCATTAGACAATGAAATGATCACAGGATTATGGAGTCAGGTGACTAGGATTCAGGCCAGAAACCCCAAAATTACTTGCTCTGTGACATTGGGAAAATCTCTCTCACTCTAGAGGTCTGTTGCCAGTATCAGATGGCTACTCATTTATTCTGTCATGGGAAACAATGATACTACACATGTCATGGATGAAAATGATGTAGCCCAAGGACACTGGCTATTTGCTGAAGCGTATCTTTTAGTAGGAATAACTTGGCTGCCCCAATACAGCGCAACTTCTGGCCCTCAGTCTCATAGACCTGGGAAGTTGTTTTTATCGATGATTTAGAAGGAATTAGTACCATAATAACTGAACATTAATAAAATAGCTATTAAAATAAAATGTGTTGACTACTGATTTTATGCCAAATACTATTCCAGTACACTTAACGTGGATAACATTTAATTCTCACAACTAAATAAGAAAGGTTCTATAATTATTATCCCTTCATTACAGATGAGGAAACAGGCAACTCTCAATTATACAGCTTAAGCTACTCTCAATTATACAGCTACTATGTCACTAAGTTAGTATCTGAACCCAATATTCAGTCTGGCTCAAGAGTATGCAGTCTTTTTTTTTTTAAGGATTTTATTTATTTATTTATTTATTTATTTATTTATTTATTTATTTATTTATTGGAGAGAGAGAGAGAAAGAGAGAGCACGAGCAGGGGAGAGGGGAAAAGGGCAAGGGAGAGGGAGAAGTGATCCCAGAACCCTGAAATCATGACCTGAGCCAAAGGCAGATGCTTAACCAACTGAGCCACCCAGATGCCCCAAGAGTATGCAGTCTTTTTTTTTAATTATGTTATGTTAATCACCATACATTACATCATTAGTTTTTGTTGTAGTGTTCCATGATTCATTGTTTGCATATAACACCCAGTGCTCTATGCAGAACGTGCCCTCTTTAATACCCATCACCAGGCTAACCCATCCTCCCACCCCCCTCCCCTCTAGAACACTCAGTTTGTTTTTCAGAGTCCATCGTCTCTCATGGTTCATCTCCCCCTCCGATTTCCCCCCCTTCATTCTTCCCCGTCTGCTATCTTGCCATTTGCAATGACGTGGATGGAACTGGAGAGTGTTATGCTGAGCAAAATAAGTCAATCAGAGAAAGACATGTATCATATGACCTCACTGATATGAGGAATTCTTAATCTCAGAGTATGCAGTCTTAACCAATATATCATACTGCTTTATCAGAATCAAGACTCAAAAAACCCTAAGAAATAAAATAAAATTCAACTTCATTAATTTTTACTAATAAAAATTAATGTCAGACACAAGTAGCAGTTTTGTCATCAGGGGATTCTTTCACTGACCCCATTCTATTTGGGAAATTAAACCACAATGAAAATGTCATGGGGTAATAAGCATTTCCATCGGAATAAACAAAGTTCCCATAATAGTTGAAGATATTCTTCCCTCTTGCTAAGCAGACTAGACTGCCATTTTGTCAAGATATCACTACCCATGCTCAGTCCTAGAAACCCACTGAAAATGTCCACTAGGTGGTCTCCTCCCTTCAAAATGCAGTCTTGATCATATTAGAAGGTATCACCATCTTGGATTTGGTAACAGCACTGTATGTCACAGATTTAACAAACTCTTATAGGCAGACATTAACTAGAACATATCATGATCTCCTGATTATAACTCTTACACTTTGAAAACTCCTCAGGTAAGTGGTATCAACATATGTGGCCTCAACAATTATTTGTTTACTTAATTGTGCTACTGTTGAGGTCTGGCATTCCTGAGTGTCTCTCCTATCTATTCTCTTACAATTCATTTACCTTCTTCTTCTTCTTCTTTTTTTTAAAGAGAGAGAGGGAACGTGCAAGAGCAGGGGTGGGGAGGAACAGAGGGAGAAGGGAGAGAAAGAATCTTAAGTAGGCTCCATACCCTACAGGGAGTTGGACACAAGGCTCAATCTCACAACCCTGAGATCATGATTAGAGCTGAAAACAAGAGTCAGACGCTTAACCGACTGAGCCACCCAGGAGCCCCTACTCATTTACCTTCTTAACAGTGTTGATGTGAAAACTAAGAAACATAATACATATGAGAGTATGCATTGTCTTTTTACATCTACATTCTATTATCCTAATTATATTGTAAATTCTTTATTATCAGGGCTCATGTTTTCTACTTTGTAATTTGCATTTCATGTTCCTTCTTGCAATACCATCCTCCTTTTTGGCTTAGCTAACTTATTTATTTTTTTAACATTCAATTCAAATACCACTGTTTTTGGGAAGCTATATCTGAACCTTAATCACACTTATATATACCCCTGGCACTATACTCCCCAAAATATGGATATTTCACCTTCAAGAAACATAACTCCATATTCAGACTGCCATAAATAGTAAGAAAATTTATGAATTCACATAAAGGTGGGTGAGTCTTCAGGGTTGGTTAAGGCAGTGGTTCAATCATGCCATCAAGGACTCAGTTCAGTTTTGACTCTCTGTTCTGTAGTTTCCATTGTGGCTTCATGGAAGACTGCTGGTAACATCTGGGGAATATATTTTTTCCTCATTAATTTCCAATGGAAAGAGATCAACTTCCTGTGACTTTCTCTTAAGAGTGATAAAATTTCCCTTCACAAATCCCTCAGTAAACTTTACTGGGGCCTCTCCTAGCTTAAAGTGACTTAGCAACCCATCATTGAAAAAGAAAAGTCCCTGGCAAGGGGAATAGGGTTCTATGATTAATTTAGACTAATTACCTGTTGAATGGGTGTAGGTGAATACTCATTATGTCCCTACACTCCTACAGCATCACGTGCCCATCTAAATATTAAATTAAATTGTTGATTTATTTATGTTGACTCCACACTAAACATTAAACTCGTTCTCGAGAGTAGGGGTAGTGTGTATTCAACTTTATGCTCCTTCTGCCTAACAGAGTGCCTACAACACAGGATCTACATAATTGTGACTTAATTAAAAATTACAAGCAAATAATTTTTTCAATGTGTGGATAATTCACAATTCCTATTTTATTTAGCCTTAAAATATTTGTGAAGATAAACATATTACCCAATGGAATAGAAATGAGAGTTCAGAGATAAACCCACATGTCTATGGCCAATTGATTTGGGGACCAGAACCATTCAATGAGGGAAAAAGATATGTCTTCAAGAAATGGTACTATGGCAACTGGATTTAAAAAAAAGAAAAAGAAGTCAGAACCCTACTTCACACTTTATACAGAAATTAACTCAAGGTGAATCAATGACTTGACTGTAAGAGCTAAGACCATAAAACACTTAGAAGAAAACACAGGAGTAAAATGTCATAACCTTGGATTTGGCACTAAATTCTCAGATATGAAACCAAATGGGCGCCTGGGTGGCTCAGTTGGTTAAGCGACTGCCTTCGGCTCAGGTCATGATCCTGGAGTCCCAGGATCGAGTCCCGCATCGGGCTTCCTGCTCAGCAGGGAGTCTGCTTCTCCCTCTGACCCTCTTCCCTCTCGTGCTTTCTATCTCTCATTCTCTCTCTCTCTCAAATAAATAAATAAAATATTTAAAAAAAAAAAGATATGACACCAAAAACACAACAAAAGAAAAAAAAACATGCAAATTAGATTTCATCAAAATTTAAAACTTTTGTGCATCAAACAAGATTTTCAAGAAAGTGAAAAGACAATATATGGGGAAAATATTTGCAAATAATATATAATATATACATTAAGGGTCTACTATACTGAATATATTACAACAACAAAAAAATGGCCAAAATGCTCATAAAAAGATGCTCAAAAATTTCAGTCATTAGGATGCAAACCCAAATCACAATGAGATAACACTTCACACCTACAAGGATAGTTATCATTTTTTAAAAGTAGAAAATAGCAAATGGCAAAAATGTGCAGAAACTGGAACCCTTATACATCGCTGGTAGGGATATAAAATGGTTCATATTGGACTATGGAAAACATGTTGGTGGTTCCTCAAAAAGTTAAACATAGAATAAACTATATTAATCAGAAAGTCTGCTCCTAGGAATATACCCAAAATAACTGAAAACCGGTACTCAAACAAACACATACACACACATTAATGTTCATAGGAGCACTATGATTTATAGATAGAAACAATACAATACCCAAAAGGTAGAAATATCCAAATATCCATTAATGGACAAACAAGTTATGGTATATACATACAATGAAGTAATGATACATGCTATAACATGAATAAACTTTAATATATCGTGTGAAATCAAGGAAGCCAGATGCAAAAATGTGTGGTCCCATTTATATGAAATATTCATAATAGGTACATCCATAGAGACAACTTAGGTTGGTCATTGCCAGGTGTCTAGCAAGGGGAGAAGAGTATGGGAGACAGCTGCTTAATGGATACAGCATTTTATTTTGTGGTGACGAAAAAGTTTTGGAACTAGATATAGGTGATGGTTGCACATCACTGTAAATGCTCTAAATGACATTGAATTGTTAATTTAAAATGTTTAATTTTGTTTTGTGAATTTCACTTCATTCAAAAACTACTTTAAAAAACTTACTCACTTATCTGCCTAATTTTATTTCTATCATCAAAGCATGAAATGTGGAGTTTATATGGGGGCAGAAATATGTTAAACCACACTATTTGGAAATATATATATGCCAAAGATTTTTAAGAGTGGCTAATCAAGAGTATACCATATTTACTGATGATTTCTATATGAGGAAATGACTCTTACACAGGTGTTAGATGACCAATTCCCTCTTATTCATATGTAAGACCAAAACAATGTCATAAATTGATTTAGAGAAAATATATTTTATATTTTATCTATCCATAAATCAGTAATAGAATACCTTCCTCTGGACAAATTGTTTATTTTTCTTCTATATCAGAATGAATTTAGTTTGTGTACTCTGAGAAACTGATTTGCAAGTTCATTACTAATATCAAATATGAATAAGATAAAAAAATCTATGAAGAACAACTTAAAATAATTTAATTTGCTTCCTGTCTAAGAGAACATATTAAATATTGTCCAAGGACTACTTAGAAAATCTATGGTTTTATCTCATTATTGTAGCAGAACCAAAAATGCCAAACACGAACCAGAACATATGAAACATTACAAAAACTAATTCATGAACAGATGCTTAAGCAATATAGAGACCAAAGATAAATTATTTGAGCCAAATTACTGTTAACTCTAAGTATGATAATTACCAGGAGAGGTGATGTTTCAAATGAACCTATGCTGCTTTGGCTACCGAGCAATTTATAAAATGTAATTATTCTTAATCCTTTTTCCCCACTCTATAACAATTTACACAGGAATACAAACTATTCATCCCACAATTTATAGGTTATATATGTCATCATGTTTAAGAGTTTTCTTTAGTTATAATTAACATATTCTTAACAAAACTAGTATCTGTGTGCATGTGTCTGTATAAATGATGATATATATCCAACATATTTAAGAAAGGTTTATTACTACTGGATATCTTGTTTTAAGTCAGTACCAGCCTCAGATGATGAGGACACATACCAAGTGGTAAGAATTATAATTAATTTGATATTTGCTCTGCAAGGTAGACTGGGGCAAATTCAGGAGGTGAGAGAGAAGGTGTGGGGTGCAGTTGAGTAAGGATGCACAGTTGAGCATAATATTTATACTAACAAAGGGGAAATTTGGGGTTGCTTGAGGGCTTTGATTTAAGGGCACTGAAGTTTCCTCTGGAGAGAAAAGAGATTGTTCATTGAGGTAGAAAATATATAAATATACAGGGTCATCCATCTCTCCATAAGCATTGTCCTTGATTAAATTGCTCTCAGAAGAAGAATGGAGTCCTGGGAACTCAGTCAGGGACATAGCAATTATCCTCCCAGGCTCAATTTTGGTACACAAATAGGAAAATACCACAAATTATAGAATAAATGATGATTGTTATAATATTAATGCAATAGGCAAAACTTTCATCAAACACTAAATGTATATATAGTGATATTACTTATAGGCACATTGCATAGATTATTGCTTGAAGTAGACACCAATTTCAACAGAATGTGCTACTTTCCTTTGGATAATGTCACATTTTTGTGAGACTGAATTTTCAGCAGTTGCTATAACAAAAAGCAAGAACCACATGAAAATAAATAAGGAACAGTAAATGTGTATAGCATAATCTGATTCCCGGTCAATGAAGAGATAAATCAAAATATAAGATTTAGCTGTGGAAAAAAAAATTGGTAGTGTATATCATATCCATCAAATATGTAACTAATACTAACCAACCTTAGGAATTCATAGAACAGAAAGTGAATCTTACAAATTAGGACAATCTAAGAAATATACAATTAACAAAATTGGGAGGGTGGGGGAGGGGAGATGTACAATGCAGATGAAAGCGCTAATATTCTTTTATCAAAGCATGTTATCAAAAAATTCTTTAAAGCTAAAATCATGCAGTTTAAAAATCCATTTGATTCTAAATTCTCAATATTTTTCATAATTTCTTATTTTAATCCTAGAGGAATATTTTAGGAATTAATAGTTCCTTTGGTAATAAAATTTTTGACATTCAAGAATTATTTTGGTTTAACTTTAGTTGTCATTTCTTCTACTGAATTAAAGTTAAATGAAATAAAATTCTTTTCATAAAAGTGGCACCTACATTTACCATAAATCCTTATTCTTACCTGTTGGCCTTCCTTCCTTTCATCCTGCATTTTTCTCTCTCTATATATATAGAAAGTTATTTCTAGAATGTTATGGATGATGAGTTCTAGACAGAGATATTTTGGTTTCTTTTTTCTGTCATTCTTATACTTTTCTTTTTATGAATATTTTCAATAAACATGTAAAATATTTTTTAGCAACAATAGTGATTTCTCTTCATTTAAAAAGGGAACAAAACTACAAGAAAATATGCTTCATTTCATTCAGGGTGGTGGGAATATGAGTGATTATTTGCTTCTTTGTGATTTATTATATATATCTTTTAAATTGCCAAAACAAAAAATTCAGGCAATCCCAAATTTCTATCAGCTCAAAAATTTGCACTGACAGTTCCCCTATTTTCAAATTATCTACACAACTTCTAGCTACATTCCAAGTCATCAGTATATGAGACTACAGAAGGCATTTGGCTTGAAGAACAAAAATGTACTTTTTCAAATATATTACTATTTTTCTCATTAAATGCAATGTCCACTAAAACTAAAATATCACATAGACCAATCTTATGAAACCCATGATCTTACCGAATTCCTTCCATTTCCATTTATCCGGTGATGAGAAAAACAATTATTTTCAATAGCTGCCTGGGCATTTTACAGTATAACAACCCTGCTCGCACCTAAAGTCTGACACTCGGACAAGGACCTGAGTTTAGAATAACCATCCCGAGCTTCCACTTTGCTTTTTCCAAGGCACCTTTTAAAATAACCACTTACAACTGAGCCTGCAGAAAGTAATCTCCACTCCAACCTACCCTACATACTATATACATACTACAAGATATCCACGCTTACTATACTGAAAGAAAGAAAAAGGAGTTTGAAAAAAATCTAGAAATAACTGAAAACTATAAAAAGTAACATAGCAGATTTGAAATATAACCAAATAGATCTTGTAAAACTGAAAAATAAATTAATTTAAAATTAAAACTCTATACCCCCAGTGAAAATATCTTTATAAAATGAAGACAAAGTAGACATGCTTAAGAACTAAGAGAGTTTGACACCAACAGATTATTCATCAATTGAAATTCTAGAGGCTGTGAACATCAGGGAAAATAAAAGGGATAGAAGGGAGAAGGTCTCATATGCATAAAAATGTAGTATGTGGGTGTATTTCAATAATTACTAACTATATAAAGCATACACTTACCATATGATCTAGTAATCTTACTTCTAGGCATTTACCCTAGAGAAATGAAAACTTACAGTCAAACAAAAACCTATGCAATGATGTTTATAAGAGCTCTATTTACAATCTACCCAAATGAGAAACAACGCAAATTTCTCATTTGGGTAGACTGGACCACTTTCTTACACTGTACACAAAAATCAATTCAAAACGGATGAACGACCTAAATGTGAGACAGGACACCATCAAAATCGTAGAGGAGAACACAGGCAGTAAACTCTTTGACAACAGCTGAAGCAACTTCTTACAAGATACTTCCCCTGAAGCAAGGGGAACATGAACTATTGGGACTTCATCAAGATACAAAACTTCTGCACAGGGACACCTGGGTGGCTCAGTCAGTTGGGCATCTGCTTTCGGCTTGGGTCATGATCCTAGGGTCCTGGGATCAAGCCCCATGTCAGGCTCTCTCCTCAGCAGGGAGCCTGCTTCTCCCTCTCCCTCTGCCTGCCACTCCCCCTGCTTGTGCTCTCTCTCTGTCAAATAAATACAAAATCTTGAAAAAAAAAAAAAAGCTTCTGCACAACAAAGG
This sequence comes from Eumetopias jubatus, assembly GCF_037043125.1. Lineage (NCBI taxonomy): Eukaryota > Metazoa > Chordata > Mammalia > Carnivora > Otariidae > Eumetopias > Eumetopias jubatus. The sequence goes on from NW_028274823.1 coordinate 15,817,689, forward strand.
AAACAATCAACAAAACTAAAAGGCAAACTATGGAATGGGAGAAGATATTTGCAAATGACATAATCTGATAAATGGTTAGTATCCATAATCTATAAAAAAATATATCAAATTCAACACCCCCAAAACAAATAATACAGTTAAGAAATGGGCAGAAGACATGAATATACATTTTCCCAAAGACATACTGGCTAACAGACACATGAAAAGATACTCATCATCATCGAAATACAAATCAAAACTACAACAAGATACCACCTCACACCTGTCAGAGTGGCTAAATTAACAACACAGAAAACAAAGCTGTTGGTGAGGATGTAAAAAGGGGAATCCCTTACACACTGTTGGTGGGAATGCGAACTGGGGCAGTCACTCCAGAAGACAGTATGGAGGTTCCTCAAAAAGTTAAAAATAGAACTACCTTATGACTCAGCAATTGCACTACTAGGTATTTACCTAGAGGATACAAAAATACTGATTTGAAGGGACACATGCACCCCGATGTTTATAGCAGCATTATCTACAATACCAAATTATGGAAAGAGCCCAAATGTCCATCAACTGATGAATGGATAAAGAAATGGATAAAGAAGATGTGGGGTATATATACATGTCTATTATGTGTCAGCCAGTATGTCTTTGGAAAAATGTCATATATATATATATGTATACACACACACACACACACACACACACACACACACAATGTAATATTACTCAATCATCAAAATGGAGCTAGAATGTATTATGCTAAGTGAAACAAGTCAGAGAAAGACAAATACCATATGATTTCACTCGTATGTGGAATTTAAGAAACAACAGATGAACACAGGAGAAGAGGGGAAAATAGAGAGAGGGAGGCAAACCATAAAGGACTCTTAACTATAGAGAACAGAGGGTTGATGGAGGGAAGGTGGGTGGGGGATGGGCTAAATGGGTGATGGGTATTAAGGAGGGCATTTGTTATGATGAACCCTGGGTGTTATACGTAAATGATGACTCACTAATTTCGACTCCTGAAACCAATATTACACTACATGTTAACTAACTAGAATTTAAATAAAAACTTGAAACTAACTAACTAAATAAATAAAATCTTCAGGTCTGTTCTACTTATGTACCATTTCTTGTGGTTTTTGCTCATGGGACTTTATTTCCTATGTGTTTGGTAATTTTTGGTTGTATACTGTTTATTTGCCTTTAAAAAAAATACGTTGGGAAATTCTTTGGAGTTGGATAACATGTGCTCCTTCAGAGATTTCCTTCTTCTGCCAGAAGCTACTTTTAACTAAACTGAAGGTTCAAGATATTTTTGGATCTTGCAGGTAATTAAGGAACAGCTTGTGCTACAAAATGGGAGTGTTGCAGATTGAAATCCAATTCACACCCTGAATGTGCATCTCTTTGAGGTTCCACTTTAGTATGGTGAGCATTTTCTATCAAATTTCCAGTGCTGGGTAGGGCTTTTCCTTGTTCTCCCTTACACTCTGTGGTCAACAACCTAAATGTCAACAAAGCAAAACTTTTGCAATACTCTTCTTACTTCTCAATTCTCCTTTCCCCTAGTTTTTTGTCTTATCATTACTGTCAACTGGGCTCACTGATGCTTTTAGGAAATTGTAAAAATTATAACAAATGTTTTAAAATCCTGTGGAAAGGCTGATCTGATTAATCTATCCTGTGAATGGAAGTCCCTATACCATAGGCCTTAGTTTTTGGATAAATTATAAAATATCCTAAATTATAAAATATGATTCAAATTATATTAATCAAGCTAATATTAACCAAAAACTCTGTCTAATGCATTAGATGATAACTGATGGTATTTAATTAAATACTTCACACTATTTAACTATTTAAATTGTATTTTTTGAAATCAATAAAAAAGACATTATAAATATACTTCTTGCCCCATTACAAAAATATTTACATTAGAATAGTGAGAAACACTTGAAAGACAGTAGACTAAAATCCTTCATGAGTATACTTAACTTATTAAGATGTAAGCTAAATCTATTGAACTATATAATCCTAATAGTAGTCATCTAACAATTTATACTTTCTAATATGTCTACTTCCGTTTAACTGTAAATACTCTATCTTGAAAATATCTAACAAATAGTATATGAAATAGAATCTAAATAACCTGATATAAGTAAAAATTTCTCTCCCAATGAAATGCACATATTTTATAAGTCAAAAGTGCTACCTGTAATTAGAAATAAAGTTATTTTTCCCATGTTCTTATTATTTTCTTTCTTTATGTGTTACTCATATTAATCTGCTTATTTAACAACTCAATCTCATGGACAATTAAACAATACCCACAGAGGTATACAAATGTCCAATCCAATCAGTTCTTCCTTATTAAGCTCTTCTTTCATTATTTCATTGTATCCTGAAGTATATAATAAAAAGAGTCCTTTGAAAACTACTGTGTTGTTTGGAGAGGATTTATATCTTGAAACTCTACATTTGTATATCATCTATATATTTGAAAATTAAAACAAAGGCAAATGATTATATTTGTTATTTGCGTTTCATGGTAATCTCATTAACTCAAAATCTGACAATAAAAATAGTTTTCATTCTGTCATTTTGAATATTACTTACATATATAATAAAAATCGATGATATTTAGTTGAACTTTGTTAAATAGAATTAACCTTGAATTCCAGAATTTTGACATGCAATCCTCTTTTATAATAATTGCTAATTAAATAACCTAAGTGCTTAGACAAGGCAACAACTGTTCTAAGAACTTCACACGTAGCAATTTATTTACTGTTCACAATTCCATGATGCACATACTGTTATTTTCCTTAACTCACAGATAAGAAAACTGAGGCACACAGAAATTTAATAACATGATGAAGATTTGAACATAGATGTTTGAGCAGCCAAGTTATTCTCAGTCTATTAAAGATTAATCATAACCAAAATTAATTTACTTATAAAAAATTATAAAGTTATAACTATTACTTTGAGGAGTCCTCAGAAAAAAAATGAACAGTTCTGGATGAAGTTTTGGATCATCATTTCTATAGAAATAAACCCAACAAGAGAAAATGGAAGTCTTTTGTAGTCATACAGATTCTATAATATAAAACAATTTTCATAGAATTCAATTGCTTTCAGTTGTTTATTAAATTTATTCTACTTACCACTCAAATTTGGTTTTATTGCAAGTTTGGAAAGGCCACAGAATGCACCAGAAAGTGGTGGTTAAGAGCATATTTTCTAGAATAATGACACACTGGGTTTGCATTCTGGTTTCTCCATTACTAGCTGTGCCATCTTGGGTAGTTACATAACCTCTACAAGTTTGATTTACAAAGTGAGGGTAATGATTTTGTCTACCTCACAAGTTCTAAAAAAAAAAAAATGAAATAGATATTTTAGAGGGCACGTAGCACAGAATCCAGCATAATAAATGGTAAACAATTTTATTACTTTCATCAATTATCTTATGTCCACCTGATTAGACTTCTAACATCTCATCAAGATCAGCATATGCATGTCCTCTTGTCCCAGAAGCAGAGACAGAGGAAACCATGGTTCTCTTAAGGGGAACTTACACTCCTTCAACCACTTTTGTAGGCACTAAAGACCCCAGATCTTTCATCATACACCTCTGCTCAGGGTAACCAAATATTTGACTATCAGATAGGTCCCTTTCTGCCTTGTATTATAGGTGCCAAAATTTGAGATTCAATCCCTTGCTTTTTTCCCTAACCCACCCCACATTGCTCATTTCCCTGTTTTTAGGGATTGTGCCAAAAAGTGAACAGGAGAAAGTAAACAAAACAATCATTCTTGTGCTTAGAAGGCATAATAAAGTATCTCTGTGTATACTTGTAAACATAGGAAATAATCTCCCTTTTAAAATGTGAGTTCCTAAAGGACTGACACAATTTTGATGATGATGATAAAACGGTGAGTCACAACACAAAGATTTAATCAGTCATTTTTTTTAAAACTCTAAATTAAACATTCTTAATTTGTAATTATAGCTATATTACCTCAACTCAGAAGTCAGGATAAGATAACTTGGGGATGTAACTCCTGACAGGCCAGAGAAGAGTTTCTTTCTTTGGATTTCACTGTGGTCTGAAACAGCATTCTACAAGACACATTCTGGCTAGTCTACAGCCAGATACTCTGAGCTCCACATCATACCAACAGGGTACAAGGAAACCAAGGAAGCAGTGATGCTTGTGGAGAAAACTATATAATTTTGATACAGTGAAGTCTCTACAATCTTATTAAAATCATATGCCTTTTATAAAAAATTCAGAATTTTCACCAAACATAATACATATAAATTATTGATATTCTATTTTAATAACATTAAAATAATATTTTAACTTAATTTCTATACTTAAATATATCTAATCATGAAAGGCCCCATAGAAAAAACATCTTGGAAAAGAAGAACAAAGCCAAAAATATCACAATTCCAGATTTCAAGACATACTACAAAGTTGCAATAATCAGAACAGTATGGTACTAGCATAAAAATAGACACACTGATCAAGGGAACAGATAGAAAACCCAGAAATAAACCCACAGTTATATGGTCAATTAATCTTTGACAAAGCAGGAAAGAATATCAATGAGAAAAAGACAGTCTCTTCAACAAATGGTGTTGGGAAAACAAGACAGCAACATGCAAAAGAATGAAACTGGACCATTTTCTTACACCATATACAAAAATAAATTCAAAATGGATTAAATATCTAAATGTAAGACCTGAAACCATAAGAATCCTAGAAGAGAACACAGGCAGTAATTTCCCTGGCATCAGCTGTAGCAACATTTTTCTAGACATGTCTCCTGAGGCAAGGGAAATAAAAGCAAAAACAATAACAACAAACTATTGGGACTACATCAAAATAAAAGTTCTGCACAGTGAAGTAAAAGTCAACAAAACTAAGAGGCAGCCTGCTTCATGGGAGAAGATATTTGCAAATGATATATTCAATAAAGGATGAATATCTGAAATATATATACAACTCAACAGTCAAAAAACAAATAATCCAATTAAAAATGGGCAGAAGACATGAACAGACATTTCTCCAAAGAAGACATACAAATGGCCAACAGCCACATGAAAAGATGCTCAACATCACTCATCATCAGCAAAATGCAAATCAAAACTATGAGATATCACCTCACACCTGTCAGAATGGCTAAAATAAAAAAATAAAAAAAACAAAAAAACAAGAAACAAGTGCCGATGAGGATGGGGAGAAAAAAGACCCCTTTTGCACTGTTGGTGGGAATGCAAACTGGTGCAGCCACTGTTGAAAACAGTATGGAGGGGCGCCTGGGTGGCTCAGTCGTTAAGCGTCTGCCTTTGGCTCAGGTCATGATCCCAGGGTCCTGGGATCGAGCCCCGCATCAGGCTCCCTGCTCGGCGGGAAGCCTGCTTCTCTCTCTCCCACTTACCCTGCTGGTGTTCTCTCTCTGGCTGTTTCTCTCTGTCACATAAATAAATAAAATCTTAAAAAAAAAAAAAACAGTATGGAGAGGGGCCTCAAAAAATTAAAAGTAGAATTATCACATGATCCAGTAATTCTACTATTGAGTATCCAAAGAATATGAATTTGAAAATATATATGCACCCTTATGTTTACTGCAACATTTACAATAGCCAAAATATGGAAGCAGCCCATGTCCACTGATAGATGAATGGATAAAAAAGATAAGGTGTGTGTGTGTATATATATATGTATATATATATATATATATATACACATATATATGTATATGTTTATATATAATGGAATATTACTCAGCCATAAAAAAGAATGAAACCTTGCCATTAGCAACAACATGGATGATCTAGAGGATATAATGCTAAGTGAAATAAGTCAGTCAGAGAAAGACAAATACTACAAGATTTCATCAAACAATTGAAAAACGAAAAGAGACAAAAAAAATAGACTCCTAAATATAGAGAACAAACTATTGGTTACCAGAGGGAAAGTGGGCGGGGGGATGGGCAAAAAAGGTAAAACGACTTACACTTATAGTGATGAGCACTGAGTAATGTATAAAATTGTTGAATCACTATACCATACACCTGAAACTAATATAACACTATATGTTAATTATACTGGAATTAAAAAAAAAGAATATATATATATATTAGCTATAAAGTATTTTATATAAATAGTGAAAGTACTTATTTGTACTTACACATAATCAGTGAACTTACGTTATCCAAACAATTAAAAATTTAAATCCCTAGTAACTCTTACCAAAAAGCTTAAAGCAAATTTTCAATCTTGTTTACTGAGATTTTAAACTATTGAGGAACTCATTACTGCCAATCAAAAGTTCAAATCATATTCTTTTGAAAGTGAAAGCTGAGAAAAACTAAAGTAAGTAGCTTTAACCTGTGGGCATTCTTCTTGAACCTAATCCTTTTAAGAACTTGGGTTCTCAGAAAAGCAAAATAACTTCAAACTTCCAACAATGGGAATTCTATTTAGTAACTATAATATATATTTTGATATGTTATGCATTTTTACTTTATAGACCTTTAATAAAAAAATCTAGTTACTGTCCATACATCATAATTAAAATGGCTGAAAATTTGAATGCATGCTTTTAGCAATAACTGTGAATCCACTGTCGCATATTTGGGCTACTACAGTATATGACTATAATAAACTTTTGTCCAAAAGTATCTACATGAGTACATAGTGTTTGTGATCCTTATTATTTGACCTAAAGGGAGTTTTCAAAATGAAAATTCTGACATATAACTTTACAGTTCAGATCTGCTTTTCAGATTACCTCCGGGTTCTACTTCTACTGATCTTGAATACTTTTGAACAGCAGAGTTCAGATATCTGAATGATATATTTTACTCTTTAAAACGTTTCATTGCAGAAGGGTAGTTATAAGTAATGGAAGTTAATTGACGCATATAACATTGCTAATAATACAGAATTTAAAAGATTTACAGAGCCTGCTTTGAAAGATACCATTGGATAGTGTAAATTTCAATGCAAATTGAGTCCTCAAAATGTCTAAATATACTATGGGGAAAAATTAAAGGTCATTTACGATATATAGGTAGATTGGAATTGGAAAGACAGCTCCTAATAAGCCAATAGCATACACTGGGTTCCTATTAAACCAGTAAAATGAGATTACCCCATGCAAACATTTGTAATCAATATGTAATGTACTCAGGGGAATGAGACCAACTATAGTAAATGAAAATCTACAAACAATGACATCTGTTATCTGAGCAAATGTTTCTCTTGGAAAATGGATATATGGATATATGGATATGGATATATATCCATATATATTATATGGATATATGAAGACGGAATAGGGTTGGCAATGAGCCACTGAAGTTTTTTTAAGTAAAACGTGACATCACTGAATGTGATGGTTAAGAAAGATTAATCCAGAAGCAATGAATATTTAATTGCAGTAGTAACTTTGTTATTTTATAAAAGCACATGGTAATATTTATACCAATGCAATCTTCAGATTTTCAATAAATATAAAGAAATAAGAATGGAATAGAAGGAAAGATAGTAAAATTGGAGTCAAAAAGCCTAACTAAGTTTAAAGTGTGTGAACTTTGGGTTCTAACAACCTTGAACTCAACTTCCTCATCTGTAAAATGGGAGTAATATTTTCTGAAATATCTACCACATAGAATTGCTATCAGGATGAAAATAAATATTACCTGTGAAGAAAAGTTGCAAACTTTAAAGCATTATATGAATAAGAGAGGATTACTGAATGAAGAGAATGAATACTTGGCTATCATTCAGCAATTATTATTTTATAAAATAATTTTTATATTTATTAAAACCATAAAAAGGAAGAGAATTTCAATAGAGAAATCTAGAATTCTGCCTCAAGTCATCTCTTCATAGATAGCAACAAAAAAGAACAAATGAGAGCGCTGCTTATTTATTTAAAAGATAAATTGAGAAGTCATAGTTGATCATTTAAAACAAAATTAAAGGTTAAAAATGATAAGCCCTTCTTTTTTTTTTCAGGTTTTTTTTTTTAATTGTATTATGTTATGTTAGTCACCAAACAATACATCATTAGTTTTTGATGTGGTGATCCACGATCCATTGTTTTCATATAACACCCAGTGCTCCATGCAGTACATGCCCTCCTTAATACCCATCACCGGGCTAACCAATTCCCCCTCCCCCTTCCCCTCTAAAACCCTGTCTCTTTCTCAGAGTCCATAGTCTCTCATGGTTCATCTCTCCCTCCAATTCCCCACCCTTCATTTTTCCCTTCCTTCTCCTAATGTCCTCCATGCTGTTCCTTATGTTCCACAAATAAGTGAAACCATATGATAATTGATTTTCTCTGCTTGACTTATTTCACTTAGCATAATCTCCTCCAGTCCCATCCATGTTGATGTAAAAATTGGGTATTCATCCTTTCTGATGGCTGAGTCATATTCCATTGTATATATGGACCACATCTTCTTTATCCATTCATCTGTTGAAGGGCATCTCGGCTCTTTCCACAGTTTGGCTATTGTGGACATTGCTGCTATGAACATCGGGGTGCATATGGCCCTTCTTTTCACTACATCTGTGTCTTTGGGGTAAATACCCAGCAGTGCAATTGCTGGGTCATAAGGTGGCTCTATTTTAAATTTTTGAGGAACTTCCTCACTGTTTTCCAAAGTGGCTGCACCAACTTGCATTCCCACCAACAGCATAAGAGGGTTCCCCTTTCTCCACAACGTCTCCAACATTTGTTGTTTCTTTCCCTGTCCATTTTTGCCATTCTAACTTGTGTAAGGTGGTATCTCAATGTGGTTTTGATGTGAATTTCCCTGATGGCTAATGATGATGAACATTTTTTCATGTGTCTATTAGCCATTTGTATGTCTTCTTCAGAGAAGTGTCTCTTCATATCTTCTGCCCACTTTTTGACTTGATTATTTGTTTTTTGGGTGTTGAGTTTGAGAAGTTCTTTAGCATCCTGGATACCAGCCCTTTATCTGTGTGTCATTTGCAAATATCTTCTCCCATTCTGTGGGTTGCCTCTTTGTTTTGTTGACTGTTTCCCTTGCTGTGCAGAGGCTTTTTATCTTGAAGAAGTCCCAAAAGTTCATTTTTGCTTTTGTTTCACTCGCTTTTGGAGATGTATCTTGAAAGAAGTTTTTGTGGGCGATGTCAAAGAAGTTACTGCCTATGTTCTCCTCTAGGATTTTGATGGATTCCTGTCTCACATTGAGGTCTTTATCCACTTTGAGTTTATCTTTGTGAATGGTGTTAGAGAATGGTCGAGTTTCATCCTTCTGCATGTGGCTGTCCAATTTTCCCAGCACTATTTATTGAAGAGACTGTCTTTTTTCCACTGCATGTTTTTTTCCTGCTTTGTCAAAGATTATTTGACCATAGAGTTGAGGGTCCATATCTGGGTTCTCTATTCCGCTCCATTGGTCTATATGTCTGTTTTTGTGCCAGTACCATGCTGTCTTGGTGATCGCAGCTTTGTAATATAGCTTGAAATCGGGCAACGTGATGCCCCCAGCTTTGTTTTTCTTTTTCAACACTTCCTTGGCGATTCGGGGTCTTTTCTGATTCCGTATAACTTTTAGGATTGTTTGTTCCAGCACTTTGAAAAATGTCATTGGAATTTTCATCGGGATGGCATTGAAGGTATAAATTGTTCTGGGTAGCATAGACATTTTAACAATGTTTATTCTTCCGATCCATGAGCATGGAATATTTTTCCATCTTTTTGTGTCTTCTTCAATTTCTTTCATGAGTGTTCTGTAGTTCCTAGAGTATAGATCCTTTACCTCTTTGGTTAGGTTTATTCCGAGGTATCTTACGGTTTTTGGTGCTATTGTAAATGGAATCGTTTCTCTAATTTCTCTTCTACAGTTGCGTTGTTAGTGTTTAAGAAAGCAACTGATTTCTGTGCATTGATTTTGTATCCTGCCACATTACTGAATTGCTGTATGAGTTCTAGTAATTTGGGGGTGGAGTCTTTTGGGTTTTTCACATGAAGTATCATGTTGTCTGCGAAAGGGAAGAGTTTGACTTCTTCTTTGCCAATGTGAATACCTTTTTCTTTTTGTTGTCTGATTGCTGTTGCTAGGACTTCTAGTACTATGTTGAAGAATAGTGGTGAGAGTGGGCATCCTTGACGTGTTCCTGGTCTTAAGGGAAAGGCTCTCAGCTTTTCCCCATTGAGGATGATATTCGCTGTGGGTTTTTCATAGATGGATTTTATGAACTTGAGGAATGTTCCCTCTACCCCTATACTCTGAAGAGTTTTAATCAGGAAAGGATGTTGTATTTTGTCAAAGGCTTTTTCTGCATCAATCAAGAGGACCATATGGTTCTTCTCCCTCCTCTTATTAATGTGTTCTATCACATTGCTTGATTTGCGAATGTTGAACCACCCTTGCATCCCGGGGATAAAACCCACTTGGTCATGGTGGATGGGATCCTTTTAATGTATTGTTGGATCCTATTAGCTAGGATTTTGTTGAGGATTTTGGAATCCATATTCATCAGGGATATCGGTCTGAAATTCTCCTTTTTGATGGGGTCTTTGCCTGGTTTGGGGATTAAGGTAATGCTGGCCTCATAGAATGAGTTTGGAAGTTTTCCTTCTGTTTCTATTTTTTGAAACAGATTCAGTAGAATAGGTAATATTTCTTCTTTGAATGTTTGGTAGAATTCCCCAGGGAATCCATCAGGCCCTGGACTCTTGTTTTTTGGGAGGTTTTTGATCACTGCTTCAATCTCGTTACTAGTTATTGGCCTATTCAGGTTGTCGATTTCTTCCTGTTTCAGTCTTGACAGCTTATAGGTTTCCAGGAAGGCCTCCATGTCATCAGTTTATTGGCATATACTTGTTGATAATAATTTCTAATAGTTGTTTCTATTTCCTTGGTGTTAGTCGTGATCTCTCCCCTTTCATTCATAATTTTATTAATTTGGGTCCTTTCTCTTTTCTTTTGGATAAGTCTGGCCAGTGGTTAATCAATCTTACTAGTTCTTTCAAAGAACCAGCTTCTAGTTTCGTTGATTTGATCTACTGTGTTTCTGGTTTCTAATTCATCGATCTCCGCTCTAATCTTAATTATTTCTCTTCTAATGCATGGCTTAGGCATCGTTTGCTGCTTTTTCTCTAGTTCTTTAAGGTGTAGAGTTGGTGAATTCGGGATTTTTCTATTTTTTTGAGTGAGGCTTGGATGGCTATGTATTTCCCCCTTAGGACCGCCTTTGCAGTATCCCATAGGTTTTGGACCAATGCGATTTCATTCTCATTGATTTCCATGAATTCTTTAAGTTCTTCTTTGATTTCCTGATTGATGCAAACATTCTTGAACAGAGTGGTCTTTAGCTTCCAAGTGTTTGAATTTCTGCCAAATTTTTTCTTGTGATTGAGTTCTAGTTTTAAAGAATTGTGGTCTGAGAATATGCAGGGAATAATCTCAGTCTTTTGTTATGGGTTGAGAACTGATTTGTGACCCATTATGTGGTCTATTCTGGAGAAAGTTCCATGTGTGCTCAAGAAGAATGAGTATTCTGTTGTTTTAGGGTGGAATGTTCTGTAAATATCTATGAGGTCCATCTGGTCCAATGTATCATTCAAAGCTCTTGTTTCCTTGTTGATTTTCTGCTTAGATGATCTATCCATTGCTGAGAGTGGAGTATTGAGGTCTCCCATAATTAACGTATTGTTATCAATATGACTCTTTATTTTGGTTAACAGTTGATTTATGTAGATGGCTGCTCCCATGCTGGGGGCATAGATATTTACAATTGTTAGATCTTCTTGTTGGATAGACCCTTTAGGAATGATAGAGTATCCTTCTGTGTCTCTAATTATAGACTTTAGTTTAAAGTCTAATTAATCTGATATAAGAATTGCCACCCCAGCTTTCTTTTGAGGTCCGCTGGCATGGAATATGGATCTCCATCCCTTCACTTTCCGTCTGGATGTATATTTAGGTTCAAAATGAGTCTCTTGTAGGCAGCATATGGATGGGCCCAGTCTTTTCATCCAATCTGCAACCCTGTGCCGTTTTATGGGAGCATTTAGGCCACTCACGTTGCTAGTGATTATTGAAAGATATGAATTAATTGTCATCATGTTGCCTGTGAAGACGTTGTTTTTATAGATTGTCCCTGTAAATTTCTGTTGTATATCACTTTTGGGGTCTTTCTCCTTTTATAGAACCCCCCATTAATATTTCTTGCAGGGCCGGCTTAGTGGTCACATATTCTTTCAGTTTCTGCTGGTCGTGGAAGCTCTGCATCTCTCTATCCATTCTAATTGACAGTCTTGCCAGATAAAGTATTCTTGGCTGCATGTTCTTCTCACTTAGTACCCTGAATATGTCTTTCCAGGCCTTCCTGGCTTGCCAGGTCTCTGTGGATAGGTCTGATGTTATTCTAATGTTCCTCCCTCTGTACGTAAGTAATCTCTTCCACCCTAACTGCCCGTAAGATGGTTTCCTTGGTTCTAAGATTTGCAAGTTTTACTATTACATGCTGGGGTGTTGGCCTGTTTTCCTTGATCTTGGGAGGGGTCCTCTCTGCCTCTAGGACATGAATGTTTGTTTCATTCCCCAGATTAGGGAAGTTCTCAGCTAAGATTTGCTCAAATACATTTCTAGTCCTGTCTCTCTCTCCACTCCCTCCGGGATTCCAATTATTCTGACATTGGAATGCTTCATGGTGTCACTTATTTCTCTATTTTCATGGATTCTGAGTTGTTTTTCCCTGGCCTCCTCTTTTCCCTTTGTATCTATTATATTGTGTTCCAGGTCGCTTCTTTGTTCTTCTGCCTCACTTACCCTAGCTGTTAGATTACCTAGATTGGATTGGATCTCACTGATAGCATTTTTAAGTTTTGCCAATTCAACTTTCATTTCCGCCCTTAGAGACTCTATGTTGCCATTAATTGATTTCTCCATTCTAGCCATTGTCTTCACAATTGCTAGCCTGAATTCCATCTCCGACATCTTGGTTATATCTGCATCCATTTATAAATCTGCAGCATAAGTCATAATCTGTGAGTCTTTTCTATTTGGGGGGCTCCTCCTCCTAGTCATTCTGTTGATGGGTGTTTGAGGGAATGTATAGAGTCCAAATTATTGACCAGAACCCAAGCAAGATGCACCTGTTTTTTGGGACCTTAGGTTTGCTGGCCTCTTGTTCCCAGCCTGTCTTCTGGGGGAGGGGCCTGCCAAGCTGTTACTCAGGCAACCCTGTTTGGGCAGAGCTGCCCCGCCCCGCTGTGGCAGGAGATGAGCTCAGCGGGAATCAGTTTTTGGGGCTTTTGTTCTCTGGCGGCTTTCCCTGGTGGCTTTCCACATCTCTTCCTCGAGTCAGAGCAGAAGAGACCATTTTCAACCCTCTGCCTCAGAGCAGAGAGATCGCAGTCTGTTCTTCAGTGAGCTCTCCAGGCCACAGTCTCCATTTCTGTCCGTGCTGCTATAAACTGCAGCGTCCTGGGTTGTGCGCTCCTCCGCAGTGCCCCCAGTCCTCCCTCCAGGTCGGGCACATCTCTGCCCTTTGTGCTTCTAAAACCGCCAGCCACCCCCAGTTTGCACGCAGGACCCCGCTGCTCCGGGTTTCCGCCCTGGGGGCCGCCCTAAAGTCCTTTCCCCGCCGCTACCGGTCTACGAGTCTGTGCCCTGTCCCCAATGAGCAAGACTGTGGCTCAATGGCGGTATAGGATCCCCACGGCCAGGCTCCCTCCCACTGCTGTTTATCCTCTGATATCTGCCCGCGGAATCACAGCTCCCAGCTTCGTACCTCAAAACCAACCACCTGTGATATTGTTTGTAAAGATCCAGATCTTCTCACATCTCAGGTTGGTTTCGGAGGTGCTCAGAGTGGTCTGGTAGATATCCAACTCAATTCCGGGGACCAGTTGAAATAGGGTCCCCTACTCCTCCGCCATCTTTCCTTCTCTCTGACAAGCCCTTCTTTAAGTTGTAACATATATTTGCCTCAAAGTTTAGGAAGTACCTAATAAACTTGAGGAAATAGGCTAAGATGGAAAATATAGATTAATAAACAAATTTTTACAAAATACAGATGAATCTCATTTTTTTGACCTTGAGTAAGAAGTCACTGGGAAATATCATTACTGCATTAATACATTTAGCAGTGTGGGAAGACAATGTCCCTCACACTTTGTCATGCATCACTGAACTGTAACAAATGGTGACAGTTAGAGAGCCTAGCTCTAAACATTATGACACCGTCTTAGTGACAGATAAAGAAGAAAGCTGAATACAATCATTGTTTCATATTTACTACCACAGGCATAGCTAGAAAATATAAAAATAAATTAATTTAAAATATTTGGATAAACATCTTTAATTCTGGCACTTTAGGAAAAAAGAGGTGGGTGCATTTGTTTAGTATCTTACCACCAGAAATTTATCTTAGGTCTTATGTGTTAATACTGTCATAGACACATCTATTTGAAAAATAGCATTCAGTAGCTTTGCTCTATTACAAAGCAATTCATGACAAAGGTCCTTTGAAACAGCAATAATATTTGCATAACAATTGCAAGCACAGAAAAAAAAGGCTTGAAATGCTACAACCATATTCCAGGAGTTTTCTTTTTCATAAATTAAATTTTCCCAAAAGCACTTCAAAAAGTCAATATTTTATTTCTGAAATTCGTTACTTAAACATTCATTTTTAATGGGATGTAACAGTCTTTTGTTGTACCTTGAAAATGAAAAGTAGATAAGAACACTTCTTAATGAATTTTTTTGATTGAATATATTGAACAGGAAGGGATATGTTTTCAGTGTAGCACTAAATTAAGCATGCAGTTCCCATTAAACAGTTTTGGCAGCTGTGCATTTAATGCTATGAGTACCATGCTGAAAATGTACATTCCTAGAATCAAATATGAAAGCCTAATCTATATAACTGCTATCTGAACTTTTGCCTCTCAATTAAAGGGTCTGTGCAAAAAATATTTCTGAAAAATACAACATCGTACATTTGCAAAATGACAATCAAAATCATCTCTAATACACTTCAATTTATTCCAGAACAGTCAATGTCAAAGAGTGAATCTTGGACTTCAACACATGGGCATATGATAAACTCAGATAAAAATAACCTCAGTTAACTTTTTTCTCCCCTTTTTTGTTCAAACCCTTATGTTTGTAAATTTCTTGCCAGCTAGTGTAGTAGAAATCATAACGAATTTTTATTTAAGAAAATTGAGTTATAGTCTATAGAAATTAAGATAAAACTAATTTAGAAATAGTTACCATAATATAAAAGGATTAAATATTTTGATGAATGAGAGCCACTGATATTTTGCCTGTGTATTTGTGTGTGTGTGTGTATTTAGGTATGTGGGTGTAAGTGTATGTGTGTATATATATATATATATAAAATACATATTAAAGGACATCTTATTTAATTATTCACTGTTCTACTGTAAAAGTTGTTTGAAATATAAAGATAAGAATGAATGTTTTTATTCTTCATAAAGGTGTATCATTAAATAATTCTTTCTCTAACTGTAGCTACAGAGTGTTCCTATTATTAGTAGTTATATTTGTATATCCCTGTAGAGGTAAGCCTAATCCATCATCAATACCTAGCACACTATTTATAAGTAAGGCAAATACTACCATCAAATGGAGAAAGAAACCAACAACTCTGTTTATTTCCAGGGATAAGGGCTATGTTTTCTGGTGAGTAAAAAACATGATAGCAATGCTGGACTTAGACAATCTCTGTGATCCAAGACATTATAAAGAGATAGTAACTGTACTAAATAAACATTTAAATGTATGTATGCTTATAAAATTGCATAAAATGGCACTAAATATACATATCATATTTGGTGAATAGTTTTCGTGCTTACTTAGCCATCTCCTAACATAGCGTCCACATTACTTCATGTAAAAATGTTCATATTTTATAATACTTCAAAATTTTAGAATTCTTTATTACCTAGACTCTTTCTACACAAAGTTCACAGTTTAGGAGAAATATCTTTGAATCATTTAGAAATCAAATTGGAAATACAAACATTTTAAAAATAAATAAATAAATACTTCCACATCTGCTTTTGATTAATAGAGAACAGATTTATGCTTCTTCCAGAAACAATTTGAAAAAATGGGTAGAATATATGAAAGAATTGCTTCTGGGTATTGGAAAAGAGTCGGAATAGCACTGTTATTCCTAAAAAAAAAAGAGAGAGAGAGAGAGAAACAAATGAAATATGCCAACATTTGCCCTGGTTTTCTATCAGCATATTGTAATCTATGAAGCAAAAGGATATCCTAAATGAGAGCTGACTTAGGAGTAAATGCTCCAAGTTCTGAGTCTAGCATAGTTGGCAGTGGTAAGACTCCATTCCAGAGAGGAGGGACATATGAGAGGAAAAAAAAGAGCTCCAAATATCTTTTTAAATTTCCAGTGAATACTAAAAGGGACAAGGCCAGGAGTGAACAATAATACTGTGCAGCCTATTTAAGTAGAATGGGCATTATTCATCTCTAGTTAATTTGTCATTTTGGATTAAGTTTATTGCTCCTATTACATTTTTGTCATAGAAGCTGGAAATTTAAATTTTTATGTAAAGTTTAATTTTTAAAACCCTGTTTAGGCCAACAAAACGTGTTTGCAGGCCTAATGTAATGTATACACCACTTAGGCTGCAAGTTCAGTTATATGAATACACTTCTTCCCAATACAGAAATCCGACAATAATGTTGATTTTTGTTTAAAGAACTTGCACTTCTGATGAGCACTGGGTGTTCTACGTAATTGTTGAATCACAAAATTGTACACCTGAAACTAATATTATAATAAATGTTAAATACTGGAATTTAAATAAAAATTAAAAAAAGAACTTGCATAAATAAAATGTTTAAGATCATGTTCTCGGAGGGCGGAGCAAGATGGCGGAGTAGGAGACCTAGATTTCGTCTGGTCTCAGGAATTCAGCTGAATAGGGATCAAACCATTCTGAACACCTACGAACTCAAGCAGGAGATCGAAGAGGAGAGTAGCAACAACTCTCTGAACAGAGAAGCGACCACTTACTGGAAGGTAGGACGTGCGGAGAAGTGAATCCGAGGCGATATTCGGGAGGATAGATGGAGGGGGAGGGGCCTCCGCCGGCCGCTTCTGGCAAGTGATAGAGCCGCGGAGCACAAAGTCGGAACTTTTAGAAGTCGGCTCTGCTGAGAGATGTCGCTGCAGTGGCTATGCAGGGGGTGGAATCCTCCCGGGACAGTGTGGTCTCAGGACCCTTGGGGTCACAGAAAGACCGGGGGTGCCTGAGTGCGCCAGAGCACCCAGGTATCGGAGCGGGGAAGCTGGCTGCAGAGACGGAGCCGAGGCGTGGGCTCTCAGCTCCGGGTTGCCAAAAACTATGATCCGTGGCCCAGTTGGGCCACTGCTCCTCCAGCAGGGACCCAACAAGCGGCAGAACTGGGGAGACTCCCCTTTCTCCCTGGGGAGGAGCGGCGCGGGAACGCACCGCAGGGATCTGCTGGGTTTGGAGACTCCACATGGGGTGGGGTGCCAGAGATAGCAACACTCGGTCACAGTCCGGGTGAGCACGGATTGTGGCCGGAGACCAGGGAGACGGGAGTGACTGCTTTTCTCTGGGGGCGCACTGAGGAGCGGGGCCCTGAGTTCTCAGCTCCTCCAGGTGGAGATTGGGAGGCCACCATTTTTGCCCTGGTCCTCCAAAGCTGTACCAAGAGCTTGCACGGAACAAAAGCTCCCGAGAGCAAACCCGAGCAGCTTGCTTAGCCCGGACCGACAAGGGCGGGGCAATTCAGCCTCGGACAAAGACATTTGGAAACCACAGCAACAGGCCCCTCCCCCAGAAGATCAGCACGAACAGCCAGCAAGCCAAGACCAACTTTACCGATAAAGGAGAACGGGAGAACTCCAGCGCTAGGGGAATACTGCACATAGAATTCATGGCTTTTTTTTACCATGATTCATTAGTTCATCAAAGTTAATTTTTGTTAACTGTTTTTTTTTAATTTTTCTTTTTCCCTTTTTCAACCAACATCTTATCAATCCCTTTTTAATAAAAAACATTTTTTATTTTTCATTTTTAGAGTCATATTTTATCCCTTCATAGTAGTTACCCTTATTGTTGGCATATATATATATATATAAGTTGTTCTCTCTTTAAAATTTTGAGATACAATTTCTTCTAACAGATCAAAATATACCCTAAATCACTAGTGTATGGCTTTGTTCTAGTCTCCTGCCTGATCACATTCTCTCCCTTTTTTCTTTTTTTCTTTCTTAAATCTTCTTCTTTCTTTTTTCAAACAACTTCTTATCTTATCAATTCCTTTTATAAAATCTTTTATAATTTTCATCTTCATAGTCTTCTTCCATACATTCATTGTATCAACCCTTACTTTGTACATATATAAGTCATTCTTCCTTTAAAATTTTAGGAGGCACTTTTTTCTAACAGACTAAAATACGCCCAAAAACTAGTGGGTGGCACTTATCTATGCACTAGCCTGATCATATTTGATCATATTCTGCTTTTTTTGTATTGTTCTGTTTTTGTTTTTATCTTTTTTTTTTTTCCTCTTTCTTTTTTCTTTCTTTCCCTTTCTTTTCCCCTGGTTTCAGGTCTTTTCTGATTTGTATACAGTATATTTGCTGGGGACGTTGTAAACCTGTTAGCATTTTGTTCTCTCATTCATCTATTCTCCTCTGGACAAAATGACAAGAAAAAAAAAAAATCACCACAGCAAAAAGAACAAGAGGTAGTACCCTCTGCCAGGGACCTACTCAATACAGACATTAGTACGATGTCGGTCCTAGAGTTCAGAATCATGACTTTAAAGATACTAGCTGGGCTTGAAAAAAGCGTGGAAGTTATTAGAGAAACTTTCTGGAGAAATAAAAGAACTAAAATCTAACCAAGTCAAAATAAAAAAGGCTATTAATGAGGTGCAATAAAAAATGGGGGCACTAACTGCTAGGAGAAATGAGGCAGAAGAGAGAATCAGCGATATAGAAGACAAATGATGGAAAATAAAGAGGCTGAGAAAAAGAGAGAGAAACAACTACAGGATCACGAGGGAAGAATTCGAGAGATAAGTGATACGATAAGACGAAACAACATTAGAATAATTGGGATCCCAGAAGAAGAAGAAAGAGTGAGAGGGGCAGAAGGTATATTGGAGCAAATAATAGCAGAGAACGTCCCTAATGTGAGGAAGTAAACAGGCATCAAAATCCAAGAGGCCAAGAGAACCCCTCTCAAAATCAATAATAATAGGTCAACACCCCGACATCGAAGAGTAAAACTTACGAGTCTCAGAGACGAAGAGAAAATCCTGAAAGCAGTTTAGGAGAAGAGATATGTAACCTACAATGGAAAAAGTATTAGACTGGCAACAGACCTATCCACAAAGACCTGGCAGGCCAGAAAGGACTGGCAAGATATCTTCAGAGCACTAAACGAGAAAAATATGCAGCCAAGAATACTATATCCAGCTAGGCTGTCATTGAAAATAGAAGGAGAGATAAAAAGCTTCCAGGACAAACAAAAACTAAAGGAACTGGCAAACATGAAACCAGCCCTCCAAGAAATATTAAAAGGGGTCCTCTAAGCAAAGAGAGAGCCGAAAGGCTAGATCAGAAAGGAACACAAACAATGTGCAGTAACAGTCACCTTACAGGCAATACAATGGCACTAAATTCATACCTTTCAATAGTTACCCTGAATGTAAAAGGGGCTAAATGCCCAAATCAAAAGACACAGGCTATCAGATTGGATGAAAAAACAAGACCCATCAATATGCTGTCTGCAAGACACTCATTTTAGACCCAAAGACAACCCCAGATTGAAAGTGAGGGGGTGGAAAACCATTTACCATGCTAACGGACACCAAAAGAAAGCTGGGGTGGCAATCCTTCTATCAGACAAATTAGATTTTAAAACAAAGACTGTAATAAGAGATGAAGAAGGACACTATAGCCTACTTAAAGGGTCTATCCAACAAGATCTAACAATTGTAAATATCTATGCTCCTAACATGGGAGCAGCCAATTATATAAGGCAATTAATAACAAAAGCGAAGAAACACATTGACAACAATACAATAATAGTGGGGGACTTTAACACCCCCTGACTGAAATGGACAGATCACCTAAGCAAAAGATCAACAAGGAAATAGAGTTTAAATGACACACTGGACCAAATGGACTTCACAGACATATTCAGAACATTCCATCCCAAAGCAACAGAATACACATTCTTCTCTAGTGCCCATGGAACATTCTCCAGAATTGATCACATCCTAGGTCACAAATCAGGTCTCAACCAGTACCAAAAGGTTGGGATCCTTCCCTGCATATTTTCAGACCACAATGCTTTGAAACTAGAACTCAGTCACAAGAGGAAAGTCGGAAAGAACTCAAATACATGGAGGCTAAAGAGCATCCTACTAAAGAATGAATGGGTCAACCAGGAAATTAAAGAAGAATTTAAAAATTCATGGAAATTAATGAAAATGAAAACACAACAGTTCAAAATCTTTGGGACACAGCAAAGGCAGTCCTGAGAGGAAAGTATATAGCAACACAAGCCCTTCTCAAGAAACAAGAAAGGTCTCAAATACACAACCTGACCCTACACCTAAAGGAGCAGGAGAAAGAAGAGCAAATAAAGCCTAAACCCAGCAGGAGAAGAGAAATAATAAAGATCAGAGCAGAAATCAATGAAATAGAAACCAAAAGAACAGTAGAACAGATCAATGAAACTAGGAGCTGGTTCTTTGAAAGAATTAACAAGATTGATAAACCCCTGGCCAGACTGATAAAAAAGAAGAGAGAAATGACCCAAATCAACAAAATCATAAATGAAAGAGGAGAGATCACAACCAACACCAAAGAAATACAAACAATTATAAGAACATATTATGAGCAACTCTATGCCAGCAAACTAGATAACCTGGAAGAAATGGGTGCATTCGTAGAGATGTATCAACTACCAAAATTGAAGCAGGAAGAAATAGAAAACCTGAACAGATCTATAACCACAAAGGAAATTGAAGCAGTCATCAAAAATCTCCCAGGAAACAAAAGTCCAGGGCCAGATGGCTTCCCAGGGGAATTCTTTCAGACATTTAAAGAAGAATTAATACCTATTCTCCTGAAACTGTTCCAAAAAATAGAAATGGAAGGAAAACTTCCAAACACATTTTATGAGGCCACTATTACCTTGATCCCAAAACCAGACAAAGACCCCTTCAAAAAGGAGAATTACAGACCACTATCCTTGATGAACACGGATGCAAAAATTCTCACCAAAATACTAGCCAATAGAATCCGACAGTACATTAAAAGAATTATTCACCACGACCAAGTGGGATTTATCCCTGGGCTGCAAGGCTGGTTCAACATCCGCAAATCAATCAACGTGATACAATACATTAACAAAAGAAAGAACAAGAATCATATGATCCTCTCAATAGATGCAGAAAAAGCATTTGACAAAGTACAGCATCCTTTCTTGATCCAAACTCTTCAGAGTATAGGGATAGAGGGTACATACCTCAATATCATAAAAGCCATCTATGAAAAACCTACAGCGAATATCATTCTCAATGGGGAAAAGCTGAGAGCTTTTCCCCCAAGGTCAGGAACACGGCAGGGATGTCCACTCTCACCACTGCTATTCAACATGGTATTAGAAGTCCTAGCCACAGCAATCAGACGACAAAAAGAAATCAAAGGCAGCCAAATCGGCAAAGAGGAAGTCAAACTCTCACTCTTTGCAGATGATATGATACTGTATGTGGAAAACTGAAAAGACTCCACCCCAAAACTGCTAGAACTCATACAGGAATTCAGTAAGTGGCAGGATATAAAATCAATGCACAGAAATCAGTGGCATTCCTATACACCAACAACAAGACAGAAGAGAGACAAATCAAGGAGTCGATCCCATTTACAATTGCACCCAAAACCATAAGATACCTAGGAATAAATTTAACCAAAGAGGCAAAGGATCTGTCCTCAGAAAAGTATAAAATACTCATGAAAGAAATTGAAGAAGACACAAAGAAATGGAAAAATGTTCCATGCTCATGGATTGGAAGAACAAACATTGTGAAGATGTCAATGCTACCTAGAGCAATCTACACATTCAATGCAATCCCCATCAAAATACCATCCACTTTTTTCAAAGAAGTGGAACAAATAATCCTAAAATTTGTATGAACCAGAAGAGACCCCGAATAGCCAGAGGAATCTTGAAAAAGAAAAGCAAAGCTGGCGGCATCACAATTCCGGACTTCCAGCTCTATTACAAAGCTGTCATCATCAAGACAGTATGGTACTGGCACAAAAACAGACACATAGATCAATGGAACAGAATCGAGAGCCCAGAAATGGACCCTCAACTCTATGGTCAACTTATCTTTGACAAAGCAGGAAAGAATGTCCAATGGCAAAAAGACAGTGTCTTCCACAAATGGTGTTGGGAAAATTGGACAGCCACATGCAGAAGAATGAAACTGGACCATTTCCTTACACCACACACAAAAATAGACTCCAAATGGTTGAAAGACCTAAACGTGAGACAGGAGTCCATCAAAATCCTAAAGGAGAACACAGGTAGCAACCTCTTCGACCTCAGCTGCAGCAACTTCTTCCTAGAAAGATCGCCAAAGGCACGGAAAGCCAGGGCAAAAATGAACTATTGGGATTTCATCAAGATAAAAAGCTTTTGTACAGCAAAAAAACAGTCCACAAAACCAAAAGACAACCGAAAGAATGGGAGAAAATATTTGCAAATGACATATCAGATAAAGGGCTAGTATCCAAAATCTATAAAGAACTTATCAAACTCAACACCCAAAGAACAAATAATCCAATCAAGAAATGGGCAGAAGACATGAACAGACATTTTTCCAAAGAAGACATCCAAATTCCCAACAGACACATGAAAAAGTGCTCAACATCGCTCGGCATCAGGGAAATCCAAATCAAAACCTCAATGAGATACCACCTCACACCAGTCAGAATGGCTAAAATTAACAAATCAGGAAACGACAGATGTTGGTGGGGATGCGGAGAAAGGGGAACCCTCCTACACTGTTGGTGGGAATGCAAGCTGGTGCAACCCCTCTGGAAAAGAGTATGGAGGTTCCTCAAACAGTTGAAATTAGAGTTACCATTTGAATCAGCAATTGCACTACTGGGTATTTACCCCAAAGATACAAATGTAGGGATCCGAAGGGGTACGTGCACCCCAATGTTTATAGCAGCAATGTCCCACAATAGCCAAACTGTGGAAAGAGCCAAGGTGTCCATCGACAGATGAATGGATAAAGAAGAGGTGGTATATATACACAATGGAATATTATGCAGCCATCCAAAGGAATGAGATCTTGCCATTTGCCACGACGTGGATGGAACTGGAGGGTGTTATACTGAGTGAAATAAGTCAATCAGAGAAAGACATGTATCATATGACCTTACTGATATGAGGAAATCTTAATCTCAGGAAACAAACTGAGGGTTGCTGGACTGGTGGGGGGTGGGAGGGATGGGGTGGCTGGGTGATAGACATTGGGGAGGGTATGTGCTACGGTGAGCGCTGTGAATTGTGCAAGACTGTTGAATCACAGATCTGTACTTCTGAAACAAAAAAGAAAAAGAAGAAGATAGCAGGAGAGGAAGAATGAAGTGGAGTAAGTCAGAGGGGGAGAGGAACCATGAGAGACGATGGACTCTGAAAAACAAACTGAGGGTTCTAGGGGGGAAGAGGGTAGGGGGATGGGTTAGCCTGGTGATGGGTATTAAAGAGGGCACATTCTGCATGGAGCACTGGGTGTTATGAACAAACAATGAATCATGGAACACTACATCAAAAACTAATGATGTAATATATGATTAACATAACAATAAAAAATTTAAAAAAGATCATGTTCTCAAAATATTTAATATTTTATAATAAAATTTAAACATAATTAAACTGCACTTGTATTTAATTACTATTTTAATTCACATGATAGGTAAGTATTTAGTAAAACTAAAATATCGTTTTCCAAAATTATGTCATAAAATAGACAGGTGGGCATAAAGAGAAAAATTACTGTACATTGCATCACATCACCTTATTTTTAAACCACTCAAAGAAGAATTTTTATAACTATGGCTCTATTATTATTTAACTAATTTTGAAATTTACATTTGAATAATATTTGTGTTGTAGGACTTCTGTGATTCAGTAGCTTAATTTTCCAGCAAACATAGAGGAAAACTATGATATTACTTTTATTTTCTTTCCTTCCATCCTTCCTTCCTTCCTTCCTTCCTTCCTTCCTTCCCTCCTTCCTTCCTTCCTTCTTTCTTTGAGGAAGAGAGAGGGAGGGAGCACACATGCAGTGGGGAAGGGAGGGGCAGAGGCAGAGGGAGAGAATCTCAAGCAGACTGCACACAGCATGGAACCAAATGCCAGACTTGATCCCATGACGCTGAGATCATGACCCGAGCTGAAATCAAGAGTCAGACACTTAACCGACTGAGCCACCTAGCGCCCCTGATCTTTTAAAATAATTTAATGATCTATCCTTTAGTAAAACATTTTGAGTACATTTACCCCAAAGGACAGATTATAAAATTATTTTAAAAGACCATATTTTTCCTCCATGTTTGCTGGAAAAGTTTTCCTCAGTATAAAAGATGGAATTCTTATTTTTCTTGTTTTACCAAGATTACTTAAGGATTTCAATAAAGCTAGTGAATTGCATAAGTTCTAAAACATATATAAATATAATAACATATTAACCCAATATTTCAATCTTAAATCAATTTAATTATACAATTTAATTTAGCTTAAATAGATAATTTAAATAGATCATAGAAGCTAAATTAAACTGATTTAGGGATGAAAAGGATACTGGTTCTTTTTTATTTTTTAAAGATTTTTTTATTTATTTGACAGAGAGAGACACAGCGAGAGAGGGAACACAAGCAGGGGGAGTGAGAGAGGGAGAAGCAGGCTTCCTGCTGAGCAGAGAGCCCGATGTGGGGCTCGATCCCAGGACCCTGGGACCATGACCTGAGCCAAAGGCAGATGCTTAATGACTGAGCCAACCAGGCGAACCACTGGTTCTTTTTTAAAAAATTTTTGCTTTTGTTGTTCCTATTTGTTGTCAACTAAATAGATAAATAAAAAATAAATGTAACATTATATATCAGTTATGGTGTGTAATATATTTAACTTGAATTTAAGATACCAATAGTGTGATCCTATAAACAAAGAATGATCTCTGAGCTTTATTTCAAATGTTAAATATTAAAAATAATATTTTAAACTGATATTATTAAAAATAAATGGGTTAATAATAACTAAAAATTTCATATTACCTTAAAGCTTGACAAAGTAACTTTTCACATACAATCTTGTTTCTCAATTTATCTAACATTCACAAGTTTCCAGTACTGTCCTAGCTCTTTTACCCAATTCCAACCAAACCAGCCTGCAAAAACATCTTCAATTTAAGTCAGGTAAATCTGCCCACTCACTGAACATGACTACTGCTTCTACTCCTTTATAATATCCTATTTTCTCTCCTATAAATGTTCTGTAAAATTACTAAAACAGAAGAAAGCATAAAGACCTTCTTTTCCACTTGTTACTAACTTTATTTATCTATGCATGTCATTGTGTTTAGCATGAGTTGAAAAGAGTATGTGGACATATATTTAAATGGTAACCTATGCCTATTGACTCAAATATGAATAACGAGGCAATTCAGGTGTGACTCATTTCCAAATACAAACACAAGAGACATATAAAATATTACCAATGTTACTAACTGCACTTATTACAACTCATACCTGTTTTCTACTTACGAGATCACAGAGAGAAAAAATGGAAGGATAACCTAAAGATAGTGTTATCTTTAGAATTGTGTTGGGGTATTTATGATTGGTGATTGTCATATATTAGTAAAATTCTCAGCCATTCAAGTAGGTTTATAATAAATATACTGACATTTCGATTTCAAATTCTAATAATCAATCTTTAGTACTTCATCATAATTACTTATAACCTTTCAAAATGAGAGCAAGTTGTAACATTTCAGTTGAAGGATAAATCAATTCATAAAATGCTGAGTCATAAATAAAAACCTGAATGGCTATGTTGCTATTTTCATGTCTAAAAAGATTGAAATGAATGAAATGTTATCATGATAGCTGAGTCTTAAAGAAAAAATAGTTCTACCAACTTAATAAAATAAGTGGGAGTGTAATATATAAATACTCAAGAGAAAAAAACTGTTTATTTCTTTTTGCATAAAAATTGAGTTCTTAACTATTGCCTTAACAATTTTCTTAATATATTAGCCAAATAACAATTTAAATTAAAAAATGAATGAAATACTAAATGAAAGATAGTACAGCAGCTTTTAATAGCTATTTAGACTATATAAAATGTAATACTACATATCTCATGGAGGTCTATATTCAGACAAAGTAAAAACATATTTCATTTATATTTTTTTTACCTGTACCCATGCTTGTTATTCTTTTTATGAGCTAATTGAGAATTAGTTGCAGACATAATGTCTCTTCACCACTAAATGCTTCAGTATTTATTTCCTAAAACAAGGACATTATCTCATATAAGCCCTGTAAAATTATTAAAATCAATGGATTTTATATATAATCATTTATATGATTGTCAATACAGTATAAAAGTAATATATCTTACTCAAATTTCTCAAATTGTCTTACTAGTTAATGTCATTTACAGTATAAGAAGAAAAAAATGTTATTTTCTGCTCTAGGATCCAATTCAGAATGACATGTTGCATTTAGCCATTAAGGTTTTTTTTGTTTCCTTTAATCTGGAATGCTTGTCAGTTTTCCTTTGTCTTTCATGGCCTTGATTTTTTTAAAAATTTTTTTCTTTTTTTAAAATTTTATTTCATTATGTTATGTTTATCACCATAAAAAGAAGATAGTAGGAAGGGAGAAATGAAGGGGGGGAAATCGGTGGGGGAGACAAACCATGAGAGACTATGGACTCTGAGAAACAAAGTGAGGGTTCTAGAGAGGACGGGGTGGGGGGATGGGTTAGCCTGGTGATGGGTATTAAAGAGGGCATGTACTGAGTGGAGCACTGGGTGTTATATGCAAACAATGAATCATGGAACACTACATCAAAAACTAATGATGTATGGTGATTAACATAACATAATAAAATAAAAAAATATGTATGTATAGATCTTTGTCATCTGGGGTCTAAGACTCTCCTCCCTCATGCTAGGGACACGGAAGCAGCCTAGAGACACCAACAGAGGGATCTCACCATGTCCTTATCCCACAGAGGTAGCCTAGGGCAAGCCTGGGGAATCCCTTCTACCTCCAGCAGTTACTAGCTAACTGGGAGGCCCAGAAGCACCAAATATATAGACCAAAATAAGACTGCTAAGACTCTGAAAAACTACTAGTAGAACCACAGCCCACAAAAGTATGCCAAGATCTGAGTACTAAAACTAAACAGAGTTAATGTCTGCTACAATAAGATACTTAATAGAATCCAGAGTCTTCTATCATAATAGAACAAATGTCTAGCATGCACACACACACACACAAAAAAAATCACCCTTCTTATCAAGAATCAAGCAAAGCACAATGTATATGAGAAAAGATAATCAACTGATGCCAACATAGATGAATGAGATACTGGAATTTTCAAATAAGGATTTTAAAGCAGCCATCATAAAAATTTTCAACAATGAAATACAAATTCTCTTTAAAAATTAAAAGAGTAGGAAAGCTCAGCAAAAAAAAAAAAAAAATAGAAATTATAAAAAACCAGTATACCAAAACAATTGTATTTCTATACACTAGGAACACTAGGAATGAAGTTAAAAAAGAAAAAAAAGATGGAATAAAGAAAGAAAGGGAAAAAAGTTTCAAACACCCAGAATAACCATAGATGATTTTAGTTTAAAAATCAGAATAGTTGTTTTGCAAAGGACTGTGACTTGGAAGGAGCTGAGTGGACCTTCTGTGGCACTTCATTTCCTTCCACGGTTGTAGATGGAATGTAGTTACACAGGAGTGTTCATTCTGTGAACAAGCTATAAGCTTCCAATTTGTTTCCTGTTCTGTATACAGATTATACCTCAACAGAAAGTCGACCCAATAAAGAACTAATAAAGAAAAGAGTTAAAAAGAAAAATCAAAGAAAGAATTACTAAGCACCCAAGACTGGAGACTTGAAAAGGGGAGATGACCCAAGAAGGATAACATGTAATTTCTAAGAACTCTGCTTTGATTTGGAGCCATACATGGCCTGGGGACCTCTTTGGGGATCTGGAGGATTTCAGGGAAATAGGGTTATTGAAGAATTACTTTCTTATTCTAGAGTCCCTGGTGAGGAAATGCAAATTAAGGCCATACGGATTCACACTACACAAACCTCTTCTTCTAATTCAAATCTTCAGAGTTCTTAAGCAAGTTTATTGAAGTAAAGGTGAAATTTCCCCAGAGGGGAAAAAAAGACCCTAAAATCCAGTAAAATTTAGCTTAAAATGTATATAACAAAAATATATCAATTATATAATATGTAACATTTAAGGGGGATAAGTAATATTAGGTTATATTTTATAATATATAATTCATATATGATATATATAATAGTATTTAGAATCTTGAAGCATTTATTGCTTTCAGATATCAAGGATGGGTTAAGTGATTCTTCCTCTTCCAGAAATAATTATAAATCATTCATAGTTATATAAAAGTATAGTTTTATTCCTTTAGAACCAGTAAAAGTAAATTTGAATGATGTTACAGCTGATATAAATAGATTAAAAACAAAGATATCTGGAATCTTATTGACTAAATTATACACTTTAGAGTTTATTTCATAGCAAGGTATGAAACCTCATCTCTCCTGGGTCATTTAAATAGATTAAATTTTATATATATATATATATAAATTTTAGCAGTCAAATGTACTTTATTTTATGAAAATGAAGGGCAATTAATTCCCTTGATTTGAACTATTTATAAATACTCTATAAGAACTCCATATTTTATGTGTGATATTTGGCTGCTAACAGTTTTTTAATTCATTATTGAAATATAATTGACATACAATATTATATTAGTTTCAGGTGTACAACATATTGATTCAACAATTCTATACATTACTCAGTGTTAACCACAGTAAGTGTAGTCACCATCTGTCACCATACAATGTTATTACAATATTATTGACTATATTCCTTATGCTATACCTTTCATCTCCATGACTTATTTATAACTGGAAATTTGTACCTCTTAATCTTCTTCATGTACTTTGCCTGCTCCCTCCCCCACTCACTTCCCCTCCAGCAACCACTAGTCTGTTCACTGTATTTAAGAGTCTGGGTTTTGGTTTGTTTATTTCCTTTTGTTTTAGATTCCACGTAAGAGTGAAATCACATAGTACCTGTCTTTTTCTCTCTGACTTATTTCTCTTAGCATGATACCCTCCAGGTTCATCCATGTAAGACATGGGAGAGTGAATGGGAGAAGATATATATGCAAATGATATATCTGATAAGGGGTTAATATTCAAATTATATAAAGAACCAACCAAACACCAAAAAACCAAATAATCCAATTAAAAAATGGGCAGAGAACCTGAATAGACATTTTTCCAAAGGGGAAAAAAACACTATCTCAAAAATATCTATGCATCTCTATGTTTACTGCAGCTTTATTTATAGTAACCAAGATAAGGAAGTAACCTAAGGGTCCATCAATAGATAAATGGATAAAGAAGATATGTTATATTTATACTATGGGATATTATTCAGCCCTAAAGAAGAATGAATCTTGCCATTTGCAGCAGCATGGAAAGTATATATATTTTTTATTTTTTTTTACATTTTATTTATTTATTTGACAGAGAGAGAGACAGTGAGAGAGGGAACACAAGCAGGGGAAGTGGGAGAGGGAGAAGCAGGCTTCCTGCTGAGCAGGGAGCCCGATGCAAGGCTTGATCCCAGGACCCTGGGATCATGACCTGAGCCAAAGGCAGATGCTTAACGACTGAGCCACCCAGGCGCCCCAAGTATATATATTTTTTAAACAAAATAATCACATACTACATGGAGAAGAGGTAAGACAATCAATTAAATCTTCACTATAAAACAAGATAACAATAAGTATAAGCAAAATATTTTTTTTAAAGATTCATTTATTTGAGAGAGAGAGAGAGAGCATGAGTGGGAGAGGCAGAGGGAGAGGGAGAGAGAATCTCAAGCAGACTCCACGTTGAGCATGGAGCCCAACATGGGGTCTCACAACCCTGAGATCATGACCTGAGCCAAAACCAAGAGTCAGATATTTAACCAATGTGCCACACAGGCACCCCCAAAATATTTCTTTTGTAGGACAAAATTACCCATTTAACAATAATATCAGAATGATTTTAAAAAGTGCCGAACCAATTTTGTTTCCATGTAAATCTTAGATATGATTGTGAAAACTCTATCATTAAAATACAGATGTGTTGGAAATGTTTATTATATGATGTTGACTTAAAAATAATATAAATTTCCACTTATACAATGATCCTAACAAAATATTAGGTGTGTATATAAGTGGATTTTTGAGATAAGATGATGTGATTATGATAATTTGTTTTGTGTTACTTTCAAATTTTACTTGAACGATATATCACTTTTTAATAAAAAGGAAAAATTTTCAAAATTAGAAAATTGATACATGGTTTATTATCTTAGTGCATACAGATAGGAGACTAAAATAAATGTCAGAAATCTGTTGAAATCAAGTTTAGAATCACTTGATTTTATGAGAAGCCTTCTAAAATAAAAATAAAATTCAGATTAATTTTGTGCCCCCAAATCAAACTCTTTGCTCAAAGAAATTTATGGGCTAGGACACATCCAAATATTTGTAATATTCTAAAATGGTATATCGATGGCTGAAATAGGTGATGGGGATTAAGGAGTACACTTGTAGTGATGAGCACCAGGTGTTGTATGGAAGTGTTGAATCACTATATTGTACACCTGAAACTGTTACACTGTATGTTAACTAACTGAAATAAATGAATGAATAAAAATAAATAAATAAATAAAGGCTCCTTGTTGTCTGGCTGGCTCAGTCAGTGGAGCATGCAACTCTTGATCTCAGGGTTGTAAGTTCAAGTCCTACATTGGGTGTAGAGATTAGTTAAAAAAATAAAATCTTACTAAATAAACTAATTAATTTAAAAAATGGCATTATGAGCTAATGTTTCTATGGGATTCAGATAAACTATTTTATAAAATAAAATCATTTTGTGTTTAGAAGCCAAAATTTCAATATTGAGTGTTCAGATTCCCAATAATCTAGTCATTTTCAGTGTTTAGTCATCAGTATATCAGCCCATATTTGAAATAAACCTTTAATTCCATGACAGAAAAGGAATTATTTTTCTTATAAGACTATCAAATGTAGCAGTAAACCACATAGAATATTCTGAAACCATGAAAAAGCTATTTAGATACATCACCCGGTGCTCATCACACTAAGTGTACTCCTTAACCCCATTACCTATTTAACTCATCGCCCCAGCCACCTCCCCTCTGGTAACCATCAGTTTGTTCTCTACAGTTAAAAGTCTGTTTTGTCTGTTTCTCGGTTTGCCTCTCTCTTCCCCACCACCTTTGCTTGTTTGTTTTGTTTCTTAAATTCCACATATGAGTGAAATCATATGGTATGTGTCTTTCTCTGACTTATTTCACCTAGTATAATACTCTTTAGTTCCATCCATGTCATTGCAAATGGAAAGGTTCCATTCTTTTATATGGCTGAGTAATATCCCATTGTGTATACATACCACATCTCCTTTATCCATTCATCAGTTGATGGACACTAATCATTATTTCATTTTCTTAAAAACTGAGAGTTGCTAATTGACACAAAGGAAAAAAGGATCATTATTTCTTTCCATAGAAAATAGAATTACTGATCATAAATACTCATCACACACTCCTCCCCTTGTGTGCCCTGGAAGTAATCTTCCTCTCCTATTAATCTGGGGCTTGATCATGTTGCTTGCTTTGGACAGTGAAATGTGTGGTGCTATGATATATGCAATGTCCTGACAGAGATTTAAATGCAATTGCATGGTTGGGCTTGATATCTCTGGTACTATTACCATATGCCCAAAGAAGCATGTCCTCTCAGGTTATGCGGGTACTCCTGTCATCAAAGACTCAGGATGAGAAGAATGTGGGATAGACTCACATTCAATCTGCTGTGTGAAGTAGGACCACAGCTAACTGCCATGTCATCATATAACATTAAGTAGCTTTTGTTAGCTACTATGATTTGAGAGTTGTTACTATTAAAAAAACAAGATAATAAAAAAAAGTGGTACATAGAAGTGGGTACTGTTACATCAAACTAAAATATGTGGCACTAACTTAAAGGGTAGGAGGTAGATAAGAGTTTATTACTGGAGGCTAGACACAGGTAACCCTTGTTACCCAGCATGAAAACAGTTGATAAATCTGTAACCTTTTAATGATAACAAACTGTTTCGTGTAAAATCAATGTGTGGAGATGGACAACCAATTTTCAAAGGACAATATTACTAATGTGAATTAGTTATTACTGCTAAAAATAAGTTAATATAATATAAACTTGAGCTCAGGAAAGAACTGTCTTCTTTTCAGGAAGAGATGAAAGAAAGAATAGAAATGTCAGAAATTCAGTGACATGGCATGCCTTTATTACAGTCTCTGGTTGGATAAGTTAGTCCTTAGTAAATCCGTTCACTTGGACAAAATGCCTAAGGTAAGACAGATCAAAAACATACCAAAGAAGACTGATAACCTCAAAGATATACATGTAATTAGATAGAAAGATAAAGAGAGGGGTGCCCGGGTGGCTCAGTTAAGCATTGCCTTCAGCTCAAGTCATGATCGCAGGGTCCCTGAATCAAACCCCGCATCGGGCTCCTTGCTCAGTGGCTTCTCCCTCTCCCTCTCCCTCTCCCCCTGTGCTCGTTTTTCTCTCTCTCTCATAAATAACTTAAAAAAAAAAAAAGACAGACTGACAGACACTGGCATTTCCTGTATAGAATTGTGAGTGGGCCCGTGACTGTAATCAAATAAACAGACTATAGTAACGATGAAAACAAATGTTTTTGAGGACTTTGTGCTATCACAAGTACCACCATTCTGGATGAAAAGTGACTGAGACTGCTGGAGAAATGCAAAGACCAAAAGACTCAACAATAAATAGGAATGAAGAACTGATACATATGCCACAAGATAGATGAATGCTGAAAATACGACACCAAGTGAGACACCCATCACAAGGACTACATATGGTATGGTTCCATTTACATGAAATGTCCAGAATGGGGAAACCCATAGAGACAGAGAGTACAGGTGATTACCTAGAGCATGGTGTGAGAAAGGAGTGAGAAAAATGGGGAGTGACTGCTAATGAATATGGGGTTTGGACGGGGGTGATAAAAATGTGCTAGAATTATAGTGATGTTGCACAATTTTGAGTATATAAACACCATTGAACTGCACACTTTAAATGGGTGAAATGTGTAGTGTATGAATTACATTTGAAGAAAGTAGTTAGAAAAAGAGGACCGTCTTTGGAATCCCAACCTTCTAGGAGGGAGACAAGTTGAGAAAACTTTTCAATGTCAGGAGATAGTACTCCTTGAATATTTTCATATTTCTGCACAGTCAAGGTTTTTGAAAAAAAAAATATTACTGGCAACCTTGATTAAAGGGTGACTGAACACTAAACGAATCTTATCCGTTCAAGACAGAGACCCCCAAGAAGATTTAGGATTATCTCCCTCAGAGATCTTCATTTACAATCCAGAGCAAAGGGCCCTCTCTCCGTATCTGGAGGGCAAGGTCACATGTGCCAGTTGCTCTATGGAAGCTCCAAGATTCATAATTTCTCTTGTGGTACAAACCCCACTGCATATGCAGAATACACCTGGTTTTCACTGTGTCACCTGTGGAAAAAATGAGGCATAGGGACATGATATAGCTGTGGTGTGAACAGTCTGTCTCTGAATGTGTGTGTGTGTATGTGGGATATATATAGACATATACACACACACACACATATATATATATGTCTGTGCAAGTATAGTGACTTCAAATCCTTCATAGTTTCAGATTCAACACTCAGACTCTCAAGAAAGTAGATTCTGCATACTCTCTTTAGATATGACGAAGCAAAATAATGAAAACAAGGATTTCCCAGAGGGCAGAGCCAAGAGATGTGCACAACAAGCTGGGGAACTGCTCCCAGAAAACCTAGGCACAGATATCCTAGTCATAGGAAGTGGGATGGTACACACTTGACCAATAACAGTTTGGAAATGCTGTGTTCAGGGACTGCCGTATGCTTTCTGTCCTTTCTGGTGGGAGGGTTTATTCCGGTTATCCTGTGCCATCTCACCACTGAATATCGAATGTGGAAGGAAAGAGAGCTAGATAACTTGCATTTTTACTTCAAGGTTATTAAACAATTAGAGGGGACTTCTGAGTTTCTTCCTGGAGGAGGTAGCTAGGCAGTGAGTGAATTTCATAAATATAAAGACGGGAAGTTTGTACATGTGGGAAATGTACTGCAGTAGATTTTTAATATTGTTCACAAATATTCCTCTCCCACTCTGCTCCCCCTTTCTCTTTTTATATTTGCTTACTGACTAGATAAGCAATGAATTTATAACACAAATAATGGAAAGCAAAAACAAAGAAAATTCTAAATTATATACCAAAGGAAACAATAATAAGACAAGGTTAAAACACAGAAAGAAAGCAAAGTGCTAAAGCAAAGAACTTAAGATCATGATAAAAACAGGGTGAAACTGAAGATGCAAGCATGTTGCACGCAATGAACAAAAGTACAATTCATGTGCCGGAATAAGCCTACTAATCTTGTTAGGATACGCATTCATGTAAAATTAGTCTCTGCATCTCTGTCTAAAAGAAGCACTTAGACCTTTTTAATTTTTGTGGCCTATGGCAGTAAATGATTGTGTTCATTTAACAATCAGACTCTTTACAATTCAGATTTATTCTTCAGGCTGCTAGAGTCAATACTTTCAATTTAACTAGCACAACAATGAATTCATTTATTTTGCTACAGTATATTCTATACTGGGAATTTCACAGCCCTAGAGTAAGCTACTACATTAGGGCACTTTTACTGAGAACCAACACTGAGCTGTGTCAGCTATAATTTAGCTTCACACAGAAAATGATAAAAGCAGCAAAGAAGATGGCCTGTTGCCAAATGGAGTGTTGGCTGACTATTACTGACCGTGGACTCCTGACCTTCCTACTGGAAGGTTAACGGGCTCATCTCTCATCAATACCCACTCTGACACTTTTGATTCAGAAGACTTTGGGGGAGGGGAATTATGTGTTACATAAGCAAATTTAATTCAAAACAATGTCACTCAAAGTTAAAATCAAAATTAATGAGAGCTGTTAAATCTTTGTCAAAAAATATTGCCAAAAAGATAGCCACAAGTGTGTATAGATTAACTGGGCCCAGAAAATCTCTTATCCTAAACACTCAAATAATAAAGGGGAGAAGGAAACTTCATTTGTCTTTCTGAAAGAATTTGAAAGTGGTCTTTATAAAATAAGAATTTAAGAACAGCTGTGTGAGGTCTGGAGCTCTTACACAATTACTGTCAAAGGGCCAAACATTGAAATATAGTCCCTATGACAATTCAAAGTGTTTTCTTCATTAAGCAAATGAGAATCCAATGACAAAGCAAGGGTATAATGATAAAAGACTGTGAATAAATATGATAATCCCTATACTGGTCTAGGTAGCCCTTTTGAAAGATGGTGAGGACTGTCCAAGATTATTGCTAAAAGAGTAATTGAATTAAAATAGATCATTTAAATATTCCTCCAGCTTTATACAACTAATAATCATTGCACATAATTCCTTGACATTATTAGAAGATTTTAGCTTATGCTTTATGGATAATAAACATCTTGATAATATTTAAGTATATTTTATTTTTATGTTATAGTCATGGACTAATTTTATCTTAAATTATTCATTTTTCCCAGTATCCATCATCACAACCCATAGAGATATGCACTTTTTTATTATTTTGTTTTTCATTTCCCATGACTACTACTGTTCACTTTACTATCAGTTGGAATGATAGAGTCATAACTCCTTAGCACTCAATATTAATGGTCTAATCATCTGCAAAAATCCCCTACATGGAGAGTACTAGAAATGTAAGGAAATCACTTATAATTGTTTTAAGTCTACCTGAATTCTACATCTAGGATGTTTGCAAAAATATAGTTGTGGCAATGACATTTCATTAACATGCAAAAAGTAAAAAGGTTTCTAACACTTGAAAAAACACTAAGAGGAACTGAAAATGGTTCTGTGGTTAACAATGAAGAGAGTAAAACACATTATGAAGCATGTTGGAAAATACTCCAGATGTCAACATTAAACCTTCAGGTTATGGGCAGAGCAAGATGGCGGAGGAGTAGGAGACCTGGATTTCCTCTGGTCTCAGGAATTCACCTGAATAGGGATCAAACCATTCTGAACACCTACGAACTCAACAGGAGATCGAAGAAGAGAGTAGCAACAACTCTCTGAAAAGAGAAGCAACCAGTTACTGGAAGGTAGGGCGTGCGGAGAAGTGAATCCGAGGCGATATTCGGGAGGATAGATGGCGGGGGAGGGGGCCTCCGTTGGCCGCTTCTGGCAAGTGATAGAGCCGCAGAGCACAAAATCGGAACTTTTAGAAGTCGGCTCTGCGGAGGGACGTCGCTCCAGTGGCTAAGCGGGGGGTGGAACCCTCGCGGGACAGTGGGGTCTCAGGACCCTCGGGGTCACAGAAAGACCGGGGGTGCCTGAGTGCGGCAGAGCTCCCAGGTATCGGAGCTGGGAAGCCGGCTGCAGAGATGGAGCCGAGGCGCGGGCTCTCAGCTCGGGGTTGCCATAAACTGTGATCCGCGGCCCAGTCGGGCCACTGCTCCTCCACCAGGGACCCAACAAGGGGCAGATCCGGGGAGACTCCCCTTCCTCCCCAGGGAGGAGCGGCGCGGGAACGCAGCACAGGGATCTGCTGGGTTTGGAGATTCCACACAGGGTCGGTTGCCACAGATAGAAACGCTCAGTCACAGGCCAGGTGAGCACGGAGTGTGTCCGGAGACCAGGGAGACGGGAGTGATTGACTGCTTTTCTCTGGGGGCGCACTGAGGAGCGGGGCCCCGAGTTCTCAGCTCCACTGGGCATTGAGTGGGAGGCCACCATTTTCACCCTGGTCTTCCAAAGCTGTACCACAGCTTGCAGGGAACAAAAGCTCCTGAGACAAACCCGAGCAACTTGCTTAGCCCGGACACACAAGGGCGGGGCAATTCCACCTCTGGCAAAGACATTTGGGAACCACGGCAACAGGCCCCTCCCCCAGAAGATCAGGACGAACAGCCAGCAAGCCAAGACCGAGTTTACCAATCAAGGAGAACGGGAGAACTCCAGCGCTAGGGGAATAGTGCACATAGAATTCATGGCTTTTTTTTACCATGATTTATTAGTTTTTCAAAGTTAATTTTTTAACTGTTTTTTTTTTAATTTTTCTTTTTCCCTTTTTCAAACAACAACTTATCAATCCCTTTTTTAAAGAAACATTTTTTATTTTTCATTTTTAGGGTCATATTTTATCCCTTCATAGTAGTTACCCTTATTTTTGGCATATATATTTAAGTTCTTCTCTCTTTAAAATTTTGATATACAGTTTCTTCGAACAGATGAAAATATACCCTAAATCACTAGTCTATGGCTTTGTTGTAGTCTCCTGCCTGATCACAGTCTCTCCCATTTTTTTTCTTTTCTTTTTTTTTTAAATCTTTTTTCTTTCAATGTCTTATCAATTCCGTTTATAAAACCTTTTATAATTTTCATCTTTACACTCATCTTCCATCCCTTCATTTTATCAACCCTTATTTTGTACATATATGTCTTTCTTCCTTTAAAATTTTAGGAGGCACTTTCTTCTAACAGACCAAAATACACCCAAAATCTAGTGTGTGGCACTGATCTATGCACTACCATGATCATATTTGATCATATTCTGGTTTTTTTTGTTTTGTTCTGTTTTTGTTTGTTTTTATCTTTTTCTTTTTCGTTTTCTTTTTTTTGTTCTCTTTCCTTTTTCTTTCTTTCCCTTTCTTTTCCCCTGGTTTCAAGTCTTTTCTGATTTGTATAGAGTATATCTGCTGGAGATGTTGTTAACCTGTTAGCTTTTGTTCTCTCATTCATCTGTTCTCCTCTGGACAAAATGACAAGATAAAAAAAACCACCTCAGCAAAAAGAACAAGAGGTAGTACCGTCTGCCAGGGACCTACTCAATATGGACGTTAGTATGAAGTTGGACCTAGAGTTCAGAATCATGACTTTAAAGATACTACCTGGGCTTGAAAAAAGCGTGGAAGTTATTAGAGAAACCCTATCTGCAGAAATAAAAGAACTAAAATCTAACTAAGTCGAAATCAAAAAGGCTATTAATGAGGTGCAATCAAAAATGGGGGCACTAACTGCTAGGATAAATGAGGCAGGAGAGAGAATCAGCAATATAGAAGACCAAATCATGGAAAATAAAGAGGCTGAGAAAAAGAGAGAAACAACTACCAGATCACGAGGGCAGAATTCGAGAGATAAGCAATACGATAAGATGAAACAACATTAGAATAATTGGGATCCCAGAAGAAGAAGAAAGAGAGAGAGGGGCAGAAGGTATAGTGGAGCAAATAATAGCAGAGAACTTCCCTAATGTGGGGAAGGAAACAGACATCAAAATCCAGGAGGCACAGAGAAGCCCTCTCAAAATCAATAAAGATAGGTCAACACCCCGACATCTAATAGTAAAACTTACGAGTCTCAGAGACAAAGAGAAACTCCTGAAAACAGCTCGGGAGAAGACATATGTAACTACAATGGTAGAAACATTAGATTGGCAACAGACCTATCCACAGAGACCTGGCAGGCCAGCAAGGACTGGCATGATATCTTTAGAGCACTAAATGAGAAAAATATGCAGCCAAGAATACTATATCCAGCTAGGCTTTCATTGAAAATAGAAGGAGAGGTATAAAGCTTCCAGGACAAACAAAAACTAAAGGAATTTGCAAACACAAAACCAGCCCTAAAAGAAATAGTGAAAGGCATCCTCTAAGCAACGAGAGAGCCTAAAAGCAGCATAGATCAGAAAGGAACACAGACAATATACAGTAACAGTCACCTTACAGGCAATACAATGAAACTAAATTCATACCTTTCAATAGTTACCCTGAATGTAAATGGGCTAAATGCCCCAATCAAAAGACACAGGCTATCAGATTGGATTAAAAAACAAGACCCATCAATATGCTGTCTGCAAGAGACTCATTTTAGACCCAAAGACACCCCCATATTGAAAGTGAGAGGGGGGAAAACAATTTACCATGCTAATGGACACCAAAAGAAAGCTGGGGTGGCAATTCTTATATCAGACAAATTAGATTTTAAAACAAAGACTGTAATAAGAAATGAGGAAGGACACTATATCCTACTTAAAGGGTCTATCCAACAAGAAGATCTAACAATTGTAAATATCTATGCCCCTAACATGGGAGCAGCCAATTATATAAGGCAATAACAAAAGCAAAGAAACACATTGACAACAATACAATAATACTGGGGGACTTTAACAACCTCCTGACTGAAATGGACAGATCATCTAAGCAAAAGATCAACAGGGAAATAGAGACTTCAAACGACACAGTGGACCAAATGGACTTCACAGACATATTCAGAACATTCCATCCCAAAGAAACGGAATACACATTATTCTCTAGTGCCCATGGAACATTCTCCAGAATTGATCACATCCTAGGTCACAAATCAGGTCTCAACCGGTACCAAAAGATTGGGATCCTTCCCTGCATATTTTCAGACCACAATGCTTTGAAACTAGAACTCAATCACAAGAGGAAAGTCGGAAAGAACTCAAATACATAGAGGCTAAACAGCATCCTACTAAAGAATGAATGGGTCAACCAGGAGATTAAAGAAGAATTTAAAAAATTCATGGAAACCAATGAAAATGAAAACACAACAGTTCAAAATCTTTGGGATACAGCAAAGGCAGTCCTGAGAGGAAAATATATGGCAATACAAGCCTTTCTCAAGAAACAAGAAAGGTCTCAAATACACAACCTAACCCTACACCCAAAGGAGCTAGAGAAAGAACAGCAAATAGAGCCTAAACCCAGCAGGAGAAGAGAAATAATAAAGATCAGAGCAGAAATCAATGAAGTAGAAACCAAAAGAACAGTAGAACAGAACAATGAAACTAGGAGCTGGTTCTTTGAAAGAATTAACAAGATTGATAAACCCCTGGCCAGATTTATCAAAAAGAAAAGAGAAAGGACCCAAATCAACAAAATCATAAATGAAAGAGGAGAGATCACAACCAACACCAAAGAAATACAAACAATTCTAAGAACATATTATGAGCAACTCTATGCCAGCAAATTAGATAATCTGGAAGAAATGGATGCATTCCTAGAGATGTATCAACTACCAAAACTGAAGCAGGAAGAAATAGAAAACTTGAACACACCTATAACCACTAAGGAAATTGAAGCAGTCATCAAAAATCTCCCAAGAAACAAAAGTCCAGGGCCAGATGGCTTCTCAGGGGAATTCTGTCAGACATTTAAAGAAGAATTAATACCTCTTCTCCTGAAACTGTTCCAAAAAAAAGAAATGGAAGGGAAACTTCCAAACTCATTTTATGAGGCCACTATTACCTTGATCCCCAAACCAGACAAAGACCCCATCAAAAAAGAGAATTACAGACCAATATCCTTGATGAACATGGATGCAAAAATTCTCACCAAAATACTAGCCAATAGGATCCAAAAGTACATTAAAAGGATTATTCACCACGACCAAGTGGGATTTATCCCTGGGCTGCAAGGTTGGTTCAACACCGGCAAATCAATCAACGTGATACAATACATTAACAAAAGAAAGAACAAGAGTCATATGATCGTCTCAATAGATGCAGAAAAAGCATTTGACAAAGTACAGCATCCTTTCTTGATCAAAACTCTTCAGAGTAGAGGGATAGAGGGTACATACCTCAATATCATAAAAGCCATCTATGAAAAACCTACACCGAATATCATTCTCAATGGGCAAAAGCTGAGAGCTTTTCCCCTAAGGTCAGGAATGCGGCAGGGATGTCCACTATCACCACTGCTATTCAATATAGTATTAGAAGTCCTAGCCACAGCAATCAGACAACAAAAAGAAATCAAAGGCGTCCAAATCGGCAAAGAAGAAGTCAAACTCTCACTCTTTGTAGATATGATACTGTATGTGGAAAACCCAAAAGACTCCACCCCAAAACTGCTAGAACTCATACAGGAATTCAGTAAGGTGGTAGGATATAAAATAAATGCACAGAAATCAGTGGCATTCCTATATACCAACAACAAGAGAAGAGAGAGAAATCAAGGAGTCGATCCCATTTACAATTGCACCCAAAACCATAAGATACCTAGGAATAAATTTAACCAAAGAGGCAAAGGATCTGTCCTCAGAAAAGTATAAAATACTCATGAAAGAAATTGAAGAAGACACAAAGAAATGGAAAAACGTTCCATGCTCATGGATTGGGAGAACCAACATTGTGAAGATGTCAATGCTACCTAGAGCAATCTACACATTCAATGCAATCCCCATCAAAATACCATCCACTTTTTTCAACGAAATGGAACAAATAATCCTAAAATTTGTATGGAACCAGAAGAGACCCCGAATAGCCAGAGGAATCTTGAAAAAGAAAAGCAAAGCTGGCGGCATCACAATTCCGGACTTCCAGCTCTATTACAAAGCTGTCATCATCAAGACAGTATGGTACTGGCACAAAAACAGACACATAGATCAATGGAACAGAATCGAGAGCCCAGAAATGGACCCTCAAATCTATGGTCAACTCATCTTTGACAAAGCAGGAAAGAATGTCCAATGGTAAAAAGACAGTCTGTTCAACAAATGGTGTTGGGAAAGTTGGACAGCCACATGCAGAAGAATGAAACTGGACCATTTCCTTACACTACACACAAAAAATAGACTTGAAATGGTTGAAAGACCTAAATGTGAGACAGGAGTCCATCAAAATCCTAAGGGAGAACACAGGTAGCAACGTCTTCGACCTCAGCCACAGCAACTTCTTCCTAGAAACATCGCGAAAGGCAAGGGAAGCAAGGTCAAAAATGAAGCATTGGGATTTCATCAAGATAAAAAGCTTTTGCACAGCAAAAGAACAGTCCACAAAACCAAAAGACAACCGACAGAATGGGAGAAAATATTTGCAAATGACATATCAGATAAAGGGCTAGTATCCAAAATCTATAAAGAACTTATCAAACTCAACACCCAAAGAACAAATAATCCAATCAAGAAATGGGCAGAAGACATGAACAGACATTTTTCCAAAGAAGACATCCAAATCGCCAACAGACACATGAAAAAGTGCTCAACAATGCTCGGCATCAGGGAAATCCAAATCAAAACCTCAATGAGATACCACCTCACACCAGTCAGAATGGCTAAAATTAACAAGTCAGGAAACGACAGATGTTGGTGGGGATGCGGAGAAAGGGGAACCCTCCTACACTGTTGGTGGGAATGCAAGCTGGTGCAACCCCTCTGGAAAACAGTATGGAGGTTCCTCAAACAGTTGAAAATAGAGCTACCATACGATCCAGCAATTGCACTACTGGGTATTTACCACAAAGATACAAATGTAGGGATCCGAAGGGGTAGGTGCACCCCAATGTTTATAGCAGCAATGTCCACAATAGCCAAACTGTGGAAAGAGCCAAGGTGTCCATCGACAGATGAATGGATAAAGAAATGTGGTATATATACAATGGAATATTATGCAGCCATCAAAAGGAATGAGATCTTGCCATTTGCAATGACGTGGATGGAACTGGAGGGTGTTATGCTGCGTGAAATAAGTCAATCAGAGAAAGACATGTATCATATGACCTCACTGATATGAGGAATTCTTAATCTCAGGAAACAAACTGAGTGTTGCTGGAGTGGTGGGGGGTGGGAGGGATGGGGTGGCTGGGTGACAGACATTGGGTAGGGTATGTGCTATGGTGAGCGCTGTGAATTGTGCAAGACTGTTGAATCACAGATCTGTTCTTCTGAAACAAATAATGCAACATATGTTAAGAAAAAAGAAAAAGAAGATAGCGGGAGGGGAAGAATGAAGTGGAGTAAGTCAGAGGGGGAGACGAACCATGAGAGACGATGGACTCTGAAAAACAAACTGAGGGTTCTAGAGGGGAGGAGGGTGGGGGGATGGGTTAGCCTGGTGTATTTGTGGTACATAAGGAATAGCATGGAGGACATTAGGAGAAGAAAGGGAAAAATGAAGGGGGGGAATGGAAGGGGTAGATGAACCGTGAGAGACTATGGACTCGGAGAAACAAACGGAGGCTTTTTTGGGGGGGAATGTGTTAGCCTGGTGATGGGTATTAAAGAGGGCACGGTCTGTGTGGAGCACTGGCTGTTATGCACAAACAATGAATCATGGAACACATCAAAAGCTAATGATGTAATGTATGGTGATTAACATAACAATAAAAAATTTAAAAAAAACCTTCAGGTTATTATTTATAATAATAAATGCAACAATGTACACAGAGTTTGCTTCTCAACCTAATCCTAGTTAGGACAAAATTCTTACTTACACTATTCTCTACTTCACTGCAAATGAACATGAGTATTCTCTAATGCAATGCATTCTGGTTTTAAAGGTTTTACTACACACGTAATTGCTCAGATCTCAGTTCCAGCTTAGTAAACAAAATGACTTGAAAGTGTATTGGCCCATTAACAATATACATTTTCTAAAACTCAACATTAAGTGGAAAAAGATTAATATATATTATATATGCTACCTAAATCTCCAAAATATGTTTTAAAATAGTATGATTTATAAATTCTTGAGATAGAGTATTTAAAAATTTTCCTTTTAAACAATGAGTTTAGTAGGCTCAAGGAAAAAAGTATCAATATTTACTAAAATTCTATTTTAAAGGGTATGTATGAGTTACCCTAAATTTTGCCTTTAAAATTAAGCATCAGACCTACAGTGCTGTATATTGTTTTGAAATATTACCTTACGTTTCCACAAGTTATAGCATTTCAAAATGATTTATATCTGCTTACTTAGAAATTTTATTTAATTAAGAGATGCGTCTAAGTATTTACAAAGAAAACAGGCTATGTCTAAAATGCATAAGCAAGGAAGAAAGAGAAGGAAATTTTTGTTTTAACATCCTGCTATGAGTAGAAAAATTATTTGTCAAGAACAGGGTTGAGAAACTTCAACTGGCTTTGATATGCACATTGGACAGGGAGTTTCTAGGGCTACCAGAAATCTTCAGACAAAAATCAACTAAAAAAAATTTGGGTGGTTGAGGGAGTGTATAGAACGGCAAAAATCGACAGGGAAAGAAACAACAAATGTTGGAGGCGTTGTGGAGAAAGGGGAACCCTCT
Organism: Eumetopias jubatus; assembly: GCF_037043125.1. NCBI lineage: Eukaryota > Metazoa > Chordata > Mammalia > Carnivora > Otariidae > Eumetopias > Eumetopias jubatus. Next base: position 15,862,369 of record NW_028274823.1, read on the forward strand.
TACAGTGTTGGTGGGAATGCAAGTTGGTACAGCCACTTTGGAAAACAGTGTGGAGGTTCCTCAAAAATTTATAAATAGAGCTACCCTATGACCCAGCAATTGCACTCCTGGATATTTACCCCAAAGACACAGATGTAGTGAAAAGAAGGGCCATATGCACCCCAGTGTTCATAGCAGCAACGTCAGCAATAGCCAAACTGTGGAAAGAGCCGAGATGTCTTTCAACAGATGAATGGATAAAGAAGATGTGATCCATATATACAATGGAATATGACTCAGCCATCAGAAAGGATGAATACCCAACTTTTACACCAACATGGATGAGACTGGAGGAGATTATGCTAAGTGAAATAAGTCAAGCAGAGAAAGTCAATTATCATATGGATTCACTTATTTGTGGAACATGAGGAATAGCATGGAGGACATTAGGAGAAGGAAGGGAAAAATGAAGGGGGGGAAATTGGAGGGGGAGATGAACCATGGGAGACTATGGACTCGGAGAAACAAACAGGGTTTTAGAGAGAGGGGGGAGGGTGATTGGTTAGCCCGGTGATGGGTATTAAGGAGGGCACGTACTGCATGGAGCACTGGGTGTTATACAAAAACAATGGATCATGGATCACCACATCAAAAACTAATGATGTATTGTATGGTGACTAACACAACATAATAAAATAAAACTAAAACAAAAACAAAAAACAACATTTGGTGTCCAAAGAACATAGAATTTAAATGTAACTGAGATAGAAGAAAATGATATAATGCATTTAGCAAGGAATTTTAGCTAAGTGTTCAAAATAGGTTGCAGAAAAAATATAAAAGATTGAGAAGGTAGATTTATACTGAAATACTTTTAATAGTTAATGATATACCAAATACACTCTCTTGATACAAGTTCATAAAAACAGGCAATGTAAATTTGAAAAAATATTTCAATCGGGGTGGCTGGGTGATAGACATTGGGTAGGGTATGTGCTATGGTGAGCGCTGTGAATTGTGTAAGACTGTTGAATCACAGATCTGTACTTCTGAAACAAATAATGCAATATATGTTAAGAAAAAGAAAAAGAAGAAGATAGCAGGAGGGGAAGAATGAAGGAGAGTAAGTCGGAGGGGGAGATGAACCATGAGAGACGATGGACTCTGAAAAACAAACTGAGGGTTCTAGAGGGGAGGTGGGTGGGGGGATGGGTTAGCCTGGTGATGGGTATTAAAGAGGGCATATTCTGCGTGGAGCACTGGGTGTTATGCACAAACAATGAATCATGGAACACTACATCAAGAACTAATGATGTAATGTATGGTGATTAACATAACAATAAAAAATTTTTAAAAAATATTTCAATGGAATAATATTGGCAACTATAAGCTTTTTTTGGAAAAATGTAAAAGTATGGTATACTAATACTTCATGTATATATGGATGTTATATACATATATGGAGGCTATAGTTTATCAAAAGTAAGGATGATTTAGTAAGGAATAATTGAGATAACCACTTCTAAAAGAATACACTGCTTTATATGATTTATCCAGTTGTCTTTTTCCATTTTTTTTCTTGCCTGTCATAACTTCTATAATCAGACACAAATGCTTCCCCCCCCTTTTTTTTTGCTTCATCTTTCAGTTTATACATCCACAGTGGATTATTCAGTATTTTGTAAACAGTGGGTGCTTTCATATCTTCCAGATTTTCCAATAGTGTTTTCTCCACCTATATTGACACTGAATAACATCCTAACCAATTTCTCCATTAAACAAATGTGTACTCCTTGATAGCTCAAATGGTTCCTATTTGATCAGGCCTATTTCTTTCTCTTTTTTTTTTTTTCCAATGCCTAAATAGCATGTATTTTATTTTTTTATTTTTTATTTTTTGGATTTATTTTTTTTGGATTTTTTCTTATGTTCAATTAGTAAACATATAATACATGATTAGGTTTTGATGCAGTGTTCAACGATTCATCAGTTGCCTATAACACCCAAGTGTCCATCATCACATGTGGTTAGGCCTATTTCTAACCACCTACCCTCCACCTAGTGGTGAAATTTAGCACAGTTTGCATATACCCACTTCTTTGAGTATACTTTCTCACTGAATTGTGAGGTCCCCAAAGACATTGTGACCTCTACCCTTAAAACAATTCCTGGCAAACATTTAACATTCATCCAATCTTAGGTCTTAAGTATGGTTTTTATGGCAACAGTTTGCAAAATTATATTTTCAGTCTAGACCTCTCTGGAAATCCAGACTTGTATATCCAACTGACTTTATATGTCCAGCTAATAGACATCTTAAACTTAACAAGACCAATTAGTGTTTTGGATTGCTGCCTAACTCCCCTCCCAGCATTTTTTTTGTCCTTGTTCTTATCATCTCAGGTTGTGCTACCACCATATACCCAGTTATTGAAGACAAAACCATGGGTCATCTAGTGAGATCCAGTCTTTCTCTTTTCTTCACACATCATATGCAGTCTTCAAGTACTATATACTCTACCTCTAAAACAAATCCTAAATTTACCTCTGTCTCTCCATCTCCAATATCATCTACTGTTCAAATCACTGCCATCTCTTTGTGGACTACCACCCTAGCCTCTAAATTGGTCTCCCTACCTCCACTACCCACACAGTAGCCAGAGCTATCTGGTTTTCTTTTATTTTAACAAATTTACTGCAATATAATATACATACCATAAAACTCACCATAATGTAGAGTCCAGTGAATTTTAGTATATTTGAAGAGTTGTGCAACCATCATCACACCATCTAATGAACATTTCCATCATGCCAAAATCAATCTCTGGACTACTTGCTGTCAATCTTCATTCCCACATCCAGCCCTAGGTAGTCCTATATATTTGCCTTTTCCACACATTTCATGTAAACATAATCATAGAGTATTGGTACTTTGTGTCTGCCTTCATTCATTTACATTTATTTCTTCCTTAACCAGTAGATGGATAATTGGACCATTTCCACTTTTTTGGCTATTATGAATAATGCTACTATAAACACTACACACACATCTTTGTGTAGACAGTTTTTCTCATTTCCCTTGGGCAGATATCTAGAAATGGAATTGCAGGGTCATGTGGTGACCCTATGATTAACATTTTGAGAAAGTGACAAAATTTTTTCCAAAATAGCTCCACCACTTTAAACTCCCATCAACAATGCATGAGACCTCCAATTTCTCCATATCCTTGTCAATACTTTTTATTGTCTGTCTTTTTTATTGTACCATCCCAGTGGATATAAAATGGTATCTCATTGTACGTATGTTTACTATTTTTTCATTGTGAAAAGATATATACACAACAAAACTTGCCACCTTAATTACTGTAAGCATACAATTTAATGGCATTAATTATATTCACAATGTTGTGTGACATTTATCACTATCTAAATATGTCTCACCACCCCTGATACCCATTTAGCAATAAATTCCATGCCCTGCTCCCAGTCTCATTGTGGTTTTGACCTGCATTTCCCTAATGACAAAGATGGTGAGCATCTTTTAAAGTGCTCAATGGTCATTCATATATATTCTTAGGAGAAATGTGTAGTCAAATACTTTGCCCATTTCTAAATTGAGTTATTTGTCTTATTATTAAGTTGTAAAGGTTCTTTATATATTCTGGACACTAGATTCTGATGAAATATGTGATTTACAAAATTTTCCTCCATTCTGTGGGTTGCCGTTTCACTTTCTTGATAGTGTCCTTTGAAGTGCAAAAATTTTTCATTCTGATGGAGTCAAATTTATTACTTTATTCTTCTATTGCTTGAGCTTTTGGTGATATATCTAAAAAAATCATTGCCTAACCCAAGGTAATTAAGATCCATTCCTATGTTTTCTTCAAAGAGTTTTATAGTTTTAGCCCTTACATTAATGTCTAGGATGCATTTTTAGATTTTTGTATTATGAGGACCCAAATTTACGCTCTTGCATCTAGAAATCCAGCTGTCCCAGCACAACTTGTTGAAAGACATTTTCCACAACTCAATTGTCTTGGCACCTTTGTCAAAAACCAATTGACCATATATGTAAGAGTTTATTTCTCAACTCTCAAGTTTTATTTCACTATCTGGGTCTATATCATTATGATACTACCACATGATTTTGATTACTGTAGCTTAGCAGTAAATTTTGAAATCAGCCAGTGTGTGTCCTCAAACTTGTTCTTTTCAAAACTACGTGGGCTATTTTGGGTCCTTTGCATTTTCATGTGAATTTTAAGATCAGCTTGCCAATTTCTTCCACAAGTCAGCTGGGATTCTATTATGGACTGAATCTATAGATCACGTTGGGGAGTACAGAGCAATCTTTTAAAAGTATAAATCATATAACATAATTCCTGCATAAAATCTAATAACTTCCTTGCTTACTTAAAATGAAACCCAAATTTACTAAATGAATGAATTCAACAGGACACTAAATTCATGTGGGAGGGTGATGTAAATCTTCATTAAGAAAGTGACATTTGAACTGTGATCTGAGAAATGAGTAAGTATTGACAGATGAAAAAAGAAAAAAACAGCAAGTAAGGTCAGCATTTCTGGTGGAGAGAACAACATATATGAAGACCCTGAGGACTCATAGATTGGTCTTCCTTGGGGTTTATCAATTTGATTAATTTTTTCAAAGAATCTACTTAAGGATTCATTGATCTCCTTATTATATTTTATTTTCTATTTCATTAATTCCTGCTTTTCTCTTTATTATTATTCCATTACATCCATTATTTTTTAAATTTCATTCCATCCATTTTACTTGGATTTAATTTTGTCCTTTTCCTAGCTTTTGATACGGATAGTTATATCACTGATTTCAGGCTTTTATCTTTTCTGATGTAAGCACTTAAAACTACCACTTTTTTGGTAAGCATTGTGTTACTGCATGTCACAAAATTTTAATATTTGCATTTTATTTATCATTCAATCCAAAATATTCTTTAATTTCTATTATAATGTTATCTAGGACCCTGAGTTACTTAGAACGGATTCCTTAGTTTCTAAATATATAGAAACTCCTATTTATATTCCTGTTATTTAGCTCTAGCTTAATTTCACTTTGGTAAAAGAACAAGTTCTTTATGAGTTTCTATATATTTATCATAGTATGCAAATAATTTTAATAATCTAGATAATTCTCAAAGATAAAAAGTCTATACTGACAATTTCCACAGTAGTTAAGAAATTGTCAGAATTCGCTCCCCAAAAAGCACAATCCAGTCATTTTCACAAAGAATCCTACCAAACCATTAAGTAACAGAAATTCCCATGATATTTAGATGGTTTAAGTGTGGAGAACTAGAAGGAATACTTCCAAATCTTATTTGTGAAGTGAGTAGCATATAAATACTAAAGGCTGAAAAAGATTACACACATAAAAAGAACACTACAGATCAATTTCACTTTAGATATTGATGCAAAGTTCTAAATTAAATAAGCAAACAGATTCCAGCAACACATTAAAATAATAATTGATCATGATCATGGGTATTTATTACAAGATTATAGGGATGGTTAAATACTAGAAAATATGTTATTACTATATAATGTATTTCCACAGATAATAAAAAGGTTTTGATACAAATTCAACATAAACTCTTAGTAAAAACATTCAATACAATGAAAATATAAGTTAATATGATTTCATGGATAGATAATCAATCAAGCCATAAGTGCCAAAGCATTTTACTTAATGGGAAATCACTAAAGACATTTCCACCAAAGTCAGAAACAAGACAAGGATGTCCACCATCACCACTACCACTAATAACACTGTATTGTAGATATTAGCCAGTATAATTAGACAAAAGAAATAAATCTGAAGTATAAATATTAGAAAAAGAAGAAATAAATTTATTTTTAGTTAATGTGACTGTATTCCTGGAAAACCCATAAATATGAACTGAAACACTATCACAAACAATAAGAGAATTCAGTACAGCATACAGCATATTAAATTAGTAAATATAAATAAATCTTTATTTATGTGCATGTCTCTGTATACATGTGTCTATTTATAAACTTAAAGGAAAATATACAAAACCTATTTGAAAAAAGATTTAAAACATTACTTAAAGACACAAAAGTAGATGGTAAGACATACTATATTCTTGATTAGGAAGACTGAAAATCATAAAGGTACCAGTTCTACCTAAATTAATTTATAATTTTAATTCAATCTCAGTATTTAGACCAATAGTGTTTTTTCTCCCAAATGTGACAAACTGGTTATAAAATTTATTTATAAAAATAATTTTGTAAGAATACACAATAAAATTATGAAAACAAAAATGAGAGGTAGCCAGTGTACCAGAGAGAAAATATATTATTTGTAATATATAATATTTATAACAAGTGGTAGTAGTACATGGACAGACAGATCTATGAAAGCAAACAGCACAAAAATTGTAAGAATTTAGAATGTGGCAATGAGAACATATCAAAATACTGAAAGAAAGAAGAATTTACCACGAAATGGTGATGGAATAACCTGATAGCCATCACGGAAAAGATAAAGTTGATCAAATATTTAAATATGAGATAGATTAAAGATATTCAAAAATTCTTTATGACTTCTTCCACAAAGAGATGGGACAATCTATTTCTTAATACCCTTGAATCTGAGCTGATCCTATGACTGCTTCTGCCCACTTAATACAGTGGAGGTGATGCTGTGGAAATAACAGGCTTAGCCTTTAAGAGAAACTGCAGCAGCCACTTCCTCCCTCTCAAAACTCAGCTACCATATATCAGGAAAACTAGCAGCCATGAAGCCCTTAGCCAATAGCCCCCGCTGAGTCCTTAGCCAATGGCCATTCTGTCATTAAGTCTTCTTTCAAGATGATTCTCCAGCCCACCTTGTAGCTGCCTCCCTTGATGCCACGTGGGGGAGAGATATGCTAACTCCCTGCTATCTCTCTCTCTCTCTTTCCTGAGCCCCACCCAGATTATAAGCAAACATGATTTTTGTTATGTTAAGCTACTAAGATTTGAGGTGAAACAGTTTGTTGGCCTAAAGCAACAATGCATTATCTCTCACAATTCTGTATGTTAAGTAGAAAGTTCTGCCCTGCTTGGGTCAGTTGGTGTGTTGGGATGACTGCAGTCAACTGGAGGCTCAACTGAGAACCCAGGTGGGATGAAAGGTCCAGCACCTGGATAACCTTTCTCATCTGGAGATCTGACTGGGACCTCAGTTGAGGCTACTGTCTGTTGGTGCCGATTCTCATTGAAATGGGCCTCTGAACTGGGGTGGCCTTATTATACATGGTGGTTGGGTACCAAGGAATGTTTAATTGGTAAGCTTCCAAGATAAAAGAAATGCCCACTGAATTAAGGACTAGGTGTCAAACTGACAATGCACCACTCCAAACATAACTGATTAGTCGAAGCAGTCAGAGCCCCAGTCTAGAGTCAGTATAGGAAGGGCTTACACAAGAGTGTGAATATCTGGATATATGGGTCATAGGGGTGTTACCAAAGTACAAGTCTAAACAAAATGTAAAAAAAAAAAAAAAGCCATAACATTTCTTGAAGAAAACAGGGAAAACTCCTTTATAATCTGTGACTCAAATTCTGGAAGCCAAAAAGAGAAGTTTGAACAATTTTACATTAAATATGAATAACATCTTCATATTTTAAAAAAGTAGGTAAAGAATCAATAACAAGCTGAGAAAAAAATTCCAACTCATACCAGAGAAAAAGGCTAATCTCCTTGTGTATAAAGAGTTTCTAGAAATAATTAAAATATGAACAATCTAATAGAAACATGGGCAGAAAAATGAAGTTTGCAGAAAAAGAAAAACAAATGGCCCTTAAACATGAGAAAATATTCTTGACCTTATTCAAGAAGTACAAATTAGAACCATTCTTAAATACCATTTTTCAATTGTCAATTGGCAAAAATCCAGTCTGAACAACATACTCTTCATCCAGTTGGTTGGAAAACACAGTGCTAAAACTGTACTTTCTGGTAAAAGCTATAAAAATTACAAATGTGATTACCATTAAGCCAGCAATCTCATTTGGAATTTATATTGTAGTTTTACCTGCAATGCATAAAAAATGACCTATGCACAAAGTTTCAAAGACAGGAAAAAAATACCAAGTGTCCATTTATAGGAGTTAAATAAAACCAGGCTACAATCATGCTATGAAATATTATGTACCTGTAAAAAAAAGTAATAAAGAAGACCTGCAATGCAAAGATATTCAGGTTATGTTCTTAAATGACAAGAGTGATGTATAGCCAGGGATACATACCATATTTCTTTATTCTAAGATATGAATTTATTCTCAATTTAATACTTCTGGCATTTGATGCACTGTATAATCAATGCCATGTCACATTTTAATTGCCAGCATTTTTTTCTTACTTGGTGATAAATTAAAAATGTTATACATTACATTGCATGATAGCTCAGGTCTGAAAAAATATGGAAATATATTATTTTGTGTAAGAAATGAGATAAATAAGATGATATAATTGCATTTGTTGATATTTGCATTAAAAAACAGAAGGATACATAAGAAACAGTGCTCTATGGGAACAGGGGGTAAACGAGTGGACAAAGTTATAGTTAGATGTAAAACTTCTCAAGTCATATATTTTTATTTTGTTCTAATTATTTTTTGAAACAAGACTAAATCAGAACTCTTTTCTCCCCAGGGGTTAACCATAGTTTATTAAATAAATTATAAAAACCTTGACTTTAATTTTGCTATTAGGATATAAGAATGACATTTGCGCAGCTCCTATGTTTGAGTAATAGCCTACCCCACTGGTGTGCTGAAGGACTAGTTTCCACTTCTTTTTAAAGTTTTTTAATTCCAGTACAGATAACATATAGTGTTATATTAATTTCATGTGTATAATATAGTGATCCAACAATGCTATACATTATTCAGTGCTCCTCATAACTGTACTCAATCCCCTTCACCTTTTTCACCCATCCCCCCACCCATCCCCATCTGCTAACCATCAGTTTGTTCTCTATAGTTAAGAGTCTGTTTCTTGGTTTCTCTTTCTCTCTTTCTTTTCCTTTATTCATCTGTTTTTTCTTAAATTCCACATATGACTGAAATTTTACAGTATTGGTCTTTGACTGACTTATTTCATTTAGCATTATACTCCCCAGTTCCATCCATGTTATTGCAAATGGCCAAGATTTCACTCTTTTTTTGTAGCTGAATAATATTCCATCGTATATATATACCACATTTTCTTTATCTATTTATTTATCAGTGGACAATTAGGCTGCTTCTACAATTTGGCTATTTAAATAATGATGCAATAAACACAGTGGTGCATGTATCCCTTTGAATTAGTATTTTTATATTTGGGGGGTAAATGCCCAGAAGTGCAACTGGTGGACCATAGGGTAGTTCTATTTTTAAATTTTTGAGGAATTTCCAAACTGTTTTCCATAGTGGCTGGACCAGTTTGTTTTCCCACCAACAGTGCATGAGGGTTCCATTTTCTCCATATCCTTGCCAACACTTGTTGTCTCTTGTGTTTTTGATTTTTAGCCATTCTGACAGGTGTGAAGTGGTATCTCATTGTGGTTTCGATTTGCATTTCCCTGATGATCAGTGATGTTGAGCATCTTTTCATGTGCCTGCTAGCCATCTGTAGGTCTTCTTTGGAGAAATGTCTGTTCATGACTTCTGCCCATTTATAAATGGATTGTTTTTTGGGTGTTGAGTTATATCAGATCTTTGTTTATTTTGGAGACTAATCATTTATCAGATCTGTCATTTGCAAATATCTTTTCCCATGCAGTAGGTTGCCTTTTAGTTTCGTTATTTCCTTCATTGAGCAGAAGCTTTTATTTTGATGTAGTCCAAATAGTATTTATTTATTTGCTTTTTATTTCCCTTTGCCTCAGGAGACCTATCTAGAATAATGTTACTATGGCTAATGTCAGAGATACTAATGTTGTGCTCTCATCTAGGATTTTTATGGTTTCAGGTCTCACATTTAGGTCTTTAATCCATTTTGAATTTTATTTTTGTGTATAGTGTAAGAAAGTGGTCCAGTTTCATTCTTTGGCATGTTGCTGTCCAGCTTTCCCACCATTTACTAAAGAGACTGTCTTTTCCTTATTGATATTCTTTCCTGCTTTGTTAAAGAGTAATGGACCATATAATTGTGGGTTTATTTCTGGATTTTCTATTTTATCCTTTGATATATGTGTCTGCTTTTGTGCCAGTACCGTACTGTTTTGATTACTACAGCTTTGTAATATAACTTGAACTCTGGAATCGTGATACCTCTGGTTTTGTTCTCTTTCAAGATTGCCTTAACCATTCGGGGTCTTTTATGGTTCCATACAAATTTTAGGATTGTTTGTTCTAGTTCTGTGAAAAATGCTGTTGGTATTTTGATAGGGATTGCATTAAATGTGTAGATTGCTTTGGGTAGAAGAGACATTTTAACAATATTTGTTCTTCCAATCCATGAGCAAGGAATGTCTCTCTGTTTCTTTGTGTCATCTCTAATTTCTTTCACCAAAGTTTTATAATTTTCAGAGTACAGGTCTTTAACCTCCTTGGTTAAATTTATTCCTAGGTATTTTATTCTTTTTGGTGCAATTGTAAATGGGATCATTTTCTTACTTTCTCTTTTGCTGCTTCAATATTAGTGTACAGGAATGCAACAGATTTTGTTCGCAATGATTTTGTACCCTGCAACTCAGCTGAATTTATCAGTTCTAGTAGTTTTTTTGTTTGAGTCTTTAGGGTTTTCTATATAGAATATCATGTCGTCTGCAAACAGTGAAAGTTTTACTTCTTCCTCGTCAATTTGGATGCTTTTTCTTTTTGTTATCTGATTTCTGTGGCTAGGACTTCCAGTACTATGTAAATGGAAGAGTGGACATCCTTATCTTTTTCCTGATCTTAGGGGAAGAGCTCTCAGTATGTCCCCATTGAGAATGATATTAGCTGTGGATTTTTCATATATGGTCTTTATTTTTAAGATATGTTTCCTTTACACCTAATTTGTTGAGGGTTTTTATCATGAATGGATATGGTACTTTGTCAAATGCTTTTTCTGCATCTATTGAAATGATTATATGGTTTTTATTCTTTTCTCTTTTTGATGTGATGTATCATGTTGATTGATTTTCGAATACTGAACCCCCCCTTGCATCCCAGGAATAAATCCCACTTGATCATGGTGAATGATTTTTTTTAATGTGTTGTTAGATTTGGTTTGCTAGTATTTTGTTGAAGATTTTTGCATCTATGTTCATCAGAGATAATGGCCTATAGTTCTCTTTTTGTGGTGTCTTTTTCTGGTTTTGGTATCAGGGTAATGCTGGCCTCATAGAATGAATTTGGAAGTTTTTCTTCCTTTTCTATCTTTTTGGAGTAGTTTGAGAAGAATAGGTATTGACTCTTTTTTTAAATGATTGGCAAAATTCACCTGGGAAGCCATCTGATCCTGGACTTTGTTTGGAAAAATTTTTTTTATTACTGATTCTATTTTATTTTTGGTAATCATTGTGTGCAAATGTTCTGTTTGATACTGATTCAATTTTGTGAAGTTACATGTTTCTAAGAATTTGTCCTTTTCTTCTAGGTTTTCCAATTTGTTGTCATATGATTTTTAATAATATTCACTTACAATTGTTTGTATTACTGTGGTATTGGTTGTTAAATCTCCTCTCGTTTGTGATTTTGTTTGTTTAGGTCCTCTCCTTTTTTTCCTTTTTGATGAATTTGGCTAGAGTTTTATCCATTTTGTTATCTTTTCAAAGAACCAGCTTCTGGTTTCATTGATCTGTTCTATTGTTTGTTTTGTTTTAGTTTCTGTATCAATTATTTCTGTAATCTTTATAATAATAAAGCTTATTCCTTCCTTCTGCTGGTTTGGGGGTTTGTTCTTATTTTTCCAGTTCCTTTAGATATATGTTTAGGTTGTTTATTTGACATTTTTCTTGCATCTTGAGGTAGACCTGTATTGTTACAAACTTCCATTTTAGAACTGCTTTTGCTGCATTCCAGAGATTTTGGACCATTGTGTTTTCATTTTCATTTGTTTCTGTGTATTTTTTTATTTCTCCTTTGATTTCCTCATTGACTCATTCATTTTTTAGTAGCATGCTATTTAATCTCCATGTATTTGTGCTCTTTTCAAATTTTTTCTTGTGGTTGATTTCTAGTTTCATAATGTATGGTCAGAATAGATATATGTATGATTTAGGTCTTTTGGAATTTGTTGAGACTTGTTTTGTGGCCTATTATATGATCCATTCTGAAGAATGTTCCATGTGTCCTTGAAGAGAATCTGTATTCTACTGTTTTAAGATTGAATGTTCTGAATATATCTGTTAAGTCCATCTGGTCCAATGTGTCATTCAAAGCCATTGTTTCCTTGTTGACTTTTTGTTTGGATGATCTGTTGGATGATACATTGATATAAGAGGGGTGTTAAAATCCCCTACTATTATTGCATCATTAATTAGTTCCTTTATGTTCATTATTAATCATTTTATATATTTGGGTGCTCCCATGATGGGCTCATAAATATTTAGAATTGTTATATCTTTTTAATGAATTGTCACCTTTATTATATAGTGTCCTTATCTCTTGTAACAGTTTTTGTTTTTGTTTTGTTTTTTAAGTAGGCTCCATGCCCAGTGTGGAACCCAACATGGAGCTTGAATTCATGACCCTGAGATTAAGACCTGAGCTGAAATCAAGAGTCGGATGCTTAACCAACTGTACCACCCAGGTGCCCCAACAGTTTTTGTTTTAAAGTCTACTTTGTCAGGACAGCTGGGTGGCTCAGTTGTTAAGCGTCTGCCTTCAGCTCCGGTCATGGTTCTGGGATGGAGCCCCACATTAGGCTCCCTGTTCAGAAGGGAGCCTGCTTCTCCCTCTCCCTCTGCCACTCCCCACACTTATGCTCTCTCTCTCTTTCAAATAAATAAGTAAAATCTTTAAAAAATAGTCTACTTTGTCCAGTTAAGTATTGCCACCTCGGCTTTCTTTTGACATCCATTTGCATGATAAATATTTCGCCATCCTCTTGCTTTCAATCTGCAGGCATTTTGAGGTCTGAAATGAGTCTCTCTCTTTTAGATAACACATAGATGGGTCTTGTTTTATTATCCACTCTGTCACCTAATGTCTTTTGATTGCAGCATTTAGTTCATTTACATTCAGGGTAATTACTAAGAGATACATATTTATTACCATTTTGTTATTTGTTTTGAGGTTATTTTTGTAGTTTTTCTCTGATCTTTTCTTCTCTTGCTCTCTTTCATGATTTGCTGGCTTTCTTTAGTGATATACTTGGATTCCTTTCTCTTTATTCCCTGCATATCCATTGCTAGTTTTTGATTTGTAATTACTATTTGATTAGTATATAACATCTTCTGGTAGCAGTCTATATAAAGTTGATGGTCACATAAGTTTGAATCCATTCTTTACTCTTTTCCTCCCACCCCATGCTTTAGATATATGCTCTCATATTTCACATCCTTTTATTTTGTGAGCCCCTTGACTAATTTTTACAGATTTACTTATTTTTACTGCTTTTGTCTTCTCTATTTTTCATACTCTCATTTATGGTCTTTCCTTTCCACTCAAAGAGTCCCCTTTAATATTTCTTGTAGGACTGGTTTAGTGGTCATGAACTCCTTTATTTTCCATTTGTCTGGGAAACTCTTTATCTCTCTTTCTATTCTGAATGATAGCCTTGCTAAATAGAGTATTATTGGCTGCAGATTTTTCCTTTTCAGCGCTTTGAATATATATAGTGCCACTCCCTCTGGCCTTCAAAGGATCTGCTGAAAAATCAGCTGAAAGCCTTATGGGGATGCCATTCTATGTAACTGTCTTTTCTCTTGCTCCTTTTAAACTTTTTTCTTCATCGCTAATTTTTGCCATTTTAATTGCTATGTGTCTTAGCATGGGGCTCCTTGGGTTGATTTTGTTGGGGGATTGGTACTTTCTGGATTTCTGTTTCTTCCTCCAGATTAGGAAAGTTTTTGGCTATTATTTCTTCAAATTAATTTTCTGCCCCTCATTCCCTCTCTTCTTTTGTGATCCCTATAATGCAAATGTTATTGTGTTTGATGGAGTCACTGAGTTCTTTGTCTGTTTTCATTTGGCATATTTTTTTCTCTCACTTACTCAGCTTTCATTACTCTGTCTTTCAGGTTATGCACTCATTCCTCTGCTTCTTCTAGGCTATTTATTCTACCAAGTGTATTTTTAATTTCAATTATTGTATTCTTCACGTCTGATTGGTTCCTTTCTGTGTTAAGGGTCTCACTGATGTCCTCCACTCTTTTCTCAACTCCATTGAGTATCTTTATGATCATTACTTTAGATTTTCTACCAGGCATACTACTTGTCTCCATTTTGCTTATGTCTCTTGCTGTGATATCGTCCTATTCTTTCATTTGGGACATACTCTTCTATCTCCTCATTTTGCCTATCATGCGTCTGTTTATGTGTGTTAAGAAAGTCAGTTATGTCTCTTGAAAGTAGTGGGTGGGGGACACACTTTTAACAAGGTGGCCCTGACCCTCTTCCACAAGGGACGTGCAACTGCCCCCAAGACTGAGATTTGTCCAGCTGGGGCTGCTCCGCAAAGTATAAGGAGTACAGTTTTAACAAGGTGCATGTGTCCTCTGAAAGAGGTCAGAAGACTCAGTATTGGGAAGTTTTGTGGGGTCTTTTGGGGGAGAGTACCCGCAGCACTGGGACTGAGGCTGACCTGGCTGCAGGGGGCAGAGCCCAATGTAAGAAAGCACTAATTCCAGCAGGTGGCTATAAGATTACGCTGGGGGGCAGAGGAGGGAAATGGTGCCTGCCAGCTCCTTTGTTCCTGCAGAAGTGGCTCAGGGAATTCTGAGATTTGTAACTAACTTTCCCTCCAGTATGTCCCTGGCACCTTTCAAACTGTATTTCTGCAGGCTGTTTGTTGTGCTATCTCTTTAGGGTGAAGACTCAACTTCCTCTCAGTCTCTGGGCCCTCCCAGAGCTGAGCTTGCTGATTTTTAAAGTTCCTGGATATAAGGAACCCTGGTTGTAAGGACTCAGGAAATTCAGCCCCTCTGATTTTCAAAGTCAAATGCTATGGGTCTTTGTCTTTTCCATGCCAGCTCCCAGTGTGATCGTCTGTTTCTCAACCCTCTCCATGTCAGAGGCTCCCTCCCTCCAGTGGAGAGTACCACAGGGGTTTATCTACCCACCTCTCTCTGCCCTATTTCATAACCTCTTCTGTGCAGCCTCTTCTGTACATTTAATTGTGGAGGTTGTTCTGCCAGTCTTTGAGATGTATTCTGGGTAATCTGCACTAATGTGAGTGTTATCTAGTTGTACCCATGGGATAAGGTGAGGTTAGGGTCCTCCTACTCTGCCATCTTCCTGGGAAGTCTATTTTGTTCTAATTTTTAAACTATGTGAATATATTGCTTATCCCAAAATTAAATTTAATTAAAATAAAAACTTGTACTATAAAATCAATTTACTATTCAAAAGAGCCTACATTTGCTTTTTACTCACCACATCATATTCTTGCTAAGATAAAATCTGAGTTTTGACCAAACATTGAGAACTTGCTGAGGGCTCTATATTTAAGGTCTAAATTCTGGCAAAGAAATTTAGGGTAATATCTTGTAGATATGATCAATATGTCTTTATGGTCAATACTAACTGAAAATGTTGTTACCAAAATATTTCTGGAATTTAAAATCTTTAATACAATAAAAAGCTAGAACATGACTTTAGTAATTGGATATCCAACCTTCAGTGGATATGGTTTATTTTGTTTAATGCTCCTGTACTCAGATTATTAAGTTCACTTTCAATATTAAATTTTTGGTGTAAAAAAAAAAAGGTGAAGCCAATTAGAATTTGTTCCATTTCTTGTAAACTTCAATATTGAGAAGGACTTACCATAATATCCTTTTTCTTGTAGCTGAAATAACACATATCACCCAGATTTAATAGCCTGCACAAAATATGTCAGCCACTTACTATGTATGACAATAACCTCTGCCAGACGTGAGTCTATGTACCACACACATAAAAAGTTATTTCACTGTTATCATTAACTGCCAGCTTTGAGCATCAAAGTCACCTTCATCTGAAATCAAACATTTATCTTAAGAAAAATAAAAAGTAATTCTAAGCACAATAATGAGGCATGTTAAGTAGAGTAACAACTAGATAAAGGATGATAGTACTCAAGCCACCACCAAATATTTCACTCATCAGGTAGCAAGATGATAAAGGTTTAATAGAGGTTAAACAAAAAGGAATCATAGACATTGTGATTGTTACTTATTATGTGTGCATTATTCTCCTTGCAAGAACTTCCTGGAGAATTCATTTAGTTTTCACAATCCTAATTAAACTTACTGTTATTAAAATACCTTCTAGTTTTTCACTAATGAGCAGGTAATTTGCTAATTAGGAGATGTAAAAAATGAGTAAGTCTTAACAAAATAAGGAAAAAATAAGTTCCTACATTGATCTAAAGTTACACCTTAACACAGAATTTGATTCAGTATATGATTATATGTTTAAATTAAAAATAGACTAAAACTATCAATAAAGACATCAAAATGAAATGAATTTTAAAAATTTTTTATCTTTTAATAGGTTATTGGCATGCAAGGCATCCCTGACTGGTTCATCTGATAGATACTTTTAGTCAGTTTATATTTTTCTTGATAAAATAGATCCATCAAAATTAAATGGAAAACAGGGGTGGAGCAAGATGGCGGAGGAGTAGGAGACCTGGATTTCATCTGGTCTCAGGAATTCAGCTGGATAGGGATCAAACCGTTCTGAACATCGAAAACTCAAGAGGAGATCAAAGAAAAGAATAGCAACAACTCTCTGAACAGAAAAGAGACCATTTTCTGGAAGGTAGGATGTAGGGAGAAGTGAAACTGAGGCAATATTTGGGAGAATAGATGGCGGGGGAGGGGGCGATCATCTGCTGCTTCTGGCAAGTGACAGAGCCGCAGGGCACAAAATCGGAACTTTTAGAAGTTGGCTACGCTGAGGGACGTCGCTTCAGTGGCTAAGCAGGAGGTGGAAACCTCGCGGGACAGTGTGGTCTCAGGACCCTCGGGATCACAGAAAGACTGGGAGTGCCTGACTGCGGCAGAGCTCCCGGGTAGCACAGTGGGAAAGCTGGCTGCAGAGACAGAGCCAAGGCGCGGGCTCTCAAATCGGGGTTGCCATAAACTGTGATCGGTGACAGTCGGGCCACTGCTCCTCCAGCAGGGACCCAACAAGTGGCAGATCCGGGGAGACTCCCCTTCCTCCCCGGGGAGGAGCAGCGCGGGAGCGCACCGCAGGGATCTGCTGGGTTTGGAGATTCCACATGGGGTCGGGTGCCAGAGATAGAAATGCTCGGTCATAGGCCGGGTGAGCACGGAGTGCGGCCAGAGACTGGGGAGAGGGGAGTGACTGACTGCTTTTCTCTGGGGGCACACTGAGAAGCGGGGCCCTGAGTTCTTGGTTCCTTCAGGGCAGAGATTGGGAGGCTGCCATTTTCACTCTCGTCCTCCAACGCTGTACGGAAAGCTTGCAGGGAACAAAAGCTCCTGAGAGCAAACCCGAGCAGATTGCTTAGCCCGGACAGGCAAGGGTGGGTCAATTCTGCCTCCCGCAAAGACAGTTGGGAACCACGGCAACAGGCCCCTCCCCCATAAGATCAGCATGAACAGCACCCCAAGACCAAGTTTACCGATCAATGAGAATGGCAGAACTCGAACGCTAGGGGAATAGTGTGCATAGAATGCATGGCTTTTTTTTACCATGATTCATTAGTCTTTCAAAGTTATTTTTTTTAACTTTTTTTAAAATTTTTCTTTTTCCCTTTTTCAACCCACATCTTATCAATTCCTTTTTGTAAAAAAACATTTTTTCATTTTTAGAGTCATATTCTATCCCTTCATAGTAGTTACCCTTATTTTTGGCAGATATATATATAAGTTGTTCTCTATTTAAAATTTTGAGATACAGTATCTTCTAACATATCAAAATACACCCTAAATCTCTAGTGTATGGCTTTGTTCTAGTCTCCTGCCTGATCACAGTCTCTCCCCCCCTTTTTTTTCTTTCTTTCCTTTTTTTATCCTCTTCCTTCTTTTTTTCAAACATTTTCTTATCAATTCCTTTTTTAAAATTTTTTATAACTTTCATTTTTACAGTCATATTCAATCCCTTCATCGTATCAACCATTGTTTTGTACATCTATGTCTTTCTTTCCTTAAAATTTTAGGAGGCACTTTCTTCTAACAGACCAAAATACACCCAAAATCTAGTGTGTGGCACTGATCTATGCACCAGCCTGATCATATTTGATCATATTGTTTTTTTTTTTGTTCTGTTTTTGTTTGTTTTTATCTTTTTCTTTATTTTTCTTTTCTCGTTCTTTTTTCTTTCCTTCCCTTTCTATTCCCCGGGTTTCAGGTCTTTTCTGATTTGTATACAGTATATTTTCTGGGGACATTATTAACCTGTTAGCATTTTGTTCTCTCATTCATCTATTCTCCTCTGGACAAAATGACAAGACGAAAAAAATCACATCAGCAAAAAGAACAAGAGGTAGTACCCTCTGCCAGGGACCTCCTCAATACGGACATTAGTGCGATGTCGGACCTAGAGTTCAGAATCATGACTTTAAAGATACTAGCTGGGCTTGAAAAAAGCATGGAAGTTATTAGAGAAACCCTTTCTGGAGAAATAAAAGAACTAAAATCTAACCAAGTCAAAATCAAAAAGGCTATTAATGAGGTGCAATCAAAAATGGGGGCACTAACTGCTAGGATAAATGAGGCAGAAGAGAGAACCAGCGATATAGAAGACCAAATGATGGAAAATAAAGAAGCTGAGAAAAAGAGAGATAAACAACTACTGGATCACGAGCGCAGAATTCGAGAGATAAGCAATACGATAAGATGAAACAACATTAGAATAATTGGGATCTCAGAAGAAGAAGAAAGAGAGAGAGGGACAGAAGGTATATTGGGGCAAATAATAGCAGAGAACTTCCCTAATGTAGAGAAGGAAACAGGCATCAAAATCCAGGAGGCACAGAGAACCCCTCTCAAAAATCAATAAAAATAGGTCAACACCCTGACATCTAATACTAAAACTTACGAGTCTCACAGACAAAGAGAAAATCCTGAAAGCAGCTTGGGAGAAGAGATATGTAACCTATAATGGTAGAAATATTAGATTGGCAACAGACTTATCCACAGAGACCTGGCAGGCCAGAAAGAACTGGCACGATATCTTCAGAGCACTAAACGAGAAAAATATGCAGCCAAGAATACTATATCCAGCTAGGCTGTCACTGAAAATAGGAGAAATAACAATCTTTCAGGGCAAACAAAAACTAAAGGAATCTGCAAACACGAAACCAGCCCTACAAGAAATATTGAAAGGGGTCCTTTAAGCAAAGAGAGAGCCTAAAAGCAGCATGAACCAGAAAGGAATACAGACAATATACAGTAACAGTCACGTTAGAGGCAATACAATGGCACTAAATTCATACCTTTCAATAGTTACCCTGAATGTAAATGGGTTAAATGCCCCAATCAAAGGGCACAGGCTATCAGAACATATTGTGAGCAACTATATGCCAGCAAATGAGATAACCTGAAAGAAATGGATGCATTCCTATAGATGTATCAACTACTAAAATTGAACCAGCAAGAAATAGAAAACCTGAACAGGCCTATTACCACTAAGAAAATTGAAGCAGTCATCAAAAATCTCCCAACAAACAAAAGTCCAGGGCCAGATAGCTTTCCAGGGGAATTCTACCAGACATTTAAAGAATTAATACCTATTCTCCTGAAACTGTTCCAAAAAATAGAAATGGAAGGAAAACTTCCAAACTCATTTTATGAGGCCACCATTACCTTGATCCCAAAGCCAGACAAAGACCCCATCAAAAAGGACAGTTACAGACCAATATCCTTGATGAACATGGATGGAAAAATTCTCACCAAAATACTAGCCAATAGGATCCAACAGTACATTAAAAGGATTATTCACCACGACCAACTGGGATTTATCCCTGAGCTGCAAGGCTGGTTCAACATCCACAAATCAATCAACGTGATACAATACATTAACAAAAGAAAGAACAAGAATCATATGATCCTCTCAATGGACGCAGAAAAAGCATTTGAAAAAGTACAGCATCCTTTCTTGATCAAAACTTCAGAGTAGAGGGATAGAGGGTACATACCACAATATCATAAAAGCCATCTATGAAAAACCTACAGCGAATATCATTCTCAATGGGGAAAAGCTGAGAGCTTTCCCCCTAAGGTCAGGAACGCGGCAGGGATGTCCACTCTCACCACTACTATTCAACATAGTATTAGAAGTCCTAGCCACAGCAATCAGACCACAAGAAGAAATCAAAGGCATCGATATCGGCAAAGAGGAAGTCAAACTCTTACTCTTTACAGATGATATGATACTGTATGTGGAAAACCCAAAAGACTCCACCCCAAAACTGCTAGAACTCATACAGGAATTCAGTAAAGTGGCAGGATATAAAATCAATGCACAGAAATCAGTGGCATTCCTATACACCAACAACAAGACAGAAGAGAGACAAATCAAGGAGTCGAACCCATTTACAATTGCACCCAAAACCATAAGATACCTAGGAATAAATTTAACCAAAGAGGCAAAGGATCTGTCCTCAGAAAAGTATAAAATACTCACAAAAGAAATTGAAGAAGACACAAAGAAATGGAAAAACGTTCCACGCTCATGGATTGGAAGAACAAACATTGTGAAGATGTCAATGCTACCTGGAGCAATCTACACATTCAATGCAATCCCCAACAAAATACCATCCACTTTTTTCAAAGAAATGGAACAAATAATCCTAAAATTTGTATGGAATCAGAAGAGACCCTGAATAGCCAGAGGAATCTTGAAAAAGAAAAGCAAAGCTGGCGGCATCACAATTCTGGACTTTCAGCTCTATTACAAAGCTGTCATCATCAAGACAGTACGGTACTGGCACAAAAACAGACACATCAATCAATGGAACAGAATACAGAGCCGAAAAATGGACCCTCAACTCTCTGGTCAACTCATCTTTGACAAAGCAGGAAAGAATGTCCAATGGAAAAAAGACAGTGTCTTCCACAAATGGTGTTGGGAAAATTGGACAGCCACATGCAGAAGAATGAAACTGGACCATTTCCTTACACCACACACAAAAATAGACTCCAAATGGTTGAAAGACCTAAACGTGAGACAGGAGTCCATCAAAATCCTAAAGGAGAACACAGGCAGCAATCTTCGACCTCAGCTGCAGCAACTTCTTCCTAGAAACATCGCCAAAGGCAAGGGAAGTAAGGGCAAAAATGAACTATTGGGATTTCATCAAGATAAAAAGCTTTTGCACAGCAAAAGAAACAGTCCACAAAACCAAAAGACAACCGACAGAATGGGAGAAAATATTTACACATGACATATCAGATAAAGGGCTAGTATCCAAAATCTATAAAGAACTTGTCAAACTCAACACCCAAAGAACAAATAATCCAATCAAGAAATGGGCAGAAGACATGAACAGACATTTTTCCAAAGAAGACATCCAAATGGCCAACAGACACATGAAAAAGTGCTCAACATCGCTTGGCATCAGGGAAATCCAAATCAAATCCACCTCACACCAGTCAGAATGGCTAAAATTAACCAGTCAGGAAATGACAGATGTTGGTGGGGAGGTGGAGAAAGGGAACCCTCCTACAGTGTTGGTGGGAATGCAAGCTGGTGCAATCACACTGGAAAAGTATATGGAGGTTCCTCAAAAAGTTGAAAATAGAGCTATCATACGATCCAGCAATTGCACTACTGGGTATTTACCCCAAAGATACAAATGTAGGGATCTGAAGGGGTACATGCAACCCCAATGTTTATAGCAGCAATGTCCACAATAGCCAAACTGTGGAAAGGGCCAAGATGTCCATCGACAGATGAATGGATAAAGAAGAGGTGGTATATAAATACAATGGAATATTATGCAGCCATCCAAAGGAATGAGATCTTGCCATTTGCAACAACGTGGATGGAACTGGAGGGTGTTATGCTGAGTGAAATAAGTCAATCAGAGAAAGACATGTATCATATGACTCATTGATATGAGGAATTCTTAATCTCAGGAAACAAACTGAGGGTTGCTGGAGTGGTAGGGGGTGGAAGGGAGGGAGTGGCTGGGTGATAGACATTGGGGAGGGTATGTGCTATGGTAAGCAATGTGAATTGTGCAAGACTGTTGAATCACAGGTCTGTACCTCTGAAACAAATAATGCAATATATGTTAAAAAAAAAAAAAGAAGATAGCAGGAGGGGAAGAATGAAGGGGGGGATTGGAAGGGGAGATGAACCATGAGAGATTATGGACTCTGAAAAACAAACTGAGGGTTCTAGAGGGGAGGGGGATGGGGAATGGGTTAGTCTGGTGATGGGTATTAAAGAGGGCACGTTCTGTGTGGAGCATTGGGTATTATGCACAAACAATGAATCATGGAACACTACATCAAAAACTAATGATGTAATGTATGGTGATTAACATAACAATAAAAAATTAAAAAAATAAAACTACTAAAAAATTAAATGGAAAACAAATTTAGTTAGGAAAACCCTAATTATGAATTAATTTTTAAAACAAAATGAGATGTTAATTAAAAAAATTACCCCAATACATCTCAGCAATATATTAAAGCAGAGTAATTCACTTTACCATACAAACTAAATAAAAACAGGATAGCAGTCTAAAACATTTATTAATTCTAATTCGTAAAATATTAAGATTAAAAAGCTATGATCCAAGATTAATATTCTGAACAATCATCATCCAGCCACTTAAGTTTCTAGCCACCACAAGATTCTATACTCAATAAAAACCTATGAAATTTTCAAAGTTTTAAAATGAAAGTCAATAGAATTATTTACCCAATACTGGATAGTTGCTAAGCAATATGTTAAGCAAATAAGGTGCTTTGGGCAAATGCATTTTGCATGACCTATCTGACAGGCAAGTACACCACTTACCGTGTCTTCTCCAACACTGGATTTTAGCTGCCAGTAACTGGGGTTTGGTTCACAAACTAGTGTGTGATAATTGGTTATTAATGTATTGATGCCCTCACTTCTTGGGAAGCCTCCAGAGGTCTATGTTAGAGCCCTTGGGTAGGATTCCTGCATTCACAATCAGTCTTACCTTCTTACCTAGTGTATTTTATGAACTTATCCTTTTAATGTATACCTTGATATGAAATAGGCTCTTATGGCAAAAAATAGTATAATTTCTAGTACAGGATATATAAAAAATGCAATACTCTAAATACTTTGCCATTTTTCACTTGTTCCAACTAATTGATAAAATGACCTGCATCATCCATAAATGTTATAATTTAGCTTCCTTATACATTCCATTCAGATTCCTTAAATATCCATAGTAGTCTCTATAGTATCAGTGAGAACACAACTACCCTAAAATAATAGTGCATTTTAATTAGATGGTACATTTCAAAGCATTTTCTATATAGAAAATAATTTTACACAACTTGTATCAGTACCCTAAGATAAAAAAATTGCCAAAGGTTATATGTAAATTACTAATTATCTAAAGGAAGTAAAACTGATTTACTGCTTAATTCATGTTAGTTCGTGTGTTAGGCAAATAACTATTCTGAAAGCAATAATAAATTGTCTATATCTATTTGAGATAAATGTCTTATATCGATGATATAATATGCAACCAGCTTCTGAGAATGGTGTATATCTCTCATTTTGATTTAATTATGAGCTTTATACAGAATTGTTTAAACAATTATAAATGGCTTTTGAAAGTCAAAGTCAGTATTCCAACTATAAACCTCATTGAAGTCCACAATGTCAGAACTTCAGGTTGTATTAAGAAGAAATAAGAAGTTAATATTTTTAGTGAGGCACTTTAAAATAGACTAAGTACACTTTATTGAAACTGATGTTCTTTTACAGAAATAACTTGGCATTCAGTTTTATTTTTATTTTTTTAAATTCCAGTATAATTAAGGATAGTGTTATATTAGCTTCAGGTATACAATACAGTGATTCAACAATTCAATACATTACTCAGTGTTCATCACGATAAGTGTATTCTTTATCCCCCTTCACCTATTTTACCCTTCCCCCCTACCAACCTCATTTTTGGTAACCACCAGTTTGTTTTCTATATTTAAGAGTCTGGTTTGTCTCTTTTTTCCTTTGGTTGTTTTGTGTCTTAAATTCCTCATATGAGTGAAATCATATGGTATTTGTCTTTCTCTGACTGACTTATTTCACTTAGTATTATACTCTTTAACTCCACCCATATTGTTTCAAATGGCAAGATTTCATCCTTTTTTGTGGCTGTGTAATACTCCATTATAAACAAATATATATGTAAATATTATGTGTGTATATATATGTACATATACACACACACACACACACATACATACATACATACACACCACATCTATATCCATTCATCTATCAATGGACACTTGGTTTGCTTCCATATTTTAGTTATTGTAAATAATGCTAAAAACTTGGTATTTTTAAGAAAAATATGATTTTATACCAGTAGCAATAATTACACATAGTGAAAGGGAAACTGTCCAGATAAATGATGACTTCTGGATTTTTAATTATAATCTTACATATTTTACTTGAAAATACTATGTGTAGATTTTAAATCTGAATATATTTAAAATTATTAGCAGGTGGAGAGTTTGTGTTTCAAAATCATTGTAAGTCAACTTCCTAAGCAAGGAATTTGTCCAAGGTAAATAAACACAAGTTGCTCTAAATGTACTAGACTGAAGACCAGTACTTGAGTGCCGTAAGTGTGTACCATTCTTTGAAACAGTGATAGGGTTACAAATTTATAATTGCATGATGTAGTGACTATACAATTAGAAAGTCTTTCCACACCAACAGAGAAATCAGTTATTTATATATAATTGGTTTTAATTTAATGAAGGAAATGTAGCAAAAAGCCAAATTTTATTATTTTTCATTTGTTCATATTTCAAACAATTTACAACAAGATCTAAAGTAATTTGCCAATATTTTAATTTAACTCTCTAATGTTATGATTTAGCTTGCTGTGCCTTAAATTTCTTACTGAAACACTTAGTAATTTTTCTTATACAACTATTATACATTTGAACAAGAGCCATGAGTTTTCGAGAAATACTCCATTGGATGTAGTTTTAAAAATTATTTCTCAGAATTACATAGCTAGACTGGTATTTTGGAATTCTTTAAAAAAATCTCTGAAAGAATATTCTAAGTGTATGACTCCACTGTAGAAATAAATAGAACAGAAAAAAAGATTTAAAAAGTCAAAATGTGATGTATCATGAAAGTATTAATTTATACATCTTGATTGCTCATTAATAGATGAGAAATATTACTTTTAAGTTAGTAATAATTTAGAAGCCAAGGATTTATTAGACCTTAAAAGTTATGTAAAAATCTACCGAACAGGGTGTATATAACATGCTACCATTAGAGTAAGTAATGTGGTAAAAGAATATATGTTCACATTTACTGGTGTATGTATCAAAATTTAAAATACACACAAACATACACACACAAAACCTGATTACATTGATTCTGAGAAGGGAAGAAGTGTGTGACTAGGTAACATGGATGCACATTTTAAATTCTGAAACACAGATATATCACCTATAAAAGTAGATATTAAGACAAAATGCAAAAAGTAAAAAGAACAAAACTGATGCTTAATTTGATAGCAATCTGCCCATGTTTACTTCCAATAGAGAGAATGACTTCTAAAAATCTCTACCACCATTAGAATAAAATTTTGTTATATCAAATTATCCAGGAAATGGAAAAACATGTGTCTAGAAAAGAAAGGAGGAAAAAAAATCATGCCTGTCCCTAGCTACTCAAGGAACAGGAACAAATTGGCTGAGCAAAATGAGTTTGAATGGTCTGTGGGAATAAAAAAAAAATCCTTTGATTGTCTGTCCTTGTTCAAAGTATTGGTTATAATATCACAGTGGAATTTAGACTCAGAATAATTAATACACTAAAATGACTAACATTTCAATATTAGATTCATAAGTGAATCTAATACCATGTTCATTCAACATACTCCAATAGTGGTTCACCTAAATATCACTTAAAATATATGAATCATTTCAGTAAATGGCAATAAACCAAATTAAACTAAAATTATATTGATATAAAAAAAACTTAAAAAAATAAACACAATGTACCATGTGACCAGAATACCAGGTAAGTTCTAGATAATGACAGTATGTGTCAAGTCCAATTGTCATTATTTCTAGTACAGCTGCGACTCAAGGAAGTCACTATGTTCATTCAGCTCACATTAAGGAGTATGAAGTTATGCTCTACTTTCCTAAGGGCAATATATCTACACCAATTATTTGGATGTCTCTGCATGTGAGAATAATTCTCCTCCAACTATTTATTTATTCAATTACTTGTGCTTGTTGCCGACAGGTTGTTGATGCATCTAGTGGAAGTTTTAAAATTTCTAATGCAATCTTTTTGCTTTTTATAGATCTATTCAGACTAGAATCTATTTCTTCTTGAATCAGTGTTCGCAGTTTTATGCCTTTCTAGGAATTTTCCATTTCATCTAAATTTTTCAGTTTGTTGGCATACTGATGTTCATAATATACCCCTAGAATACTTTTTATTTCTGAACGTTCAGTAATAATATCTCTTCTTTTATTATTGATTTTAGTAATTTGAGTCTTCTCTCTTATTCTTGGTCAATCTATTTTGTTAATTTATTGATCTTTTCAAAGAACCAACTTTTGTTTTCATTGATTTTCTCTGTTGTTTTCTTGTTCTCTGTTTCATTAATTTCTTCTCTAATCTTTATTATTTCCTTCCTTTTCTGTTTCCTGTAGATTTAATTTGCTCTTCTTTTCCAAGTTTCTTAAGGTGAAAGGTTAGGATAGAACTAGAGAGTATTATGCTAAGCAAAATAACAGTCAGGGAAAGACAAATACCATATGATTTCACTCATATGCGGAATTTAAGAAACAAAACAAACAAGCAAAGGGGAAAAAAGAGAAAGAGAGAGAGAGGCAAACCAAGAAACAGACTCTTGACTCTAGAGAACACACTGATGGTGACCAGAGTGGTAGTGGGTAGAGGGATGAGTGAAATAGGTCATGGGGATTAAGGAGTACACTTGTGATGAGCACCAGGTGTTGTATGCTAGTGTTCAATCACAGAAACTAATATTACACTGTATGTTAACTAACTGGAATTTAAATAAAAACTTAAAAAAATAGGCTACTGATTGAAGATATTTTTCCTTTTAAATGCTGGCATGCACAGTTATTTATTTCCCACTGAGCCCTGCTGTAGCTTCATCCCATGAGTTCTGGTATATTGTGTTTTCATTTTCATCCATCTCTATGTATTTTTAAATTTCAGCCAGCCTTTCTTCAAATATTTTTTTTCTGCTCCTTTCTTCTTTCCTTGTGGTACTCTTTTTTTTTCCCTTGTGGTACTTATGCATATATTGGTGCACTTACTGGTATTCTGTATTTCTCTTAGGCTTTGTTTATTTTCCTTCATTCTTTTTTCTCTCTGTTCTTGTTTCATAACCTCTACTGATCCGTTTTCAAGCTCATAAATTCTTTTCTTCTGCAAGTTCAAATCTCTCATTGAGTCTTTCTAGGAAAATTTTTATCATGGTTTTGTACTTCTCAATTCCTGATTTTCCATTAGCTTCTCCTTTTTTATAATTTTATCTTTATTGATATTATCTGTTTTATGAGATATTTCTATCCTACCTCAATCATGGTTTCCTTTAGTTCTGTGGACATGTTTACAACAGCTGCTCTGAAGTCTTTGTCAGTTAATTCTGACAGCTGGGCCCTCTGACAATCATGTTCTGTCGCCTGCTGCTATTTGTCCTATGAGCCACAATTCCCTTTTTTGGCATGTCCCATAATTTTTTGTTGAAAAACACTGACATTTTAGGTAATAGATTACAGCAATTCTGTGTAGTGATTCTCTTCCCGCCCCCCCCCCCCACACACACAAGTTTTGTTTTTATATGCCTATTTGTTTAGTGACTTGGTGGGGCTATTTTAGTAAAGTCTGTTTTCTCTGCAATGCAGCCTGTGATGTTGTTCCTCAGAGGGTGCAGCTTTGACCATGTGCATGGTCGTGTGGGATAACTGGTTTTATCAGGGCTCTCTTTGTGTCTATCCAAGATCTTTCTATTAAGCCCCCTACCTTCTTTGGTATCACACCCAGCTGTTAACCTCTGTGAACTGAGAACTGATTACTGTTTTTGATAATGCTCTGATGTTTAAATTGCTTCCTAATCTGATTCAATTAATTTTGGGTCCATTGTAGGGTAATATTTGAGACCAGTGTTTGACATTTTTTATAAACCCCGGAGAGATCTTAACCTTCTCTATCACTGGATCTTTCTGGTAAACCTTTAGCTGATTTACGGTGGAGCTATCAGCCTCTTCTGCATTGCTTACTACCACAATGTCCATTCTTTTCAAGGAAGCCATTAGGGTTGAACTTCTCCTTGGTTGTTTCAAACAAACTTATTCCCCTGGAAAAAATTTCTGTGCCACAGCTCCAGAGCTGATGGTGGAGAGAGTGGCCCATATCTCTCTCAAATGACTCCCTTATTTCATGAGGAAGGTCCCAGACAGGCATTGTAGCCTCTTATATTTTCAGATTGTCTTTATTGGCATGAAATCTCCACCCCTTGAGCAAAGCGTGATGAGGGCAATTGGGACCCTGGAATTCTCAGCCTACTCTCCCTGAGGAAGAACTCTGACCTACAAGACAAGGCTTGGTGAAGGAAGAGAGTCTCAGATCTCAGTTGCTTTTACCGAAATAGAACCTCTACAATATATAACTGGGCAAGGGTCGGGTGGGAGATGAGAAATGCTGGTTATACTGAGCTGAGAGGGGAGAAGAAGAGAACAGGTCATGGCTCAAATGCCACAGGCCTTTTTTTTTTTAACTAAGATTTAGATTTTCTTGAATAATTGGTTTTTCATTTACTATATGCACTTAAGACAGATTCCAGAGATTTAAATGGATGTTTATTTGTTTTAAAAATAATTTTCACCAGTTATTGTTTGTCAGCTATGGTTGTAAGTCCATGGAGCTCCTCTTACTGGTACTCCAGAAGTCATCGCTTCCTGTTCTCTTTTAATCACACTTCAGTTGAGCTTTCATAGCTATTGATCCATTAAAATTCCTCTTGCCAGGGTCACAAATGACTTCCAAATGGTTAAATCCAAGGATCAATTTTCAGTTATAATTTTGTTTTGCCCATCAGCAGCCTGTGAGACAGTTGAAAACGCTTTTCTCTTCTACAGTGTTTCCTCAGCTTCCAAGAGTCCACATTCACTTAGCTTTTCTCCAACTTCATAGTATTCCTTGCTGATTTTGTCTTCTCTCTGATATCTTGAATGTCTTAGTCAGCTTAGGCTGCTATAACAAAATACCATAAACTGAATGACTTAAACAGGAGACATTTATTTCTCACAGTTCCAAAGGCTAGGAAGTCCAAGATCAAGGTGCTGGCAGATTTGGTTGTTGGAGATGGCCATCTTCCTGGCTTTCAGACAGCTTCCATCTCATTGTATGCTCACATGGCCTCTTCTTTGTGTACTGTCAGAGAGAAAGCATTCTTTCCCTGTTCCTCTTTGTAAAGGGCACTAATTCCATCATGAGACTATCAACATCATGTAAACCAAAGACCTCCTAAAGGCCTCAGTTCCAGATACCGTAACATTGGGGTTTAGGGCCTCAACATGTGGCTTTGGGAGGGGAAATATTCAACCCATTACATTAAGTATGAATGCCTTAGGGCTTAATTCTCCTCTTTTGGGGATATCACTAGGCCCATGCCTTTAAATACCATTGATATATTGAGACTCCAAATTTATCTCTCCTGCTCAAATCTTTTGCCTTTTGCCAGAGCCAATTCCTGCTTCCTTGACTTATCTAATTGGATGTCCAGTAGATATCTCAAACTTAACATGTAAAAATTGAACTCCTTTCCCCACACCCAATTTTACTTGCAATCAACTCCATTTCAGTTGATGGCAATTTTATCTTTACAGTTATTCAGGCAAAACCTTCAAGTCATGCTTGGTTTATACTCTTTTGAAGTCATGATTGGTTTAATACTTTTTCACACCTCCCCATCCATCCAATTTTGTTATCTTCAAAACATATCCATAATCTGATCACTTCTTGCCATATCCACTGCCACCTTTTGATTTGAGCGATCATTATCTCTCACCAGTTAGAGGAGTAACCTCCTTACTAGTCTCCCTATGTCCACAGTTGTCTATCTTAGTCTAGTCTCAACACAGCTGTAAAATTATCAGTTTAAAAATCATATCTTTTTTAACTCAAATCACTTACCTCCTCTATTGAAAACCCTTCAGTGGTTTTCCATCTCTCTAAGAGTAAAAGCCAAAGTAAAGTTTCAATGCCAATGGTGTATATTAGAATCGATTATGGGCTTTAAAAATAGACTCATGGGGCGCCTGGGTGGCTCAGTCGTTAAACGTCTGCCTTCGGCTAAGGTCATGATCCCAGGGTCCTGGGGTTGAGCCCCTTGTCGGGCTCCCTGCTCTGCAGGAAGCCTGCTTCTCCCTCTCCCACTCCCCCTGCTTGTGTTCCTGCCTCACTCTCTCTCTCTCTCTCAAATAAATAAATAAAATCTTTTTAAAATTTAAAAAAAAATAAAAATAGACTCATAAAGCTGAGTCTCACAGAATTCTGATTTATAGGTCTGGTGGGGGTAGAACAGTGGAGTGGTGTTCAAGGATATATAAATATAATTTTTTTAAGATCAACAGGTGATTCTAAAGGGTCTACTGAATTGAAAACAACTGTGTTAGAGTATACATGGAGCAGAAGAATCCAAAATATACAGGAGTTGCTGTTACTAATATTAATGAATAACATAATGTTAATCATTATTTATATTACATATCAACAACAATAACAGCTAACATTTGTTGAAGTCTGGTAAAGAAAAGGCAGAGAGGTGAGCACTTAGTGTGCATTAACTCACTTAGTACTAAAAACCTTATAAAGTAGTCCCTACCATATTTTGATTCTAAGACATTTTGTTTTCCCATCTTTTTTTTTTTTAAGATTTTATTCATTTATTTGACAGAGAGAGAGAGAGACAGCAAGAGAGGAAACACAAGCAGGGGTAGTAGGAGAGGGAGAAGCAGCTTCCTGTGGAGCAGGGAACACGATATGGGGCTCCATCCCAGGACCCTGGGATCCTGTGAGCCGAAGGCCGACAGTTAACTACTGAGCCACCCAGGTGTCCCTTGTTTTCCCATCATGTGTCTTATAATCAGTGAAATCACACAACCACAACTGACCCAGAGGGCATTTATGATATATATGCCATGCCCTGCACAGACACAAATTAAATTCTTCTAGTCAATGATACTATGTGATACAAAACATTTTTACCTGAATCAAAAAGATTTATAAAAAATTGGACTATGAATGTGAATAAGTTTTAGCAATACCTTACCAATTTACTGCTTATACTTTCTTTTCGATGTATATTATGTGAATGATATATAATAAAATCTCTATCTAAGTAAGTCTATAAGAGCTGTTTCAGTAAGTATAAAATAAATATTCTTAGTGGTGAGAGTACTATGGGATAGTTTAATTGTCACTGTATTTTCCTTCTAAGTAGTATATCAAATAATGATTGAGTTATCATAATATTAGCTGAAATACATCATATTCCCCTATGGCAGATTCATAGGTTATTATAAGTGGTCAACTATGACTATAAGCAGTAAATCAAACCTGTTCAAACTCAGGCTATCTTTAATGTTCCTTGTATGGTTCAGAGAGCTTGAGTTTTGGAATCTGACAAACTTAATTAAAAATCATTGCTCTTTCATTTACTACTTATGAGCTTTGATCATTGCACACAACTCCCCTCAAATTCCTTATATAGCTAAAAGGGAAATAATATATATCTTCTAGAGTGAGGATGAAATACTATTTTTGTTAAATGCCCAACACCAAAATGTTAGATTGTGCCCTCTACTTTCCTGAAATTTAGTTGTTTGTGTTACAATTATGAAATAACATAATCATTCTTTTTTACCAAATACCAATCCCACAATCCAGAGATAATATTGGCAATTCTCTCAAAATCTCCATGAATAAATGCATGTGTGGGTGTTTATGTGTGTGATTTACACAAATGGAAACATTATAATACTATATATCAGCATGTCCCAGTTAATAACATATTTTTAAGACCTGTAGTTTTCAAGAACTGTGATTCCTGTTTGTTTGTGGCTATATTCCTCTAAAAATGTGCTTGGAACAATACTAATTGTTCATTAAATATTTGTTGAATGAAGGAATAATGTTTCATTTTACACATACCTATCTACTGTATTCTTAGTTTCCAGTTACATAATATCCCATTATAAGAAAATATAATTATTTCAAGAAGCTTTTGAATGACATAAACCTGTTGATATACAAAAAACCCTCTATAAGTATCTTTGTATGAATATATTTTGAAAAAGTAGGCAGGCTTATGTTTTATATTCCTATAAATATAGTTGTTAAGTCAGAGTTTTTCTTTCAATTTTAATAAGTAATATGCAAAGCAAACATTTTCTATTTTTTGTTTGTCCAGTATAACTCCCCCTTGTTTTGAAAACAAATCAACATTTAACTTTGGAGAATTAGTCCTTTCTCTCTCTCTCTCAGTCCATGTGGATTTTGTAGCATTGAAGCTACCCCTCAGCTCCAGAGTGAGCATTTGTATTGGAAACAGAGTTGCCAGGCAGAGCAAATGAAAATACAGGATCTTCAGTTAAATTGGAATTTTAAAACAATGAATTTTTTTAGTATAAAAACACATATACATCAGAGACATATATAAGGAGATACATTTGTGTGTATGTATCAAATATATAACATATTATGTTGAATCAGATTAAAATTTATTGACAGAAATTCAATATTCTGGGCCATTTATTAAGCTATATAAAAAATTGGGTCTAAATTAAAGATAACAATAAATATTATATTTTAGGCAATTGTTATAATTGTATTAATAAATGTATAGTACAAACAATGCTAAAAGTTTTTATCTCATTTTTTTAGAAATTAACTCTATGTACAGTTATACAACAGTTTACATTTACTTCCATTACTAATCCCACTTCCAGAAAACTTTTTAATATACTATATCTCCCCCAATGGATGACACCACAACAAAGCAAATTGAAGTGTTCCTTAGAGATTGTGTACATGTATGTGTGTGTATCTTATTGAAATTGCTAAAACTATGAATTTCCAAAAAAAAAAAAAAAAGGATCTGTGTCTTTTTCTTTAAACCTGCACTATTTATCAATCTGTCTGGAATATTGCAAGAGATTAATCCATCTTTACTAAATTGAACAAAATGAAAGCACTATATCTACAATAAGATTTTGGCAACAGGTATAGAAGGCAAGAATCAGTTAACTTTCAAATCGTATGCCCCCATACATATCTGACTTCTCATTTCAAGTCATTTTTAAGTAGATTTAGGCTAATTTTTAGAACTATAATATAAATAGGCATGATGAACATCTGTAATTTGTAGTCTTACAGGATAAAGTGAAAAAAATTAAAGCCAGGGAATCATTACATTTTGAAATGCAATAAGAGAAAATAAGAAAAAATAAATTAACACTAAGACCATTAAATGCAAAGAGAGAGATTTATTTGAGTGCATTATTTATGGTTTAAAAAAATCTTGTTTTGACAAAAGAACATGTTTTATGGAAATCTTTAGATATCAAAATGTTTAAAATTATATAAAATAGATTCTTAAAGTACTAAGAAATTCTATCAGAAGTTGCATATACAGTATATAATTAATTAAGTTTAATTTCTCCACCCAAAATAACATTTTCTCATTATTCTCTTCACTGTGCTCACTCCTCTCTCTCTAAATAAGCTGGGTGTCTAAGGAGGTAGAGCAACTCATTTCATAAAACACTGAGACACTGCATTAATAGTAAGAACCCATTTACCACAAATTTAGAATATTCTCAGAGAATATTCTATCATTAATTATTTACCCATGACATGACCTCAGTAAAGTATAACTTAATGATATTATTACTTCTTCTATTTTTATGCCCATAAAACAATTAGATATAGATAGAAAAGCAATGTATTTGCCTCTAGAAAAGTTTGCTACTCAGAGCTACTAGAATCCTATCTCTGGGTTTTAGTTTATTTTTAACTCAAATTTCAGGTTGATAATGCTAAATTCAAATTTAGGTTTCATGCAGTATGATTATGAAATGTGCAAGAAAGTAGCGCATCATAAACACAAGGTCAGTCACTCAGTGGACATTGTCTTATCTCAGGCAATGTTGTTTTTATTGATTTTTAAGCATTAGAAAAGCATACCTGATTATGAAAGAAGCAAATAATGTGGTAAAGCTCCAGATTAATATATTTTTTTAAACTTTTAAAGACTGCAAGTTTAAGAGAATTAAAGAAGGAAAAATTGCTGATATAGGAAATGAAATAATCATTCAAACACACAAACCCACTAGTAACAAGAAGTTGATTAGAAATAACCTTAGGGGCCCTGAGTGGCTCAGTCAGTTAAGCCACCGACTCTTGGATTTGGCTCAGGTCATGACATCAGGGTCATTAGGTTGAGCCCTGGGTGGAGCCCCACTCCAGCTTGGCGCTCAGTGGGGAGTCTGCTTGAGATTCTCTCTCTCCCTTGGCTCGTCCTACCCTGCCCCTACCATGATTGCTCTCTCAAATATATAAATAAATAAATATTTTCTTAAAAGATAAATAACCTTACATTTGCCAATGGAATCTATTATTATATGGATTTTGCAGTTAGACTTTTTTTAAAGATTTATTTATTTTAGAGAGAAAGCGTGAGTGTGCGCACACACGTGTGCATATGCAAATGGAGGAGGGGCAGAAAGAAGGAGACAAGTAGACTCCATGTTGACCACAGAGCCCAACACAGGCTCGATCCCAGGACCCGGAGATCATGACCTGAGCCAAAACCAAGAGTTGGGTGCTTAACCAACTGAGCCACCCAGACTTTTCTTTTTTAAAGAGAGAGAAAAGTATGTGCACTCCTGCACAAGTAGTGGGAGGTATTGAGGCGGGGAGAAACAGAGGGAGAGGGGAGAGAGAGAATCTTAAGCAGGCTCTGAACCCAGTGAGGAGCCTGAGGCAGGGCTCAATCCCAGGCTGGATCTCATGACCCTGAGATTATGACCTGAGCCAGATTCAAGTGTTGGACCCTTAACCAACTGAGCTACCAAGACACCCCTGCTGTTAGATTTTCACTGAGGCAAACTATAATTAAACTACTCAAAATGTGGGAAAAAATGTTTTCAACCAAAAAAAATAAATAAATTCTTGTAACTATTAAGATATGCAGGATATTTTCACTCACCTTAGTCAAATATAAGATTAAATATATTCAATGCAAGCAGTAATTAAAATATTTTGATGGGTTTGTGCCTTATGGTACTTACTAAAAACTCAAATTTCAGTTTAAAAATGAAGATTATTAAGCATGACAATATTTCAAGAGACTCCTTTTAACATATACTTGCTCCTAACAAATATTTTTGTAATGTAATGACTATTTACCTAAAATTGAATATAACATTGAAATTAAATGTTTTAATACCTCTGTAATAAGCACAAACTATTAAAAAAAAAACCTCATCCTTCTAGTGTATTAAAATATTTTCACTGAGCAATTGTTTCCATTCATTAGCACAGCACCTCACCCACAATAAAATGTTCATATTCTTAATAGGGTTATCATAGAAATGAATGTGAAGTTCCTATATGAAGAGGTATATTAAAATGCAAATCCTTTGTAGTTGTGTTTTTGTGTTTTTAAGAGCCCCTGAATTGTCAGAAGTGTTATTCAAAAAGTGTTACATCAATAATAGGCTTCTGTTACTAAAATTATACCACAAAAACAATATAGAAACCAAAGCTTGAAATAGTTTCTTTTTAAAAAAGCAACATCCCTGGCTGAATTAAACAATATATTTTAAAAACCCAAAGATTTTTTTTTTCATTTTAACCCCCTCCTAATATTTAGAAAAGCAAATAGTACAATTCCTCTAACAAAATCACAGAAATAGTAAGAAGGGAGAATCCTTTAAATAATTTTCATTTATTGTTACAAATAAATTGCCATTGTACTAATCATAGGGGTCCTCTGAGGCTTACAATAGTTGATGTCTTAATGTTAGAGAAAGTGACATATCACAGAAAGAAAACATACTGGGATCTTTCCCTTTTGGTAAGATTTGTGTTAACCTAATAGTTAAAACTGAAAAAAGGGAGGATCAAATAAAAACACATTTTAACCTCTATCCAAATAAAGTCTAAAAATGGAGTTATTATATTAGCTACAACAAATATAATAGTAGTTAAAAGTCTTTGGGTCTTTAAGACCAAAATGACAACCTTTTAATAATATAAAATTATTATCTAATAACAGATGTGTGAGTCATCAAAATGGCATCTTTACTTGGGCATCCAAGTATGAATGGTTTCCAAGACATTTAGAATTCTGTATTCAAAAGATTAGTAAAATTATATTTGAGAAAACACCTCACAATATTTTTAACATGATATTATAAACATCACATGACCTTTCAACAAGATAAATTTTCTACTTCAGTAGAGGTAGCAAATTAAATTCAATCATTAATATAAGACTCACTACCTAGATGAGCTCTAGAAAGAGGGGCATTGTAATGAGGGAAGATCAAGAAGACATGGTAATATTTAGTAGCACAGATTAGAAATGGCCCAGTTGTCCTAGTCTAGGTCTCCCTTCCTATTTCTCCCTTGTTCTGTCCATGTGCAACACATATTTTGAAAGATTTTGACTTCCAATAAAAAGATAAATTAAATTTGTATTTTAAAAATTAAAGTTTAATATCAGCTTGCCAGATCTTCTAATATGCAAAACATTATTTCCTTGAATTGATATAATCCTAACCAAAAGCAATTTCTCATCTTGAGAAGTATGAAAGTTTTATAGGTAAATGAACTATTCACATTAGTTTTCTCAAATATTTAACACTATTTCTAAACTTATTTATTATATATAAATATTTCTAGAGCTTGAGGGATTAGTTATATAGTACAATCCCTTCTCTTTAGAGGAAAGGAAATTCATTTAGGACACTTACCCATTTTCAGAAATTAGTTAATGACAGAGTTGTATACTGATCTTTTCACAATGCTACATTCATATAGTTCCATTTTATAAACTTTAGAAATCAGATATTTAAACAGTGTTAGTCATATTGAGGTCAGAACCCAGGCTCCCTGATTGATCTTGACTTCTTTTCTAATGATTAGAAGCATAAGTTGTCATTTGGCCTATGCCATTATGGAAGGCCTTCACATTGCCTGCCTACTGATTGTTTTTACTTTCCTGAATCCATAATTTCATCTAACAGATGGTTTAACATGTGTAGAAGACTGCTCACTTCCACACAGAATTCCACTTCTTGCCAAATATTTATGTATTTATATTTAATAAGATTTTTTTAATTGGAGTACTTTTATCATAGGGTCATACCAAGTATATTCTCATTGATATTGCCTTGGCCATATACTGAAAATCAGAGAGACAGAGATGATCAAGATGAATTATTTATTTCTAGGGGAGGGCTGTCAAGTTTGCAAATATATTATAGGCAGCACTGAGTTTTAATGGATGTTTGAAAACTGAAGAATAATTAAGAAGAACTCATTCTCATTCACTAATTATATAGCTTAGAATACTCTATGGATTAGTTTTAAATCTTTGAATATACTATTTTATATGTGGAGAAAAAGATGATAAGCAATTATACTACTGCTTCATATTGTTGCACAAAATTATATATATATAAATATACTGGGAAAAGCATCAGCAAATAGAACAGTAATAATGCTAATAACAGCATGCTAATATCAATACTCATAGACTATAATAATAAAAACAGAAACTTGCTTTTTCATTATATAAGTATAGAACAATAAATCTATTGCACATTTGTATTCCCAGATTATTATATTGCTTTGTTCCTTTCAATTAACTAATATATACAAAGTCAAGAAACTATCTAATATATTTATATCCTTAGTTATTCTGTAAGAGTACTACTGTTTTTATCAATTTTAGGATTAGAGGGAACATAAATGATTAATTCTGACACAGAAATGTATCAAATTGAGGTGCACTTCAAACATACCTGAATTATCAGATAATCATGAAATGGTAAAGATTTGCTTACTTAAAAAAATCTAGGCGATAAAAACCAAAAATAAATATTTATCATTGAGAATTTTATTTTAAATTACAACAGGGATACTTATAAAAATAGTTTTTATAACTATCTAAAGAGATTACAAATCACTTAATCAACAGTATTAATACATATATTCAATATGAATTCTAACACTATTTAAAGTAACTGTTTGCAATTAACATTGCAATTAACCGATGTTTCTACAGATACTGACTTAAAATGACAGTAGTAAAGTTTGCTCTAAAGCTTAAAAATTCTAGATCAATTTGTTCAATCTTAATAAGTAAAGCTGATTTGAAACTCTGTACGTGAGTGGCACATGTTAATTAAGCAATACAGATTTATGTTTACTCAGATCTTTAAACAAAAGATTAAGTAATATTACTGATACCTCTCTCCGCCGAGAAGCCCAGCATGTTTGTTTGATCTTCCACACCACTGCAGCTACCAGCAATAAGGATAAAAAACAACTGGAAAATAAAACACAAATAATTTCTGCTTAACACATTGGAAATATGTAATGAAATATTTAAGAATATTCATAGAATTTAAAAATATAGAGAACTAACCACTCTGACTTGGTAAATAATTAAAGCAAAAATAGATAAATTAGCAGTGTTTAAAATATTCTCAAGTAAAAAAGTATACAGGTAGAATAATTATTTATATTTTTGTTATACAGTATAGTCTACCTTTAAGATTTTCCCTGTCAGAAGGAATGTAAATTTACAGCTCTGTTGGTCTTATACAGCAACAGAAATCTATTTAGAATTGCTACTGAGTCATAAAAGCTGCCAATTTTATAAATTTAAATTTCAGAGGTTTATTCATTTTATCTGTATTAGCAACTATTTTAGATATGAGAACATTCCAGTGGTTCTCAACTGAAGACAATTTTGTTCCCCACTCACCCCAGGGCACATTTGGCAAAGGTCTGAAGACTTGTGCGATTATCGCAACATTGATAGGGGTGCAACTTGAATCAGATGAGGAGAGCCAGGGATGCTGCGAAACACTCTGCAGTGCATAGGACTGTCCCCAATGACAACGAATTATCCAGTCCAACATATCAGTCATGTTGAAGCTGAGAAAACCTGGTATACCCTAATGTTTACACTGAAATAATTCAGTTACAGTGTTTATACATATGGTCTATACATATTAGGCAAAATATTTAATAAGCTATAAAAATGTAGGATACTTGGTTAGTAGTGGGATTTGAGA
This sequence comes from Eumetopias jubatus, assembly GCF_037043125.1. Lineage (NCBI taxonomy): Eukaryota > Metazoa > Chordata > Mammalia > Carnivora > Otariidae > Eumetopias > Eumetopias jubatus. The sequence goes on from NW_028274823.1 coordinate 15,902,052, forward strand.
CTAACAAATCTCAAAATAACAGAATCACGTGACTCTGATTAATTGGTTCCAACCATGTATCACTGTTTTCTCTCCCTTTGCTCTGTGGTCAAACATTATGCTCTGAAAAGACCCAGAGATGAGCAAATTCACTAGTCACTGGTCACAACAAAAAACCTGGTCTTCATCCTTAACTGATAATCCTTGTATTGTTTCATTGATTCACTCATAAGCTGTGCAAATTTTAGCACTTTCTACTCTTGTTAATTCTTTAATATGCTTTTTCTCCTTTTTTCACTAGAAGAGAAGACCTTAGAATATCCTTCAATGATGATGACCATGGCAATTCTAGCACTTATCCAATGAGTGCTGAATACATTTCAGACACTGTGCTAAATACTTCCTTCACATTGATGCATGGGTTTGGTTTTATAAGAACACTCCCAGACGGAATAAAAAAGAAAAATCCAATGCTCAGAAAGTTCAAAATAAATTGCTGATAGTCATAAAGGGAATAAGTGGTAGAGTCAAAATTCAAATCCAGCGTTGTAAGCCTCAAACTCTCTCCTCCCCAACTGTTAGGAACTCTCTGATCTTGCACGTAATCTCACAATAGTTGTATTTCCATTTGCATTCCCTAATCTGTTATCCAGTATCAAATAAAGTGGATAAAAAAAAGAAGAAAGCCTGTGATCCTAACTTTTTAACCAGTAAGGTGCCTTTTGTTTTTTAATAATTATCTCCCCCCTAATACTTTCTTTTTATTTCATCTTAATTTAGATTTCCAAAAGTGCCCAAGTCCCATATCTCCTGAAAAATAAAAACAACAACCTTATTTTATTGACCCTATTGCTCCCTCTAGTTTATCAAGCAAGTAATCAATGTAGCCACCTTCATGTCAATTTCCTCATAACCTAGTCCTATTTAACTCCTCACAATGTGGCATCTGGTTTATATACTCATAAGGTTGTTAGATTTAATAATGATCAATGTTTATAAAACATTCAACATTTTAGAGGATACTTTCCTCACTGTGACTTTCTACATATTAAATAAACTTGTCTTTTCTCTATTAACAGACTTTCACTTTTCAATTGACAATACTAGCCATCCATTCTTTAAAACTTTCTTAATACTTTATTTCCTTTTTTAAAAATTTTTATTTAAATTCCAGTTAGTTAACATATAGTGTAATATTAGTTTCAGGTGTACAATTTATTAATTAAATACTTACATACAACACCTGGTGCTCATCCTAGCAAGTGCACTCCTTAATCCCCATCACCTATTTCACCCCTCTCCCTCTCCGTCCACCTCCCCTCTGGTCACCATAGTTTGTTCTCTATTGTTAAGAGTCTGTTCTTGGATTTGCCTCTCTCTTTTTTTCCCTATGATTATTTGTTTTGTTTCTCAAATTCCACATATTGATGAAATCATACGGTATTTGTCATTCTCTGATTGAGTTATTACCCTTAGCATAATACTTTCTAGCTCCATCCACATCATTGCAAATGGCAAGATTTCATTGTTTTTTTATTGCTAAGTAATATTCCATTACCACATCCTCTTTATCCATTCATCAATCGATGGACATTTGGGCTCTTTCCATAATTGGGTTATTGTAGATAATGTTGCTGTAAACATCAGTGCATGTATCCCTTCAAATGAATATTTTCGTATTCTTTGGGTAAATACCTAGTAGTGCAATTGCTTGTTCAGAGGGTAGTTCTATTTTTTAACTTTCTGAGGAAACTCCATACTGTTTTCCACAGTGCTTGTACCACTTTGCATTCCCACCAACAGTGTAAGAGGTTCCCATTTCTCCACACCCTCACCAACACTTGTTTCTTGTGTTGTTAATTTTAGCCAATCTCATTGGTATGAGGTGATATCTCACTGTAGTTTTTGATTTGTATTCCCCTGATGATGAGTGCTGTTGAGTAACTTTTCATGTGTCTGTTGGCCACCTGTATATCTTCTTTGGAAAAATATCCATTCATGCCTTCTGCCCATTTTTTAATTCAATTATTTGTTGTTTGGGTGATGAGTTATATTAGATTATTTTTTAAGATTTTGTTTATTTATTTGACAGAATGACACAGCGAGAGAGGGAACACAAGCAGGTGGAGTGGGAGAGGGAGAGGCAGGCTTCCCACAGAGCAGAGAGCCCGATGCAGGGCTCAATCCCAGGACCCTGGGATCATGACCTGAGCTGAAGGCAGACGCTTAACGACTGAGCCACCCAGGTGCCACCGTATTAGATCTTTATATATTTTGGATACTAGCCCTTTATCAGATATATCATTTGCAAATATCTTCTCATATGCAGTAGGTTTTTGACTATTTCCTTCGCTGTGCAGAAGCTTTTTGTTTTGATGAAATCCCAGTAGTTTATTTTTACTTTTGTTTCCCTTGCCTCAGGAGACATATCTAGTAAGAAATTGCTATGGCCAATGTCAAAGAGGTTACTGCCTGTGTTGTCCTCTAGGATTTTGACGGTTTCCTGTCTCACATTTAGGTCTATATTCCATTTTGAATTTACTTTTGTGTTTCTGTATGAAAGTGGTTCGGTTTCATTCTTCTGCATGTTGCTGTCCAGTTTTCCCAGCACCATTTGTTAAAGAGACCTTTTTCCCTTGGATATTCTTTCCTGTTTTGTCAAAGATTAACTGACCATATAGTTGTGGGTTCATTTCTGGGTTTTCTATTCTGTTCCACTGATCTAGGTGTTTATTTTTGTGCCATATACTACAGCTTTGTAATATAACTTGAAGTATGGAATTGGGATGCCTCCAGCTGTGCTTTTCTTTTTCAAGGTTGCTTTGGCGATTTGAGGTCTTTTGTGGTTCCATGCGAATTTTAGGACAGTTTGTTGTAGCTCTATGAAAAATGCTGTTGGTATTTTGATAGGAATTGCATTAAATGTGTAGATTGCTTTGGGTAATACAGACACTTTAACGATATTTGTTCTTTCAATCCATGAGCATGGAATGTTTTCCCATTTTTGTGTCATCTTCAATTTCCTTCATAAATGTTTTATAGTTTTCAAAGTATAGGTTTATTACCTCTTTGGTTAGGTTTATTCCTAGGTATCTTACAGTTTTGGAACAATTGTAAATGAGCTGGATTCCTTGATTTCTCTTTCTGTGCTTTATTTTGATGTATATAAGTGCAACAGATTTCTGTATGTTGTTTTTGCCTCCTACAACTTTATTGAATATCAGTTCTAGAAGTTTTTTGGTGGCATCTTTAGGGTTTTCTATATAGAATATCATGTCATCTGCAAATAGTGGAAGTCTGACTTCTTCCTTGCTGATTTGGATGCTTTTTATTTCTTTTTGTTGTCTGATTGCTGTGGCTAGGACTTCCAATACTATATTAAATAACAATGATGAAAGTGAACATCCTTGTTTTGTTCTTGACTGGAGGAAAAGCTCTCAGTTTTTCCCCACTGAGCATGATATTAACTATGGGTTTTTCATATACAGCCTTTGTGATGTTGAGGTATGTTCCCTCTATCCCTACTTTGTTGAGGGTTTTTATCATGAATGGACGCTATTTTTAGTCAAATGCTTTTTCTGCATCTATTGAAAGGATCATAGGGTTCTTTTTTTTTAAAGATTTTATTTATTTATTTGACAGAGAGAGACACAGCGAGAGAGGGAACACAAGCAGAGGGAGTGGGAGAGGGAGAAGCAGGCTTCCCACTGAGCAGGGAGCCTGATACGGGGCTCAATCCCAGGACCCCGGGATCATGACCTGAGCTGAAGGCAGATGCTTAATGACTGAGCCACCCAGGCGCCCCAAAAAGGATCATAGGGTTCTTACCCTTTTTTATTAATGTGGTATATCAAACTGATTGATTTGCAAATACTGAACCACATCTTCAGCCCAGGAGTAAATCCCACTTGATCATGGCGAATGAATCTTTAAATGTACTTGTTGGATTTGGTTTGCTAGTATTTTATTGAGAATTTTGGCATCCGTGTTCATCAGAGCTACTGGCTTATAGTTCTTTTTGTGGTGTCTTTGTCTGGTTTTGGTATCAGGGTAATGCTGGCCTCATAGAATGAATCTGGAAATTTTCCTTTTCTATTTCTTGGAATAGTTTGAGAAGACTAGGTATTAACTCTTTTTTAAATGTCTAGTTAAATTTGCCTGTGAAGCCATCTGGCCCTGGATTTTTGATTGCTGGAAGATTTTTTATTACTGATTCAATTTCTTTGCTGGTTATTGGTCTGTTCAAGTTTTCTATTTCTTTCTATTTCAGTTTTGATAATTTATATGCTTCTAGGAATTAATCCATTTCTTCCAGGTTGTTCAGTTTGTTAGCATATAGTTTTTCATAACATTCTCTCATAATTGTTTGTATCTGTGATATTGGTTGTTAATTCTCCTCTGTCATTTGTGATTTTATTTATTTGGGTACTTCCTCTTTTCTTTTTGATAAGACTCGCTAGGGGGTTATCAATTTTATTAATTTTTTTCAAAGAAATTCCTTGACTTTCTTGGTTTCCCTTCATCCTTCCTGACACACTACAGGGTCAGTGAGGTACGCTGCATTCCAGGTTCCCTCTTTTAAATTATGGACATTCCCTAAAACCCAGTTCACACCATGCTGTTACCTTCTCTTGCTCTCAGAGAGAACGAGCTCAGTTATCCTCATGGCCTCAACTATAACCTCAACTGGAATGATTTCCCAAACTATATCATTATACCTCCCAAAATGAGAGCATCTTATCATTTAAGGTGATCCAAGAGATTAATTCAGACACCCTCCCAGGAAAGAAATATCGAGCGCAACTCTGTGATCCTGCCTCTAATCACTCATCTAAGCTGAGAAGATGCTGACTCAATAGTCACTGCATTCTACATTCTATTTTTAGCTAACTCAATCTATAACAATGTTTTTCTATTAAGCTCTTTCTAAATTTATCAATCAATGCTTCCTTCTGTCTTCTGGTTTACACTGAATCAGTCAATTCCTCTTCTATATGCTAAAGCTTTTTATATATTTTAAAAAGCCTACATGTTTCCCCCTAGTTCACTGGTTCTCAATCAGGAGAGTTTTGTGCTCCAAAATATTCGGTAGTCTGTTTTCACCATTTGGTGGACATCTAGTGGAATACTGGTAAATACCTTTCAATACAGAAGCCCAGCCACCTGCCAGTAACAAAGATTTTCCCAGCTCAATATGCCAATCATGGCTTGAAACCCTGCTCCAGTCTTAATCATTATCATTTGTGTACACTTCCCTTGTTATAGTCCAGATTAAAATTTTAACTGTTAAAATATGGTACTAGGAATTAATACAATATATGTTTTAAAAAAAAGAAGAAGAAGATAGCAGGAGGGGAAGAATGAAGGGGGGGAAATCGGAGGGGGAGACGAACCATGAGAGACAATGGACTCTGAAAAACAAACTGAGGTTCTAGAGGGGAGGGGGGTGGGAGGATGGGTTAGCCTCGTGATGGGTAAAGAGGGCACGTTCTGCATGGAGCACTGGGTGTTATACGCAAACAATAAATCATGGAACACTAAAAAAAAAAAAAAAAAACAAAGAACAAAAACACTTCAGATAAAGACCAAGGATCCATTTATCTGAATTTCAGTCCTATCAATATACTTAAGTATTTTAACATAAAAGATACATCACCTCCAATCTACTGTGCCCAATCAGAACTCATGAAAAACATTCATAATGATTAAAAAAATCTAACATCCATCCAGTAATATGTACCAAGCACTATGTTATGTGTTTTACCCACATTATTTAATTACCACAATCACACATGATTTACCATGTATACTGTTATGTACTTATTTAAAAGATAAGAGAGCCGAGTCATGGAGAATTTCAGTAAGTCACTTAAGTGACAAAAGTCTTAAACTGCAAGTCCTCCCTTTCTCCTAACTTCTTTGATTTACCATTACTTTTCAGGTAAAATGTAAAAACACATTCAACTTTAAAATCCCTGTACTGAATCCAACAACAAATCTTACCAACTGTTTCTTTCAGAATACGTGCAAAAATAGACGATACTACACACATCAATTCATTTACATTTAATAATTAAATACAGCTTAAGCACCAAAATGCATTTTTATTTAATAATCTGTAATTCACAGTATATCCCCCCAAATAGTTATGTGATAGTGATTCAGTTCAAGATGGTGAAGACTGGTTTAATTTCTCCATGAGGAATCTAAATTCTTTGTGATCTAAATTTCATGACTCGAGTAAAAAGTGTCATCTTTATAATGGTGCAGAATGCCAGTATAAAATTTTGTTTATAATTTCACCTTCTTGTGAAGAGGAGATATATACTTTAGGGGTTTGCAGCAAATGCTCTCTATGTTAATTCATATTAGGTTATCAGTAAAAGTAAAGAGAAACCATGATGATGTAAACAAATAGGCAAAATCAATAAATAGTTTAAATATTCTTCTAATAAAATTTTAATAATCTCCAATAAATATTAAAAACCCAGTAAAATATATCTCAGTTCCTGGCATATAGTAGGTGTTGTTAAGCTTTGTTAAATGAATGGAACTGGTTCTTTAACTGATTTAAAAATGTATTAATTGTTTCTGACATTAGATGCCCTATTTGGCAATTTTATCCTCATATCAAGGTAATGTTTATAAATGCTTTTGATTTCTAATAAACCGAACTGCAAATAAAAGTTACAGTTCTTCTTTTGAAGTCTACATAAAACAAAACCAGTTTAAGAACACTTGCTTTATTAAACAGCAAAAAACTAAAAACACCTGACAAATTTACCCAGCATTGCTGAAAACTAATCCTTCTGTGACTATCAGAAAATCCCAGTCCCTACTGACAATCCTGGAAAGCAGTGCCTGCACGCCACCCTGTCTTTCCACTGGTTCCAATTACACCCAATGGATGTCGAGTGAGAAACTGTTATTCAATAAAGTGACTAAGATTTCTGGGTTTATCTGTTTAATAAGCTTTTCCCTAACTTATTTCTTAAGTCAAAGGTCTTAATAGGCAACATCAAGCACTGGCATCCTTTAATCCAGTATGTGGCACTTTTGTCAGAGAAAAACTAGTTTCACTGCTTTCTTTCATTTTTTTATATCATATTATACAAAACTCCTATTGCTCCTTGGTACAGATATGGGTGGGGGGGCATGCAGGAATAATCGGGCTTTCATTTTTTAATAAAGTCTGCTGTATAATAATGCCAGAAGATCTGAAAGGTTCAACACCCTTTAGTAAAATCCTCCTAATGGAAATAGAAAAAAACAGAAAAGAAACGTAAAAAAAAAGCAAGTACATGAGCTACGGGGATAAAAAAAAGGAAAGTGTAGGAACTTAGGGAGAGATATTTCAATAATTTGATTTTAACCTTCATAAAATGGTCATTATGGAAAGGATTCTTAATGTGAAAAACCATGGAACTCATTAGGTATTCTCATTTAGCAAAAATTAAAAAGAATTCAATAAAAGTAACACAATGTGGTATAAGGTTATATTGTAAAGCAGGTTTCTAGTGACAAAGAAATATCCTCTGGTGGTAATCTAGTTGGCCAAATGCAAAAAGAGATAATATTTTATAGCAATTTGAGGTTAATTGATCATAAAATTCAAGTCTTAAATACATATTTTAGAAGATGGTTTGGGCATATTAATATCTTATTTCACTAAAGAATGTTACAAACTCGGGAATTATATTGAAATATAGAAACATATTATTTTAAAAAGTAATTTACCTCCTAATAATTGCTATCCAAGAAAATATCTTTTTTTTTTTGAACTCTTAAATTTTATTATGTTATGTTAGTCACCATACAATACATCATTAGTTTTTGATGTGGTGATCCACGATCCATTGTTTTCCTATCTTTCAAGGGTTTTAAAAAATACCTTCCCAACACTTAGGGATGTCTTTCTTACCAACTAAATATTAACAAAATAAATTGCCAACTTAGAATGCAATAAAAACTGCCTTGTTTCTGGCTTCTTTTGGCCAACACTATGTTTGTGAGTGACTTCTATATTGTTCTTGTAGGATTCATTTGTTCTTTTTCATTACCCCATATTATTCCATTATATGGCTATATTCTCTATTCCATTATTTTTGAGTATTTGGGATATTCTAAGGCTTTTGCTACATAAAACATGCTGCTCTATTTTTACATGGCTTTTGGTGGAATGGAATTGTTGGATCACAGAATATGTGTCAATTCAACTTTAGAATATAATGTCAAAGTGTTTTCAAACTTGTTGCTCCAGTTTCTAGACTATCAAAAGTTTTGAGAGATCCACATCCTCTCCAACATTTGTTGTTTTTTTTAATTTTTAGCCACTATGATGGATATATGGTAAGTTGTATTATATTGTGGGTTTTAATTTGCATTCCCTGATAAAAATTAAATTGAGCACATTTTTATGTTTTGTTAGTCACTTAGATCTCCTTTTTTGTGATGTGCCTTTCCAAGTCTCTCACTATTTTTGCAGGGAAGGGTTACAGTTTCAGACGTTTTCACTGATTTATATGAATTGTGAATGTAAGATCTTTGTCCTTTATGCAGGTTATAAATATTTTATACCACTGTGTACCCTGACTTTTTATAATACTAAGAATATCTTCTGACAAAAATTTTTAGTTTACTGTAGTTTAATTTTATTGTAGTGCTTTGTGTATAATTTTCCCTATTCTAAAGCTATGAAGAAGAATTCCTATATCATCTTCTAGATATTTCCTTGTCTTTCCTTTCCTCCTGGAATTTATTTTTATGTTCAGCATGAGTTAGGAGTCAAATGTTATTTTTCTCCCATGTGCATGGTCAAGAGATACAGCACCAAAACTTTATGAAGTTTTTTTCATAAAGCGATAAACATTGACAGTCGTGGACTTTGCCAACAAAACTTAAGAATGGCCCACTTCCATCCCAGCCCTCTCTACTGCTCCCTTTACTCCAGAATTCTCTCCTGCTACATCAACTCTCCTGAGGGACCATGGTCTTGTTTATATTCTATAGAGAATGCTGATCCTCCCTATACCAAAATTTTGTTTTAGCTGTCTGTAGGCTGTGGTTACAATTCACCCAAAACTTTTTCAGTACTATTTGAGTGTTGACCTTCAGGTTCAGGCTGGGGTCTGGGCAGAGTTCTAATCATTAGCTCACATCTCAGATTCTTTGATATGCTAATTAGGATCAGATCCCCCCTTGTGCAGCTCAAGAGTGATCCCAGAAGTTCACAGACAACTTTATGGGATGACTTTTTCTCTCTGTTATTTCCCAGATCCTTTCTGGTTCCCTGGGCTCCACTTTTCAACCTCTGCCCAGAAACTGCCCACTTCCATGATTGTGCCATGCTCTGTGCTGGGAGGACAGAGAAAAGGAAAAAGCAATGGTGTTTGTCTTGGCCCTCTTGTAACCACTGCTCCACTATATGTAAAGGAAGATTCTCCTCCCTTGGAGATTTGGCTCTTGCAACTTCTCATTCCAGCCATGTTACCACTGCAGGACTGCTTGAGGATTGGGCGCTGAGTGAATTAGGGAAAGAGAGAAAAAATGGGGAGGCTCTCTACTGCTTGCTCTCAGCTTTAAGAGTTTCCTTTCCCAAAGGGCCATATACACCCCAATGTTCATAGCAGCATTGTCCACAACAGCCAAACTGTGGAAAGAGCCGAGATGCCCTTCAACAGATGAATGGATAAAGAAGATGTGGTCCATATATACAACGAAATATTAGCCATCAGAAAGGATGAATACCCAACTTTTACATCAACATGGGTGGGACTAGAGGAGATTATGCTAAGTGAAATAAGTCAAGCAAAGAAAGTCAATTATCATATAGTTTCACTTATTTGTGGTACATAAGGAATAGCATGGGGGACATTAGGAGAAGAAAGGGAAAAATGAAGGGGGGGAAATTGAAGGGGGAGATGAACCGTGAGAGACTATGGACTCACAGAAACAAACTGAGGGTTTTAGAGGGGAGGGGTGTGAGGAGATGGGTTAGCCTGGTGATGGGTATTAAGGAGGGTATGTATTGCATGGAGCACTGGGTTGTTATATGCAAACAATGAATCATGGAACACTACATCAAAAACTAATGATGTAATGTATGGAGACTAACATAACATAATACAATTAATTAAATTAAATTTTAAAAAAAGTTTCCTTTTCCTCGTTTTTTTTTTTTTTTTTTGTCCTTTTCCTCGCTTTAACTCAGAACTAGGGGATATTTCCATGTTTCTTGTCTAGACCTCAATAGTCACTCTCAGGTTACAGCCTGCATTAAGTTTCAAATCAGGGGATACCAGAGGAAAATAATGGTAAATTCCCAAAAGGTTATGTGGCACTTTGAGTTTTGATTTTCCCTGATTTCCCTGCTGATACTTACTTTTCAGATTTATCAGATAGCTACCCACGCATTTTATCCAAGTTTCATAGTTGAAATCAGTGGGAGATTAAAAGAGATGTATGTTTTCTCAGTGTTGCCTAGAACTGGAAGCCCTATGGTAAATAAGCATTGGCTTCAACTTAGTCACCGGCTGCATTAGCCTTAACAAGAGAGTCAGCCTTTCTTTTTAATCTTTGAAGCCAGGCACTGATTGACTTCTCCTTTCCAGTTATGGAGGTCCTAGAGTGCATCTTCATCCAAATAAGGTTGTTTCACCTACACTGAAAATCTGTTGTTTAGTGTAGCCATCTTTGTTAAATTATCTTAGCTAGATCTTCTGGATAATTTGCTGCAGCTTCTACATCATACTCAATGGTGAAAGACTAAAAGCTTTTCATCTAGAATCAGAAACAGGGGAGCCTGGGTGGCTCAGCTGGTTAAGCATCTGCCTTTGGCTCAGGTCATGATCCCACGGTCCTAGGATTGAGTCATGCACTGGGCTTCCTGCTCAGTGGGGAGTCTGCTTCTTCCTCTGCCCCTCCCTCCACTTATGCACTCTCTCTTTCTCAAAAATAAATAAAAATTTAAAAATAAATAAATAAAATAAAATCAGAAACAAGAGGGGTGCCTTTGGGTGGCTCAGTTGGTTAAGTATCCAACTCTTGATTTCAGCTCAGGTCATGATCTCAGGGTAATGAGATCAAGCCACACATCAGACTATCCACTCAGCGGGGAGTCCACTTGAGATTCTCTCCCTCTGCCCCTCCCCACACTCATGCAGGCATGCACGCACACATGCTCTCTCGCTCTCTCTCTCTCTCTCTCTCAAATAAATAAAAAAATCTTTAAAAGAATAAAATAAAATCAGAAACAAAATGCCTGCTTTTGCCACTTCTATTCAACATGGTAGTAGAAGTCCTAGATAGAACAATTGACAAGAAAAAGAAATAAAAGTCATCCAAACTGGAAAAGAAGTAAAGTTATATCCATTTGCAAATGAAATGCACATATATATAGAAAACTCTAAAAATTCCACACACACAAAAACTTAGAATTAATAAACGAATTCAGCAAAGTAGCAAGATACAAAGTTAACACAAAAACCAGCTGCATTTCTATATACTAACAATAAACAATCTAAAAAGAAATTAACTAAATACCTCCATTAACAATAGCATCAAAAAGGATAAAATACTTGGGAATTCACTTAACCAAGGAGCTGAAAGACCTGTACAATAGAAAGTACAAAATATTGCTGAAAATAAATTAAAGACAAATAATAGAAAGACATCTCATGTTCATGGACTTGAAGACTTAATACCATTATAATGTTGACATTATCCAAAGCAATCTACACATACAATACAAACCCTATTGAAATCCCAACAATATTTTTTTGGTTTTTGGGTTTTTTTTAAGAAATAGAAAAATCATCCTAAAATTCATATGGAACCTCAAGGACCCTAAATAGCAAATAAATAAAATAAAATAAAATAAAATAAAATAATAAAATAAAATAAAATAAAATCTTGAAAAAGGACAAAGTTGGAGGACTCATACTTCCTGATTTCAAAACTTACTATAAAGCTATAATAGTTAAAACAGTGTGGTACTGGCATAAAGATAGACATATAGAACCAATGGAATAGAATAAAAGGCCCAGAAATAAACCTTCACATATTAAGTCAAATGACTTGTGACAAGGGTGCCAAGACCATTCAATAAAGACGGGACAGTCTTTTCAACAAATGGTGCTGGGAAAACTGGATATCCAAATGCAAAAGAATAAAGTTAGAATTAACTCAAAATGGATCAACAACCTAAACGCAATAGCTAAAATGATAAAACTCTTAGAAGAAAATATAGGCCAAAAGCTTTAAGACATTGGTTTGGCAACGATTTCTTGGATATGACACCAAAGGCACAGGCAACAACAGAAAAAATAGACAAAATGGACTTCATAAAAATTAAAAACTTCTATTCATCAAAGGATACTGTCATTAATTAGAGTGAAAGCAAGATACTTAGTGGGAGAAAATAATTGAAAATCATGTATCTGACTAATTATCAGGGATTAATATCTAGGATATATAAAGAGCTCTTACCACTCAACAACAAAAAACAAAGAACCTGATTCAAAACTGGGCAAAAGATTTGAATAGACATGTCTACAAAGAAGATATGCAATTGGCAAATAAGCACATGAAAAGATGCTAAACATCACTAATCATTAGGGAAAAATAAATCAAAACCACAATAAGATACTACCTCCTACTCATAAGATACGACCTCATACTCATTAGGATGGCTAGTATCAAAAACAAAAAAATTAAAAGTGTAGGTGAGAATATGGAAAAACTGGAACCTCTGTGCACTGTTGGTAAGAATGTAAAATGGTACAACTGCTGTGGAAAATATTATGAAGGTTCCTCAAAAAATTAAAAACAGGATTGCCATATACCCAGCAATTCCACTTCTGGGTATACACAGAAAGGAAAAGAAAGTGAAGTCTTGAATACATATTTGTACATTCATGTTCATAGCAGCATCATTCACAACAGCTAAAAGATGAGGAATTCTTAATCTCAGGAAACAAACTGAGGGCTGCTGGAGTGGTGGGGGATGGGAGCGATGGGGTGGCTGGGTGATAGACATTGGGGAGGGTATGTGCTATGGTGAGCGCTGTGAATTGTGCAAGACTGTTGAATCACAGACCTATACCTCTGAAACAAATAATACATTATATGTTAAAAAAAAAAGAAGAAGGTAGTTGGAAGGGAAAAATGAAGGGGGGGCATTTGGAGGAGGAGATGAACCATGAGAGACTATGGACTCTGAGAAACAAACTGAGGGTTCGGAGGGGGTGGGGGGATGGGTTAGCCTGGTGATGGGTATTAAAGAGGGCACGTTCTGCATGGAGCACTGGGTGTTATGCACAAACAATGAATAATGGGACACTACATCAAAATAAATAAATAAATAAATAAATAGAAATAACTCAAGTGTCCATCAACAGATAAATGGATAAAGAAAATGTGGTATTTACATACAATGGAATATTATTCAGCTTTGGAAAGGAGGGAAATTCTGATATATGTTACAATATATGTTACAATCTTGAGAACATTATGCTAAGAGAAATAAGCCAGTCACAAAAGGAAAAATACTATATGACACCATTTATATAACATACTAGAGTACTCAAAATTACAGAGACAGAAGGCTAAATGGTAATTGTCAAGGGTTGAGGGAAAGGAGATGGGATATTATTATTTAATGGCACAGAGTTTCAGTTTTGCAAGATAAAAAGTTCTGGAGATGGATAGTGGTGATGGTTATATAATAATACAAATGTACTTAATATCACTGAACTGTTCACTTAAAAATGGTTAAGATGGCAAGTTTTATGTATTTTATCATAATAAAAAAGTTGAAGGAAAAACAGTAATTCATAAGAAAAATTTAATAATTCTAACTTATTTGCACCTAAAGCCATATAATATTAAATGAAAAAATATAAAGACAAAGTTGACAAATGCATAAGTAACAGAGTGACATGGTAATAAGTCTCACTCAATAATATGTAGATGGAATATGAACACTGAAGAAGAACATACAAAAAAAACTAACAGGTTTTATCTAACGGGCCATCTATAAAATCCTGAATCCAATGATCTAAGAAACTATTCTTATCAAGTAGGTGGAACATTTATATGTTGATCATATATTTGACAACAGAAAAAAATTCAATACCAAAGTATCATAAAGATCTTTTACTGACTAAAAAAGCCAATAAAAAAGACACATTGAAGAAATCCTACACATTTAGAAATTCAAAAATAGACTCCTAAATAATTCATGTGGAAATCATAAAAGGAATAGAAAATATTTTGACTTCCAGGATGATAAAGTGCCATATATTAAACTCTATGGAATTCAGCTGAAGAAGAATTTTTTTAAAAAATGGTAGCCCTAAATGCATATATTAGAGCCATATAACTAGAAATTAATAAGCCTGATTACATTTTTAAATCAAAAATTTGGAAAATAGAACAAATCAAAAAAGTAAAGTAAAAGCCGCAAATAATGAATTAGAAAACAATAAAACAATGAAACCTGGTTTTTAAAAGGACTCCCAATACTGTCAAAGCTCTTACGTAGCTTATCAAGAAAAAAAATGAAATAGGAAAAGAGGCAAAATTCATGATGAAAAAGGAGACATAATTTTAATATAAGAGAAAATTCTAGAATATTAATATTGGAAAATATATGGCAATAAATTTTAAAAATAAGATGGACAATTTCCTAAAGAAAACTGTCACCTATGTCAAGAAAAAAATAGAAAATCTGAGATGTAAATATTAATGAAATTTCATGAAAAACTGGAAAATCTACCCACAAAAAAATCAAATCATGCAAAAACAAATTTAAAAGCCTTACCAAATTCATATGGTTTTATTTACTTATTTATTTATTTATTTATTTATTTATTTATTTATTTATTTTTGATGCACAGCAGAGCAAGGTTTATTGAGGGATAGCTAAGTGGTAGTACAAAGCTCCCAAGGAGGAAGGGAACCTGAGAGGGTTGCCCTCATGTGGTTTTACAGGGCAGTTCTACCAAAACTTCAAGCAAGAGACAAATCTATTATGCCAACCATTAAAATTTGCCTCACTGATCACTGACTATAGAGAGCACAATTAATCAAGGGCACCAACTACTGCACTCTGAAATCCATCGCTGTGTTCATGTGAATGCCACACTTCCCAAGGGTTGTTTCTAGTCAACGGCTGAGCATGGCAGGGATGGCAAAGTAGGCCTGATCTGGGGAGATGCAGAACTCCTCTGATGAGTGATTTGGCTTGAGGAGTGCACTGAAATCTCAGGTTCAGTGAAAGAGCCTGAATCTTTTTTAATATTTTATGTATTTATTTATTTGACAGAGAGAGACAGAGAACGTGCATGAGTAGGGGGAGGAGTGGAGGGAGAGGGACAAGCAGACTCCATGCTGAGCACAGCGAGCCAAGTGGGGCCCGATCTCACAGCCCGAAGATCATGAGCTGAGCGGAAATCAAGTTGGATGCTTAACCAACTGAGCCACCCAGCCACCCCATAACTAGGGTTTAATGACAGCACAATCTTGGCCTAATAAGAAAGGGAAGATATTATATACTTGAAAGAGCTGTAAGAATAAGCTAGAATGTACTGGCAGGAACCAGGGGAGTATGACAGGAATTGGATTTTGGTGGTGTTTGATCAAAAAGGATGGCAGGTAAGAATGAATAAGCAAGAATTCATGAATTTTGGTGCATATTCCCAGGACCACAGGAGAGATAATACCCTACTGAGGACTCCTGAGGATGGGATGGGGAAAACTTGCTGCTGAAGTGATTTATAAAAGCCTGGAAAAAGCAACGGCCAATTGAAAATGTAACGGAAATGCCTGAGTTGCCCAAGCAGATGGAAGGAAAAGGAATAAAGAAGCCAACAGAGGGAATGTGCTAGAATGGATATACTTTGTAAGGCCAAAAGAACTACCAGTAGATTATGTCCCATGGGACACATCATTCACCAAGGCCACTAGAGAAGGAGTATGCTGATGAGAGGGGCATCAGCTTCACTAAAAGGTTCAGTGGTGGCATTCTTCTGCAGACCAGAGCTGACAAGAGGAGAGGCAGTTATAGGGGAAGACATTAAGTAAGAGACCCCTAAGTAAAAGATGCCAGGTGTAAGGGCTTAACTGACAAAATGCAGGGCCCACAATTACCATAATGATCAATAAGATTGTTGGAACTGACAAGGGTATTTGCCCACAAAGAGCTGTGGAGATGATTAATAATGCACAGCATCCTCAGGCGTCAAATAGGTGGACAGCCAACAATGGTGCTATTTAACATTTAGTTTTATTTTAAGTAAGAATATGGAAACAACAAACTGAGAATTTTTGTCCCAATAGAAAAATCATGACCCTCTGTCCAGTTCCCAGATGAGCTAATTTACAGATCCAGAACCCCACTGACTGAACAGGTGGCTGGATCCACAGAAGAAAGGACCCTTGAAACATCTTGAAAAGTATGTAAAATGATCTTCAAGGGGACCTTTGTATGATCCCTGTCCATATTTGTGTATATTTGGGTATATATATATATATATATATATATATATACACACACACACACACACACACACACACACAGGCATATACATGGTTATATATACAGTACAAGAGGAATAAGTAGATATTTCAATTAATATTAGACACTGGATGAGAGATGATACAGATACTCAAGGACTAAAATGTCATAATGGCCCCTTGTTAGATTTGGGGTGTCTTTAGGAGTCATATAACAAATTTTTGCTAAATTCTGGCTCACTGTGGACCAACTGTTTCTATAGATCCAAGCAGTGATAATTTCCCCAGTTCTTAAGTATATAATTAGAATTTATGTACAAGTGGTTAGAGTAACCTCTACATTGTGTCCCTGGCCTGTGGGGTAAGATTTTTCACAGTGGGAAAGACCAAGTGACAACCTCTAAAACTACCCTCCGTCGGGTTAAGATGGTAAATTAAAAGCACTGTCATCCCAGTGGGATAGTGAAAATACGTACCACCATTTAAATTCTGTAAGGTGCAACGGCAGTGGTCCCTACTATATCTCCATTTAATTTACCAGGCTTAACTTTTAAGATTCACACAGACTTACTTTTCCGTTTTACATACCAGACAAAAACATTTATTTTTAAAATAATTCCCTTCCAATTTTCTAATCATTTACTATGTTATACTACAGACTCTCACAACAACAAAATCCTTTAATTCTATATATGAAAGGACTGAGATTTTCACCTACTAACTATGAGCTACTTAATGATAGTATAGAAAGCTAAGATCAGTGCCAGGCTATGCCTATAAATGATCTCCGTTATACTTGCCCAATCATGTTTACCCCAGAACTATGCCCAATATAGAGGTAAAAACTTTCAGAGTTTGTGAATCGGCCTCCATCGAATCATGGCTAACCTGAAAAGCTGACACATTCACCTCTGCTACATCAGTGTCTCAGTTAGAAACAGCAATAGCAGTAATAGTGGCTTGATTGAAGGATGTCCATAAATGCTGACCTGTCTAAAACTCTCTTTTAAAATTTAGCAGTGGCTTTGTTAAAAAAAACAAAAAACTTTTAAAATATTCTTTCCATGTTTTTTTCTAACAATGAGATAATTTTTAAACTAATTTACATTTCACTACTGAAAGAAATTTAAATGACAAAAAAACACATCAAATATATTTTATCTCACACAACAGGTAGAATATTTTATTTCACTTTGTCCATGATGACAACATAATAAATAGGATCATCTCTAAGACATGGTACACATTAGCACTAGCTTTCTTTTACTTAATAAAAAAAGCTATTGAACTTTAATATGCATACAAATTCAAAAGCTTAAAATAAAACCCTAAACATTTAATAATTTACATATATATTCAACTTTGTGAATTTTTATACAGAGTTGAACTTTTCAGCATATTTCCATCCACACCTTCTGCATCAAGAAAAACAGTTTTATTTTGATGCTTTAATAATGCTTGTTCAATTGTAACTTCTAATACATTCCAAAAACATACTGGAACCTAATAAGTAACCCTAAAATCTCTTTATACTCAGAAATACAAAGTCATAAAACATTAAATATATTCAAGATGTTTCCTCATTTCATTTTTAAGAAACAAATTTAAAGTATGCACACATGTTAGTGATAAACGTGTTTGTACATTAAATTCTGGAAATCACAACTTTTAAAGGGACATAGACAAACATGACTGTTTTCAGAGCAAAGTGACCAACATGACAAAGGTTTCAACAACAGAAGAGGATAAAAAGACAGGGAATATGCAAATTGGAAAAAAGAGTTTAGAAAACTGAAGGGCTATAAATAGAGATGAGAGATGAGACTTGCTCTGTGTTGGACCATATGGATGAATGAGACGTGGTGTTATGCGGAGACAGATTTCATCTCAATTACAAAGAACAATTAGTTATCTGAAGATAGAAAATGCTATCTCAGGAGATGGCGCGATTTCATAATTAAAGGCATTCGGGCATAAGCTAGATGAGGGGTTGGGCAAATTATGTCCACAGGCAGGACTCAGCCCACCAGCTGTTTTTGTAATAAAGGTTTATTGGAACAGAGCCACTCCCATTTGTTTCCTTATTGGCTCTTTCTGCTCTAGCGCTATGGCAGCTGGTTTGTGTCCATGCAACAGAGACGGTATAGCCCACAAATCCTGAAATATTTCCTATATGGCCCTTTACAGAAAATGTCTGCTGACCCCTGTGGGGAAGGTAATAGGAATTCAAGTATTGTATGGGTGTCTGGATAAGATAACCAATAATGGTTACTCTGGCATTTAAGAAAGTGCTTGGCATATCATCTATGTCAAGGACTGGGCTATGCAGGTTTCTTCACTTAGTATAAAGTAACTCAGCCAACTTGGTGAGTGGAGGTCAAAATTCATACTGTAAAGCTGTGTGCCATGATATGGGGCTATAGCTGCCAAAAGGAGGACACACATTTGTCTAATTTGCATGAAGGCACCCAGTGGACCAGGACAACCTGTACATACAATAATCGTATTAACAAAAATAACATCCCTTCCTACCCAGATGATCTAAGTGCCATAACGCAGATATCCTATCACTGACTCACTTCTTCTCCCAATCCAGTGTTTCTTTATTTACATCCCATGGAAATAATAATAGATGTTCCCTGAAAAGAGTTTTCATGTTTTGAGAAATGTTACAAACTCTACCCTCTCTTTTAGAAAGATAAATCACAAATTAGCACTTTAAAACTCTAAGGGAAAAAAAAAAAACCTTCCCGTAACATCAGTAGTAGAAGTAATAATCAGTTATAAGCAAACTAAAAGAGCCCTATTTTCCTAAGTTGTTTAATTATGGAAACTTTTTTATTAACTTACTGTTAATACCTCAGATAACTAATGTTCTAGGGAATGATGTTCTATTCAAAGTCATATTTAGTATTTCCAGATTAGAAGCTCACTGAGGACAATAAATACATTCCCTACAGATTTTTAGTACATTGTGCTAAATGTGATAATTTCCTAACAAATAATTGAACTGACTCAACTCTAGGAGATATACCTAATCAATATAGTGAATATACTGCTAATTTCATTAACTAAAGCAGGCCTTAATTACTCATGTAACAGGAACACAAAGTTATCATCTTCTTTCCACTGACTCCATTAGCAATTAAATAGTACAATGGCAAAATAATCTTGACAAGTACATTTCAAGTATGTTTCCTCTGCTCTGTGGTATATATTTAAGCATATAAAACTATTCAAGACACACCATTGATATTTTAAGATTAGAGATCTGATAAATTACCTAACAGGTTGATAGAACATTACCAGAATATAGATTTAATAAATTCAAAGTCAGTAAAAGCAAATTACCTGAAGAAGGTGACAAAAAACTGCACAAGATCCATGATTGTATTGTGTTGTGAGAATGCAATCTGAAAAATCAAAATAAAGGAAAGTTTGAAACTTAATATATGTTCTTTTCCAATATTTGTGGTGATGTTTCACGGCATTTGTAAATACAATATTTTTATATCATCAAAAGATTTGGATCACTATATTATAAACAATATGTGCTGAAATCAAAACATCCTCTAGAATACCCAATAAAGTCAACAACCAACAATGATGACTTTTATATAGGCTATTACATTAAATGGTTTTAAAAGACTATTACAAAATTACTTCAAGAACGTATGTGAAGTTTCATGTACAATCCTATGATATTAAATATGCCTAACTAAAACATGTAAATGAGTTTCTTCATTTAATAATGATCACATTTTCTATTAATACAACTAATAATTGGTTGTTAGCCAAAAAAAAAATTCTACTCTATTAAACAGAGGATTTGTTTTTTCCATATATTTTTGTCGAAAGAAGCTGCATGCATGCATACAATTTTTTTTGTTATACTCTACTCAAAAAGTAAGTCATCTCAAATTTCATGTTAATAAGAAATGAATTTTGAGAGATGAAACTAGCCAATAAGCTAAAGTTGTTCTACATTTCTGCTAACATAGAGATTATACTGTAACACAGTTCTTCAGGAAGTGCTATGTAGTAAATTAGTCAATAATGTAGTAGCTGAATAGAGAATTTCTGATTTTGAAATCACCTTTTCATTTAATAGGTGTAAATATTTGGGAAAACTATTTAACTTATCTGTGTCTCAGTTGTCCCATATGTGAAAAGTAATAATAAAAGTACCTACACTTCATAATGCTAGAGGAAAGATCAATTGAATTAATAAAAATTCCTGCCATAATACTTGGCATATAATAAGTATAATATAATGAATATTATTATACTTTTACATCATGTATAGAGGAGATGGTCAACATAAGTGAATTTTCCCAGACAGCTGAAGTTAAACCATTAAGGTATTGAAATCTTTTTCCTTTAATAACCTTTTATAAAAATGATCCAAAAACATGGAATTGAATTTCCAATTCCAGTACACATAGACTGACAGGGATGAGAGACATCTCCTCCCTTAAACAGCTAGAAAACTATACAAAGTATATGACAAAAAAAAATTTAGACACTGGACAAAATGTAGAGGAAGATAAAATCCATGAGTAAAGGAAAACAAAAGAGATGAGCCTTACAATAATCCCAGCTCTCAGTGTGAAGAAATAATACTAAGGAATTTAAATGACATTCTAGATAAGAAATATCAGTATTTCTTCCATAAAATGAAGAATTATAGTCAGGTGAGAAGATGGTTAAATTTTTGGCATATACATGATAGCTTAAATATAGTGACATTAATTTCCAAAAAGCTTCTAAGCATTTGAAGAATTACAAAGCACTTATACAGAGACTGAGGAAAGATAATTGCTGTAGGAGATTGGTTATAGGTGAAAATGTCTTAAAAGATTTAAGGAAAAATATCTTTTTAAATGGAAAAAACACAAATGAATTTTCTCCCCAAGTGACTATCCATGAGAGTATGTTAGAAACATATCTTGCCCATTCTGGGTCCATATAAGTAAGTACCTTGGAACAAAAATCATGTTTTGAGACAAGTAAGCAAAACATTGACACATGAAAATATCTACAATTTTCTACTTTTTCCCAAAGAATATCTGAATAAATAAAGTAGTAGTTAAAAGAAAGGTCTGCAAGTTATAACCATGAACTAAAGCATTAAAACATTTTAAAACTTCAAGAATATTATCTAACTATACCTATTACTATAAAAGAAAAAAAAGAAAGTTTTCATTAGAGATATGAATGATATTTTGACTGTAGCTTGTATGTAGAGGATACTCTAGGAGTCCACTACCATGGGGTGATGAGACACCTAGACTTTCTAAATTAACACATTTTCTAATTTGTCACAATGATAGCTGCAGTTCTTTACAAATTAAGTTGCAATGTAATGCTTGAACCTGAAGTACTGTTTGCAGACCTTGACCAAATTTTGTTACAGAGAATACTCTACTACCTTTCACAATGAGGAGCATAATGATGGGATAAAAATTGATGGGGGAGGTCTCTGTCAGAAACTATATCTGAAATACAAACTGCCTTAAAAATAGAGGCAAGTAATGCCCTAAAGTAACTAACTATCCTTTAGTATAAGTGTGCTCAAGATTAAATGCAGACTTGGCATAAGCAATCTCCGTACTCAGCATATCATCTGGATGCTTGAGCCTCAAGTTGAAAAGCATTCCATTTTGTCTGTTCAAAAGGAAAGTCAGCACTACAAAGTGTTGTGAAAATCTTTCAAAATGTTTATCCATCTGAGTGGAGAGTCATCTGGAAGAAGTCCACAGGAGACAGCCCTGGAAAACACTATGTCAGACAGTTCATTCTCAGCCACAGGCTTAATAATCAGATTGGACTGATTCTAGAAATGGAAGGCAGATCCAAGGATAATTCAGTATCATTGGTAAACAAGGCCCAGGAGACACTAATTCAAGCAAATTCCCTTATATAAAGTGCCAACTTATTCATCCATCAAATATTTCACTTCTTATCTACTACCTTTTGAATACCGTATCAAGTTCTTAAATGTATTAGGGAAAAGTAACATCAAAATTCCTAATGGTGGTGGTGATGGCAGACAAAAAGTCATAATAAATTATATAGTGTGTTAGAACTTCGTAATTGCTAATGGGGAAAAACACATTATCCTATTTTTTGGTAACATTGTGTCAACTATAATTTTAAAAAGTATTATATTTTCTATATTAACATATGTAAGACAAGAAATCACTCCTTGGTGTCTAAAAGTATGCAGAAGTGCTGAGAAGAGACAGGAGGAAAGGTAGGGGTAGCAGAAAAATATGAAACATAGCATTAGGGTTAATGTATCTGGCTGTCCTCAGTTTTTCTCTATTTAGAATAGAATCCAGCAGCTCCAGGCCCTTACCAATGAAACTGGAAAGCTCACAGGGAAAGAAATAAGAATACACAGAGGGAGAACCATTTTAAGTGATGTTGAGCATTGGTCTTCACATGGCTGGCTGACTCCTTCTTATCCAGATCTCACCTCAAATTACACACTTCTCTAAAACACTCTCTAAAGTAAGGTGCTGTCTCCCTTATTCTATACTCTTATGTGAACCTATTTCTTTTATACTTCAATCTGAAACTACCTTATTTTATTGGTTGATCATTAGTTCAAATGTCTTTGTCCACTAAAATGTAAGCTCCATGAGAACAGTAGCTTTGTTCAAATTGTTCATAGCACTGTTCCAATACCTAGAACAGCATTTGGTATATAGTAAGCATTTAATAAAAGTTTGCTGAATAAATGAATATAGTGAATAGTAAAATTTAGCATGAGAGTATTCTTAGGACTTTATATATCCTTAAGAGCCATGAGAGTAAGGAGGTATAGATGTTATTCTGAAAAACATTTTTAAATTTTTTATTTATTTGAGTTTCTTTCATAAATCAGTAATCATATAGACCATAATTATCTGCTAATTACAGATCATAATATATTATTTTTCCTTATAAAATTTATATTTATTATGGAGTTCAGAAGTTATAGAAAATGTGTTCCTTGTATAAAAAATGTTTTTGTTTATTTTTAGTCAAAGAAAAATTTTGTAAGATCTACCATTTACAATTTTAGCTACAATATTTTGAAGTCAGGATATCAGAAATGATTATTAATATGTATTTTTACCTCAGCTTCCTAATTTCAACAATGAACTTTTTAACCTTATTGGCTTCTAGAAATTTCTTTCAGTAGATAAATTGCATCGGCTGCAATCTTCTCATCTAAAATAGGTGGCATTACCTGAAATATTATTTTTTAAGCCAATGAAAAAACAAATGAGACTGCTTTAAAAAAATGATCATTTAGCCAATTTTATGTAGAAAACAGTGAGTCAAATCAATAACAATAACAACACCATAACTTTGTAGTGTCCCTGAGAGTATATCTCCTGAGGATATAGAACATTTCTAACCCTAAAATCCATAATGGTCTAATTGGAAAGATTTCTATTGGCTGATGTCATTGCTAGAACATGGCCCTTTACAGATAATCAATATATTCCATTTTGGTTCTGTTGTCTTTCCCATGAAAAATATGAGAAGTTTACTCAAAGTGCATTTAAAGTTAGTTTTAAACTTTAGCCAGCATAAATGCACCACTGAAATTCCCTTTTCTATAATAATGTTATTCAAGTTATCCAGTAATTATTCAAAGAAAATTAATCAAAATCAAGAGGCCAATTATGGTAAAATGGTAAAATTTCATAATATCCTAATTTCCTGCCTGTTTTTAAAAAGCCTTCAAACAATTAAGTGACATGCTAAAAGATTAAGTTAGCTGAAACCATGGCAACAGTGATGATGATAATATATTTTAACCATTTGATCTTACATACGAATGCATATTGAAAACATGTCTAAAATCTAAAACCTGAATTTAAGATATTCTATATTGTTTGTTAATAATTAATAATCAAATGATCAACATTTTGAGTTTATGATTTGATGAAGAAAGCTGCAGTAAACGCTTTGGGATAGGGAAGTAGATTAATAGCTTGATATTTACCACAAAATGTCAGAATTTGTAAGAGAGAAAAAAATGTTAATTTGAAGGACAAATTGGTGTGTTTGTGCAAAATGTCAACCTGCCATAAATAAACTCTGATGTAATATGAGATAAACAAAATGAAAATATAAAGGGATGTGCTGAAATTATCAAGTTCATCTAACAAACTGAAAGTAAAGGAGAAGTTCTTCAAACCACTGTTTAGATCATAGTCTTTCAAAATGATGACATAAAAGCATACTTAGATAATGGAAGTTGGCCAGTTATTGATATGTCAAAGACAAGCAATGTTTCAGGCAAGCAATTCAAGATCTTGGGGATTTACTTATCCAATTTTTTAAATAAATAAAAGCAAACTGGGGCTTAAGTTAGTTATTATTGGATAAAATCAACCATGATAATCTGTTTCAGATAGCATGAACTTCCTATAGATAATTAACATGATGCTTAATAATGTAGTAACATGTATCATTCCTGATAAATAAATATTTTAAAATATAGAGCTAAATGGAAAATGAATGATTTTTGAAAGAATAAAACCTATGTCTGGATAAAAAACATGTGGAATGAATATACCAGCCAATTCTGCATAAACATTTCACAAATTTCTGATTATAAATTCTTGAATATTGTTTTAAAAATTTAATGGGTTTAATTCTTCTTAGAGCAAATAATTGCTTAACTTTCCTCCTGGTTTAATGCAAAAACTTAACTGGTTTCCCTGTCTTCATCTCAGAAACCTCTGGTCATTGCTCACCTAGCTGACAAAAATGTTCTTTTTTTTTCCTTAAGATTTTTTTATTTATTTGTCAGAGAGAGAGAGAGAGAACAAGCACAAGCAGGCGGAGTGGCAGGCAGAGGGAGAAGCAGGCTTCCCGCCGAGCAGGGAGCCCGATGTGGGACTCAATCCCAGGACCCTGGGATCATGACTTAAGCCGAAGGCAGACGCTTAACCGACTGAGCCACCCAGGAGTCCCCAAAATGTTCTTTTTAAAACTGAAAAATGTTTCTGTAATTCCCTTTTTCACAATTCTACACTCTACTGACCAATACAGATACATCATTATTAACCAAAGTTCATAATGTATTCAGATGTCCTTTTTATATTCCAGGATTCCATCCAGGATACCAAATAACATTTAGCTATTATGTCTCTGTAGGTCCTCTTGGCTATGACAATTTCTCAAACTTTCTTTGTTTTATATTATTTTCACAGTT
The DNA here is from genome assembly GCF_037043125.1 of Eumetopias jubatus. Classification (NCBI taxonomy): domain Eukaryota; kingdom Metazoa; phylum Chordata; class Mammalia; order Carnivora; family Otariidae; genus Eumetopias; species Eumetopias jubatus. The sequence continues at coordinate 15,927,769 of NW_028274823.1, forward strand.
TTGAGGAGTAATAATAAGGTATTTGGTAGAATGCATATCAAGCAGCATTTATAAAGTGTTTTTCTTATGATTAGGCTGAAGTTATGGGGTTTTGAAAGGAAGACCACAGAGATTAAGTGCAATTTTTATCACTTCATACCAAAGGTATAGACTATCAGTGTGACTTATTTCTGTTGATGTTAACCTTGCTGACCTGGCTGAAACAATGTTTGTCAAGGTTTTGTCTTCCCTCTGTAAAATTACTCTTTTTACTACTTTTCCATATTGTATTCTTTGGAAGCTCTTCTCATACACATTTAAGAGGTGGGAAATTATAGGCTATCTTCTTTGGCACATGTTATCTACATAAACTACTTGGAAACATGTGAAATTTGTCCATTTATTTATTTAATCATTTATTTATATCAGTATTGTATCATGTATACCTATTTTATACTTTGCAGAATGATGCAATATTACCTTACTTTGTTGCTGAAATTGTTCCAGGTGTAGCCATTGGGAGTTCTTTCATTTGGTTCTTGTGTCCTCTTGAAATATTCCCATAATTGTGTTTTGTTTTTCGTTTTAACACTTCCTTACTTTCTGGCACTATAAAATACTCTAGGATCAGTTTGGGAATTTGCTACCCTAGTCCTTGAATCAACCATTTCCTCCAAGTAGTCTCTTTACTAGAGAATGGTATTAGAAACCAAAACCTAGGCAGTAGGTTTGCTTGTTGATACTATGTTGTCATAGTTTCTAGGCCTTCTGGGCTTACAGAAGAAGGAAATATATATCTGTTTACTAACCTGTGCATAAACACATATCTATAAATATTTCTATGCATATAATCATTTGTATCTATATTAAGCTAACCATGATTTCATATTGATATTTGCATATGTTTTTAAGATGGCTTTCATCAGATAGAGGAATATTATATATTATATACGATAAATATATATATTTATATATCTAGAAATATATATTTCTAGAAGCTGATTCTTTCAAAAGATCAACTAAGTTAGTAAGTCTCTAGTCAGATCAAGTAAAAAAGAGAAGTCACAAATTACCAGTATCAGGAATGAAAGACGGGACATTACTATAGACCTACAGAAATGAAAAGGATAATAAGATAATTTTTCAAATAAACTAATGCCCACAAATTCAATATCCTTGATTAAAGGGAAAACTTCACTGTAATACACAACATAATATAGCTCTCTTAAGAAAAAATAGATAACCTAAATAACTATCAAGCACATTAGATTTCTCATTTAAAACCTTGAAACAACACAACCAAAACAACAAAATAATCAACTACAGGCATATGACTTCATTGGAGAATTCTAAATATTTAAGTAAAAGTAGTATCACATCTACACATCCTCTTTTAGAACACAGAAAAGGAAATAACACCTTTATTAACACTTATTTTGTGAGATCAGCACTAGCCTGATAAGAAAACCAGACAAAGGTATTATTAGAAAAAAAATATCTAGGCACAAATATCTTTTGTTAATATAAAAGCAGAATAAAATCTCGATAAATATTAGCAAATTGAACCCAGCAATATATAAAATGGAAAATAAATCAATACCAACTGTGTTTTATCCCAGAAATGCAAAGCTGGTTCAACATTCAAAATTAATCAATGTAATTTACCAAACCTAAAGACTAAAAGTGAATTACCAGAAAATCATTCTAATAGACACAGCAAAAGTATCTGAAAGAATTCAACATCAATTACTGATAAAAAAAAAAAAACTATCTGTAAAATAATATACAAGAAAACTTCTCTAAAGAACTTCTTGAAAAACCTTTAGCTAACATAATAATTAATGGTGGAGAATGGAATGCTTTCCCTTTAAGACTGGCAAAAAGGCAAGAATGTCTGCTTTCAAAACTTCTCAATACCACACTGAAGCTCTTACCAGTGCAATAAAACAAGAAAAAAAATTTAGAAAGAATTGGAAAGGAAGAAATAAAACTGTATTTTCAGACAGCATGATTTTTAATCCCCAAATCTAATATAAATAATAAATGAATTTAGTAACATTGCAGAATACAAAGTTACAAAATTCGATTGTATTTCTATATACTAACAACAAATGACTGAAAATAGAAGTGAAAAAAATACAATTTATAATAGTATCAAAAAACTATGAAATTAAGCATGTCTGATAAAATATGTGCAAAACACATGCTGAATACTACAAAATACTAACAACAGAAATCAAATTAGACCTAGATAAATAGATATACTGTAGTCATGAATTACAAGGCTTAATAGAATTATAATGACAATTTTCCACAGACTGACCTATAAATTCAATGTAATTGTAATCAAAATCCCAGAAGAATTTCTTGTAGAAATTTAAAAAGAAGATTCTAGTATTTATGTGGAAAGGCAAAGAAAATAGAATAGCCAAACGATTTTTGAAAAGAGAACAAAACTGAGTCACACTATCTGATTCAAGACTTACAAAAAAGATATTGTAACCAAAGCAATGTGAATTGATGAAAAGATAGACACATACCTGAATGGAGCATAACAGAGAGTCTAGAAACCAATGTACACAAACAGAACCAACTGATTTTTGACAAAAGTTTGAAGTCAATTCAATGAAGAAAGGATGCTCTTGTTTAATAAATGGTGATGAAACTATTACACAACCAAATGCAAAGAGTAACTATCAGCTCATACATTGAAACATATAAAAAAATTCAAACTGAATTATAGGCCTTAATGTAAAACGTAAAAATTATTTTAAAAATTATAAAATCTCAGGAGAAAAAAATCTTTGTTACCTGGTTTAGGCCAGGATTTCTTAAATACAACATTAAAAACATGGTCCATTAAAAAAGAGAAGCTGATAAATTGGACTTGATTAAAATTAAAAACGTCTGTTCTTTGAAAGAGTGTTAACTCTTTCAAAAGAATGAAAAACCTCTTTTCATAAAGAATGAAAAAACAAGAAATAATCTGGGAGAAAACACTGCAACACACATCTTAAAAGGACATGTATCCAGAATATATAAAGAACTCTCAAAACAATAAAAGCCTGGGCAAAGGTTAGAACAGACACTTCTCCAAAGAAAATATATGAATGCAAACTAAACACACGAAAAGATGGTTAACACCATTAGTCTTTAGGAAAAAAATCAAATTAAAAACAACAAATTACCATTCACATATCTTAGAATAGCCAAAATCAAAACAACAAAATTGATAATATCAAGTACTATTGAAGATGAGTGCAACTAGAATGATAACACTTTACTAATGGAAATGCAAAATTGTACAAATATTTCAGTAAGTAATGTGGCAGTTTCTTATGAAAGTAAACATCAATTACTATATGACCTAGTTGTCCTACACATAGATACCATGAGAACGTATACCCACAAAAAAACCTGTATGTGAACATTTAGAGTGGTTTAATTAAAAATTGCCCCAAACTGGACAGAGCCACATAATTCATCAACTAGTGAATGAATAAACAAATTATTATATATCCATTCCATGGAATATACTCAATAATAAAAAAGAATCAAATGTTTACAGAGACATCAACTTGAGTAATCTCAAATATATATCATAAAGCAAATATATACTATATAATTCCATTATATAAAAATTACAGAAAAGCAAATCTATAATGATAGAAAGAAGATTTTCTACTAGGGCCTGGGGTCAGTGAGAGATGATTAATAGCAATGGTATGCAAAGAAACTTTTTGGTTGATGAAACTTTTAATCTTGATTGTAGTGGAGATTATGTGATTGTGTATGACTGCCAGAATTCATAAAACTGTACACTTAAAATGAATAAATTTAATTGTGTGTAGGGGTGCCTGGGTGGCTCAGTCAGTTGAGTAGTCAACTCTTGATTTCAGCTCAGGTCTATCTCGGGGTCATAAAATTGAGTTCTGGTCAACTTAATATATCTTCCTTCTTTGAACTCTAGAACATCCATACCTACCACAACCGATCTTATTTTGCAGCTATCATAAATTTTTCCATTCATCTCTATAAGAATGTTTCTTAAGTATGATTATATATATTCCTCACATTTATAATTTCTGATTAGAATAACTGATATATTAGTTAAGTAATGAATAAAATTAACAATTTCCGATATCACTTCTTGAACTTATGCCAACTTAGGTTTAATAACAAAGGAATTGAAGCTTTAAAAAAAGGAAAACAGGGGAGCCTGGGTGGCTCAGTCGTTAAGCACCTGCCTTTGGCTCAGGTCATGATCCCAGGGTCCTGGGATTGAGCCCTGCATCAGGATGGGGGGGGGGCCTGCTCGGCAGGGGGCCTGCTTCTCCCTCTCCCACTCCCCCTGCTTGTGTTTCCTCTCACTGTGTCTCTGTCAAAGAAATAAATAAAATCTTTTAAAAATGGAAAACATATTTGAAAATATATATGATAAATTTCTCAAGCTTATAAAAATTTGGAAAACAGCAACAACAAATAAAACAACAATAACAGAAAGAGGAGAAAAAAAATAAATCCTTTGAGATAATCTGAGAAAAAAATTACACAAGGGAATCTATATCAGCACATTTGTATGATAACACTTTTCAAACTACACACATAAGATAAAACTTCCTAAATAGAAAACCTGAACAGACCTATACCCACTAAGGAAATTGAAGCAGTCATCAAAAATCTCCCAACAAACAAAAGCCCAGGGCCAGATGGCTTCCCAGGGGAATTCTATCAGACATTTAAAGAAGAATTAATACCTATTCTCCTGAAACTGTTCCAAAAAATAGAAATGGAAGGAAAACTTCCAAATTCATTTTATGAGGCCACCATTACCTTGATCCCAAAACCAGACAAAGACCCCATCAAAAAGGAGAATTACAGACCAATATCCTTGATGAACATGGATGCAAAAATTCTCACCAAAATACTAGCCAATAGGATCCAACAGTACATTAAAAGGATTATTCACCACGACCAAGTGGGATTTATCCCTGGGCTGCAAGGCTGGTTCAACATCCGCAATTCAATCAACGTGATACAATACATTAACAAAAGAAAGAACAAGAATCATATGATCCTCTCAATAGATGCAGAAAAAGCATTTGACAAAGTACAGCATCCTTTCTTGATCAAAACTCTTCAGAGTAGAGGGATAGAGGGTACACACCTCACTATCATAAAAGCCATCTACGAAAAACCTACAGCGAATATCATTCTCAATGGGGAAAAGCTGAGAGCTTTTCCCCTAAGGTCAGGAAAGCGGCAGGGATGTCCACTCTCACCACTGCTATTCAACATAGTATTAGAAGTCCTAGCCACAGCAATCAGACAACAAAAAGAAATCAAAGGCATCCAAATCGGCAAAGAGAAAGTCAAACTCTCACTCTTTGCAGATGATATGATACTTTATGTGGAAAACCCAAAAGACTCCACCCCAAAACTGCTAGAACTCATACAGGAATTCAGTCAAGTAGCAGGCTATAAAATCAATGCACAGAAATCAGTGGCATTCCTATATACCAACAACAAGACAGAAGAGAGACAAATCAAGGAGTCGATCCCATTCACAATTGCACCCAAAACCATAAGATACCTAGGAATAAATTTAACCAAAGAGGCAAAGGATCTGTACTCAGAAAACTATAAAATACTCATGAAAGAAATTGAAGAAGACACAAAGAAATGGAAAAACGTTCCATGCTCATGGATTGGGAGAACAAACATTGTGAAGATGTCAATGCTACCTAGAGCAATCTACACATTCAATGCAATCCCCATCAAAATACCATCCACTTTTTTCAAAGAAATGGAACAAATAATCCTAAAATTTGTATGGAACCAGAAGAGACCCTGAATAGCCAGAGGAATATTGAAAAAGAAAAGCAAAGCTGGCGGCATCACAATTCCGGACTTCCAGCTCTATTACAAAGCTGTCATCATCAAGACAGTATGGTACTGGCACAAAAACAGACACATAGATCCATGGAACAGAATCGAGAGCCCAGAAATGGACCCTCAACTCTATGGTCAACTTATCTCTGACAAAGCAGGAAAGAATGTCCAATGGAAAAAAGACAGTCTCTTCCACAAATGGTGTTGGGAAAATTGGACAGCCATATGCAGAAGAATGAAACTGGACCATTTCCTTACACCACACACAAAAATAGACTCCAAATGGTTGAAAGACCTAAACGTGAGACAGGAGTCCATCAAAATCCTAAAGGAGAACACAGGCAGCAACCTCTTCGACCTCAGCCGCAGCACCTTCTTCCTAGAAACATCGCCAAAGACACGGGAAGCCAGGGCAAAAATGAACTATTGGGATTTCATCAAGATAAAAAGCTTTTGCACAGCAAAAGAAACAGTCCACAAAACCAAAAGACAACCGACAGAATGGGAGAAAATATTTGCAAATGACAGATCAGATAAAGGGCTAGTATCCAAAATCTATAAAGAACTTATCAAACTCAACACCCAAAGAACAAATAATCCAATCAAGAAATGGGCAGAAGACATGAACAGACATTTTTCCAACGAAGACATCCAAATGGCCAACAGGCACATGAAAAAGTGCTCAACATCGCTCGGCATCAGGGAAATCCAAATCAAAACCTCAATGAGATACCACCTCACACCCGTCAGAATGGCTAAAATTAACAAGTCAGGGAACGACAGATGTTGGCGGGGATGTGGAGAAAGGGGAACCCTCCTACACTGTTGGTGGGAATGCAAGCTGGTGCAACCCCTCTGGAAAACAGTATGGAGGTTTCTCAAACAGTTGAAATTAGAGCTACCGTTCGATCCAGCAATTGCACTACTGGGTATTTACCCCAAAGATACAAAAGTAGGGACCCGAAGGGGTACGTGCACCCCAATGTTTATAGCAGCAATGTCCACAATAGCCAAACTGTGGAAAGAGCCAAAGTGTCCATCGACAGATGAATGGATAAAGAAAAGGTGGTATATATACACAATGGAATATTATGCAGCCATCAAAAGGTATGAGATCTTGCCATTTGCAACGACGTGGATGGAACTGGAGGGTGTTATGCTTAGTGAAATAAGTCAATCAGAGAAAGACATGTATCATATGACCTCACTGATATGAGGAATTCTTAATCTCAGGAACAAACTGAGGGTTGCTGGAGTGGTCGGGGTGGGAGGGATGGGGTGGCTGGGTGATAGACATTGGGGAGGGTATGTGCTACGGTGAGCGCTGTGAATTGTGTAAGACTGTTGAATCACAGATCTGTACTTCTGAAACAAATAACGCAACATATTTTAAGAAAAAAGAAAAAGAAGAAGATAGCAGGAGAGGAAGAATGAAGGGGAGTAAGTCAGAGGGGGAGACGAACCAGGAGAGATGATGGACTCTGAAAAACAAACTGAGGTTTCTAGAGGGGAGGAGTGTAGGGGGATGGGTTAGCCTGGTGATGGGTATTAAAGAGGGCACATTCTGCATGGAGCACTGGGTGTTATGAACAAACAATGAATCATGGAACACTACACCAAAACAAATGATGTAATATATGGTGATTAACATAACAATAAAAAATTTAAAAAAAAGATAAAACTTCCTTTTACTTTAATATCTACATATCCAGTAGCTTTCCAACCTTTTTTGTGCTCAAATGACTCATCTTCTGTGTTCAAAAATGCTAATACACTTGTGATAAAAATTTACAGACATCAGCATTAGGATTCTGTTCTTTTCTGTTTTGTTCTGTGTAAATTAACCATTATTAGTAAGGGGATATACCTAGTCTACTATGGAAATTAGAATTGCAAATTGACGTATGATTCCTAGCATCATTCTCATAAAAAAAAAATCAAATCTAAATTATGACATCAGTTTGGAGATTGACTTAATAGTGAATTACCAAATCCCATTTACTAAAAACAGGTAATTTAGATTCAATCTAATTTAATTTAACTTAAGTGGTGATGTATAAGTATTGATGAGTAGCACTACTGTAGGAGAATACAAAGTACTTAAGCTCAATGCACCCTTTTTGTTTATCAAGTTATTAGCATTGCAGTTATAGTAGTAACTTTTTCCCTTTTTTTATTATCAAGATTCAATTGCATGGCATTAAAAGTCATAAAGAATAAGTGTTACCAAAATAAAATCTCACTTTAGGAACTGATGGAAATCAACTCAGTAGCATGATTACTAACATTCCAAAAGAAAAAAAAAATTTCATATTTAATTAATAGATTATTGACATATTTATCATATAACACTGCTGCTATATATATCAAAGTTACAGAATTTTTAAGGATATTTGAATGTTAAAGTAGTTGGCGAGCTATAAAATTTTGAAGACAATGAAAAAAAATTTAACACTAGAATGATTTACATTAAATTAAAACAGCCTTCTTAAATATATGAATTGATCAAAAAATATATTAAAATGGCAAAGGCTCTCAATGGCCAAATTAAAGTCTGAATAATTGTGTATAAGCAGTCACCTACTCAAAATTTCCTACTCTGGTAAATGAGCTGAAGGAGAAATATTCATTTTCTTGATTTCTAGAATTCCACTAGTAAGTATAAAATTTATGATGCTGAAAGAATTAAACTTTTACAATACATAGAAACAGGAAGTAAAAAAAATTGTACAATACTTACAAAAAAGTGAAATAAAAATACTAAACAAATATGTTTCATTCCTCAAACACTTTCATAAACATTAAAAAAAAGTCACTGAGCCAGTGGATTTTGGCGGTAACAATGCTTTCAAAATGAGAAGTCATAATTTGCCCTTTAACTTAGCAATTATCACAATCTTTACCCACATGCAGTCTTCACACCACAAGGACTGCTTTTTTGTCACATAATTCACCTAAAATATTTTATAGAATAAAATAATTTTTAAAAGTTTTTGAAATTTAATGGGATTACTGAGTAAAAAGACAGGAGATAGGTAAAAAAACAAAACATTTGATAGAACTTGAAATAAAATATACGTTATTATTAAAGGTATAGCACATTTTCTTCATCCAGTAATCTGTTGATGGACACTAGGTTGCTTCCATGTTTTGGCTACTGTAAATGATGCTGCAATGAACTTGACAATGCAGCTCTCCAGATATACATTCAGAAAAGAAACTGCTGAATCATATGGTAGTTTTATTTTAAATTTCTGAGGAACTTCCATACTATTGTACATGGTAGCTTTATTAATTTACATTCCCACCAACAATACATCCTTGCCAGCATTTGTTGTCTCTTATCTTTTTGATAATAGCTATTCTAACAGGTGTGAGTTGACATCTCATTATGGTTTTGATTTGCATTTCCCTAATGATGAGTGGCACTGAGTACCTTTCATATACCTGTTGGCTATTTGTTAGTCTTCTTTGGAAAATTATCTATTCAGTTCCTCTGAACTAGTGGTTTGGGGGTTTTTATGGGTTTTTTTGTTTTTACTACTGAGTTGTATGAGTTCTTGATATATTTTGGGTATTAACCCCTTATCAGATAAATGATTTGCAAATATGTTCTCCCAATATGTAGGTTCCCTCTTTATCTTGTTGATGGTTTCTTTTGCAATATAGAAGTTTTTTCTTTGATTTGCAGGAGCCCTGGCTGTCAGCTAAGGCATTCAGTTTTGAACAAATGTTTCAGATGTGAAAGCTACTATGAGAGTAGTTAATATTCTCACTTAACAACAACAATAAAATGGTTAATTATCTGAGGTAAAGAATGTGTTAACTAACCTTATTTTGGTAAACATTTTTCAATACATACATGTATCAAAACATTATATAGTACACCTTAAATTTACACAGTTATATGTCAATTATATCTTAATAATGTTGAGGAGAAAGCTGAAAAAACAAAACAAAACAATCCAACTCTTTTTTTGTTTGCATACAAGGTACTGCTACCTCCAGAATAACGTCCGTTGTTCTGTCTACCATTGTTCCTAAAGTACTAATGGAATGAAATGACAGCCAGAAAAGAGGACATAAAGTGGTTTGGTCAGAAAAGAATGCCCTGTGTGACAAGTTGAAATGTAAGTCTAACTTACCTCATTTTCTAATCATATGAGAACATTTTAAAATTAAATATTTTCACTGTTTTTATCATTTAAGTTTAACTCCCCCAAAAAGAAACTTTACATAAATCAAACATATACCAATTACTACAAACATTCTAATAATTAAGTAGTATAAAAATTTCCTCATCTATTTAAAATTTTAAAAGTAAAATCTTGGGGCACCTGGCTGGCTCAGATGGTTAAGCGTCTGCCTTCAGCTCAGGTAACGATCCCAGGGTCCTGGGATCGAGCCCCATGTCAGGCTCCCAGCTCAGCAAGGAGTCTGCTTCTCCCTCTCCCCCTGCTTGTGCTCTCTCTGTCTCTCTCTCTCTCTCTCTCTCTCAAATAAATAAATAATCTTTAAAAAAATAAAAGTAAAATCTTATAGTGTAATTATAAGATTATTGAATCTTACAGTATTAGAAATAGTCAGATAGCCACATATATCTTCTCTACAATATTATGACTATAATAAAGCCTTTACTCAGTTTTGGAAGTGGAATGCTTACTATTAAGCCTGGCAAGCCATTCTTTTGAATAACTCTATTCATTAGAAATTTTGCCTTAAATTGCTTTATAGTTCTCTATAACATCTAACTGACTGATTTTAGTTCTACTTTCTAGGGTTCCATAGAAATTCTATTCCATGTAAAAGTTACAATTCATTAAATCTTCTTCATAGGATATAATTTCCATCTATAGTTTACCTTTTCTGGATGTATCCCAGTTTGTTAGTGTTCCTATTACTATGAGGCAACCAGAACTGATGTCTTCTATATGCTTATAGTAAATATCAAGCAGGTTTTTGTGAATAGATCACAGACTATATATATATATATATATATATATATATATATATACACACACACATATATATATATATATTTAGAAATATATATATTTCTAAAAAAGGCCTGGGTTTAAGTATAAATTAGAAATAAGTTTTCTAGTGACCTGAAGATTTCCATCTTAGATATTTTCAACATCACTTCCACTGGAGTCATTTGGCCCTGGCCTTCCTCCATATGCAGTACTTTTCAGAACAGCCCATAATCCTAGGCCCAAAAATTTGCCCAAGAATTTCAAATTATCTTCAAGAGTATATTTTAAACATATAAGAGAAATTATCAGCAATGTGAAAAGAGAATGAGAAACTCTACTTAGGCTGAGCATTTCACAATGTATATAAATGTCAAATCACTATGTTGTACACCTAAAACTAGTATGATACTGAATGTCAACTATATTTCAATTATAAATGAATAAGTAAATAAATAACATTTAGAAATAAAATAGACGAAATAAAATATAGAATAGATGGATATATGAGTAGAACAAATTAGCATACTGGAAGACCAGATAGAGGAGGCAGAGAGAGAGAAAAAATAGAAAATTTAAAAGAAAAGCTAAGAAATATGGGAGAAATAGAAATGTGATCTGATATTAATATTAACATTATTATTAAGAATCTCATAATGGCAAAGGAAAATGCACTGGAAGAAGTATTTGAAAGCACAATGGAGATACATTTCCTTGAATTCAAAAAAAAATGAATGACTAAAAATCTCACAACTAGACACATTAGAGTAAAATGAAAGAATATCAAATATAAAGCAAAAAATTCTGGGGCACCTGGGGGGCCCAGTCAGTTGGGCGTCTGACTCTTGATTTCCACTCAGGTCATGAGATCAGGGTTGTGGGATGGAACCCGGAGTTGGGCTCCACACTCAGCACAGAGTCTACCTGTCCCTCTCCCTCTACTTCTCCCCCCACTTATGCTCTCTCTCTCTCTCTAAAATAAATAAATGAAATCTTTAAAAAATTCTTAAGGGAAAGAGAGGAAGTTTCAGAAAGAATCAGTAATAAGAATCAGAATGATGTGGCATTAATTTCAATATTTAAATCTGAGTGGACATCTTATTAATAAAATATATAGTCTATAATCTAGCAAAAATTACAACTTCTTCACATTTGAAGGCCTTTTCAGTTTCAGATGATTGCTTTTAATGACAATCAAGAGCTTTTCAGTTAAATAATATTAATTACAGCTAACACTAAGCACTTATTATACATTTTGTACAACATGTATTATCTTTTTAATTTGTGAAACTACCCAAAGATAGTGTATTAGGCAGAACTGTAAGATGGCCCACAAGATTCCCAGTCCCTAATGTACACACCCTGTATATCCCTTCCTTTAAATCTGAAAATGATTGAAAAGGTCAGTCCCTTGATTAGAAAAAAATGGTGGCTATTCCCTACTGTTCCTGACCTTTAGAAGTTCCCTTTTTTGCACTTTAGGCCCAAGTAGAGGGTTTCTTCTGCAACTCATTTTCTCTGCACCACAGTGCTCACTTCTGGGGCTGGGGCTGTCTTGAGTTCAGGTCAGTGAATTCTGGGGGGGGGGGGGCGGGGAGGGGCAGGAAACGGTAATCTCACCAGTTCAGTGGTCTTTAAATTCTAACATTTTTCTTTACTCTATTGATGATTACTTTTCAGAGACCCCAAATGGCTAACTCATACATTCAGCCGATATTTTTGGTTGTGTTCAGTGGGAGAAAAAGGTTGCTATGTATTTACCCAATCTTGCATCTTATTTGAAATAGGAATCCTTCCAAGGACTAGTCCAGTAAATTGCCTTTTATTAGTTTATATTAAAAGTTCCATGTGTACTTCAGAAGTATGTCAATTCTGTCATTATATGCTGTGTTCTCTCTCTCACATTTATATGTACACAGAGACATACACACACAATTATGTTATTGTGCTGTGTAGATCTTCTTTTATCTTAGGGTTGTGATACTAAGATACTTTATTTCTTTTATTCTATTAACTAATAATAGTTAAGAATGGGGTAAAATCTCTACAATGAATTTGTCTACACACACACACACACACACACACACACACACACACACACAGGCAAATGCCATAAGACTTCATAGACATCTTTAAGTCATTAAAGAGAGAAATAGCAAGGTATTAATAAGGATAGTCCAAACAATGCAGGAAGTGGAATTGCAGAAACAGAAGTATTCATGTTAAGAGAAAATTAAATGGAAAGAAGCATTTATAGTGGCTAGAGGAACCCCTGAATATAATACTACTTTAAATATGAAATTTGTGATACACTTACAACAATAAAACTGTAGGGGCTATATTGTCTACTAGGATGAAATCATTTGTATTTCTATTGGAGTAAATTCATTCACACTACTGTTGGACAAGAATCTTTTGCAGGTATAGGACAAGGATCTTTTAGAGGTATAAATATCAATCATTTAAAAACTATACATTATTCTGAATAATAGCAAATCAATCAAAGTTATACACTCTAGAGAATCAGATAACCCCTTCGGGAATCCACTATACAACACCTAGCATAATACTGATAATTTAGACAATAATCACTTTTGCCTATTTCCAAGTTTTGTACAATCTTCCCCAATCATCTCCTTTCAAATCATAAATAATCTCCAAAAAGTATTCTTGGTCCCCAAAAAGTTGATCTCATGGTGTTTTCACAGCAAGAACTGTTAATCAACATAAATACAATCTCCTTATAGGCTCCTCAGCAAATCTAAAGCCCATTGTTATTAAGCCACTACTAAGTCAAGAAAATTAATTTCTGTAGATCAAAAAATAAAAAGTCTTCATCATATATCTATTAGAAAACAGAATATTAAAAATAATACCACAGTATTCCCCTACAAATAACTCCATACTTCGAATTTTCTCATCAATTCATGGAGTCCTACGTAATTATTAGTCCACTGGATTGTGGATCAGTATTCTTTCCACAGTAATGTGAAGCTAAGCATTGGACACATACAGATTCAGGATCGTGTCATCTTCAGATCTAGTGGATCTTTAGCATTACAAAGCATCCCTCTTTAGCTCTAATAATGCATCTTGCTATAAATTTTAGCTTTCTTTTCATTAGGCTTATACAGAATATTTTTGGCATACTTTTACTTTCAACCATTTGAATCACTGTAGTTTTTTTAAAGATTTTATTTATTTCACAGAGAAAGAGAGAGAGAGAGAGAGCACAAGCAGGGCGGAGTGGCAGAGGGAGAAGGAGAGGCAGGTTCTCTGCTGAGCAGGGAGCCCGATGGAGGCTTGATCCCAGGACCCTGGGCTCATGACCCAAGCAGAAGGCAGATGTTTAACTGACTAAGCAACCCAGGCACCCCTGAGTCATTATATTTAAAGTATGTCTCTTTTAAGCAGTTTTTTAAATCCTATATGACAGTTTTAGGTTTTTACTTGGTGTACATTTTCCATTGAAATTTAATGTGATTGCTAATATAATTGAGTTTAGACTTATGATCTTACTATTTACAATTATTTGAACCACCTCTGTTATGTACCTCTTTTTCTTTTTTATACTTTCTTGTGAGCTCATGAAATATTTTTATTAGTCAATTTAACTCCTTGATCAACTTGTTAGTTCATCTATCCTTTATTCTTTAGATTTACCTTAGAAATCATAAAAATTAAAGGCTCAAGATTTGCTACCTTTTACAATTTCACTGATATTGCTACTAAGACTACATTAGCTCTATTTACCCCATTGCTTTTTGCATTATTGTTGTCATATATTTTTTGTTCTACACATATTTTAAACTTCATGAGCTATTTTTTATTTATTTTTTTAAAGATTTATTTATTTGAAAGAGAGAGACAGCAGGGAGAGGTACAGAGAGAGAGAGGGAGAGAATCTTCAAGCAGACTCCCCACTGAGCACGGAGCCTGACGCAGAGCTCCATCCCAGGACCCTGAGATCATGACCTGAGCTGAAACCAAGAGTCAGCCACTTAACTGACTGAGCCACTCAGGCGCCCTGGAGCTATTTTTTATATTCAGTATTCATTTAAGTTTGCCTATTCTGTTATTCTTTACTTACTATCATTTTTATATGTTTATATCTGAGATCATTTTCCTTTGGCCTAAGGTCCTCTATGTGGTACTTCTTTTGGCACATCTACTGTGAGTAAAATCCTTCAGATTTTGACTGAAAATGCCCTTTTTTGAACTTGAATTGGAAAATATTTCTGTTGTTTATTGCTGGCAGATATTTGCCTTTAGCACATTAAGATGTCATTCATTTTCTCCTAGCTAATGGTTTCTGTTGAGAAGTCACCTGTGAGCACTGGGCCAACTGGGCTGGTCTGACCATAAACTTCTCACAGAGATGGAAGGAGAGCAAGTAGAAATGATGCAAGTCATCTTAAGTTCTAGGCTTAAAACTCATACACCCTACCTCAGCTTCATTAATTAACAAAAGCAGGACAATTGTCTAAGCCCAAAGCCAAGGATGAGAAAATATACTCTACAAATTTAATGCAAGAAACTGTAAAGTCACACAAAATAAAAAAGGTGTGATTACCAGAAAAGGTAAAGAATCTTGGACAATAATGCAAACTACCACAACTACATTCTAATTTCTCTCTTCCTCTGGTCTAATTTGTAATACCCATATATGGAGAAACTAATTCTGCTGATTTTATTTTTAATCCTTTTTTCCCCATTTGATTCTTATTATAGATTATATCTCTTTAATGAAATTTTCATTTTAGTTAAACTTTTTCCTGAAGATTTAATCACAGATATTTTAAAACTAATAAAATCTTGTTTACTATTGGGATCTTTTTCTGTAGTCTTTTCTTTTTCCTCTTGGATTTGATCTTTTATTCCCATTTCTCCTAATGACTGGGAACTTTTAATCCTTTACTTGACACCATGTATCAAAAATGGCAGATGCAGTGGATGTTAGTTTCTTCCAGAAAGGTTCTTCTATTTTTCATGAAAGTGAAGAAGGACTGATAACCTTGATCAAATCAGAGAATGAAGTAATTTGAGGCTATCTGCTGTGACCTTACTTATAGGACACAGCCCTTAAGGAGATAACAATTGAAAGCTTAGAGCATCTGCCAGTATCTCTTCTCAGAGGGAAGAAGACAATTGATTTGCGAACCAATTTTCATCTCCCTAGCACCATGAATACAGCTGCTATTTGAATATTGTCCATATCCCTTCAGAATTCACATTGCAGTGTATGATAGGATCTTCATAAATGAACAGAACCTCAGAAAAATGTGGAATATTATTAAGTATGCCAACACAAGTATGATAGGGTTACCAGATAGACAGGAGAAAGAAAGTAGCAGAAAAAACAATATTTGAAGAATTATGGCTGGAAACTTCCCAAATTTGATGAAATACATTAATCTATACATTCAAGAAATTCAATAAACTCCACAAAGGATAAACACAAAGAGAATCTCAACAGGAAATATTACAGTAAAAGTTTAGAAAGACAAAGACAAAAATCTTGAAAGCAGCAAGAGAAAAATGAGTTAAAATATTCAAGGTATCTCAGTGAGGTTAGTATCTGACTTCATATCCAAAACAATGGAAGCCAGAAGGCAGTGGGATGTCAAGTTAAGAGTACTTAAAGGAAAAAACTGTCAACCAAGAATCTTGTATCTAGTCAACTATTTTTTTCTAACAAAGGCAAAATAGACATTCCCATATACATGAAAACTTACAAAATGTGTTGCTAGCAGACTCACCTTACAAGAAATACTAAAATACTTTCTTCAGGTTGAAAGAAATTGACCCCAGCTGGCAATTCAAATGGAAAAACAAAAAGCACCAAAAAGGTAATTATGTAAGTAGGTATGTATAAAATACAGAGGCATATTTCTTCTTTCTTCTCTTAAATGATTTAAAAAGCAATTGTATAAGACTATGTACTTAACTATAATGTTAGGCCTATAACATACAGAAATATAATTTACTTGACAATAAAAGCAAATGGGAGAAAATATGTATTGGAGTAAGAAAATGATATCAGATCATAACTCGAATCCACAAGAACAAATGAAGAAAATCAGAAATGACAAATAAAAAGGTTAATATAAGAAACCCTATAAACATAATCTGTTCTCTTTTCATTTCTCAGCTTTTTTAACAGACAGAAAATTATATAAAGTAATTATTATAATAGTATATTGGGTTTGTAACATATATGGATGATATGTTTAATAATTATAGCACAAAAGGAAGAAATATGTTAACTATCTAACAGTACAATTTCTATACCTCACTGGAATCAAGTTAGTTTAAATCTGAAGTAGATTCTGTTAAGTTAACATATAAATGGTAAGCACTAAAAAAACCACTTGAAAATAAAAAATTTACTAAAAACAGTTAAAGGAATTAAAATACTACACTAGAAAATATTAATGCAAAAGAAAGCTGTAAAGGAGAAACAAAGGAACAAAAATAATATGAGACATACAAGAAGCAATAAATAAAATGGTAGACATAATAAATTCAACTATATCAGAACCTTAGATATCAGTGGACTAAAAATCCAACTGAATCAAGGCAGAAATTGTGAGATTGGATTTAAAAAACAAAAAATAAAACAAACCCAGACTCCAACTACTTGCTGTCTACATGAGACACAGCCTAGATCGGAAAATACAAAAGGTTGAAAGTAAAAACAAAAAAATATGAAAAGCTATATCACGCAAAAAGTAATCACATGGATATACTAAATAACGGACAAAGAGCAAAGAAATAATATCCTGTTATACGGCTTACTAAAGAGAGAAATTTCTGTGTGGGAAAAATATTCCAAGAATTATTTTACATACCACACAATGCATTCTAAATCACTATAACACATCTCTTTTGACAGTGGTCTCCATTATAATCAAATACTATTATATGAAATGCAGAAGAACAGATATTCTCTAAATTTCAATTTGATAGAGACTTTCATAACAGTATTCCCAAAATCAGAGCAAAGGTGAAAGTGTACCAGAGACTTCACAATCTTCAACATTTTAGTTTAAAGGAAAGGACTTCCAAAGAATCCTTTGTTAAATATTTAATAAAAATAAGCTACAGCATGTGTGATGGTTTGGATTAGTATTCAGCAAATAGGTACTCCCTTTTCCCTTGAGTGGAATATATTTTCCCACTCATGTATATCGGGCATGGTCCTCTGACTTGCTTTGGCCAATGTAGTATATGGATGCATGTTTTTGCACTGTTTGTCTTGTCTTTTGTGATCCACTATTAGGAGACCATTTCCTGGGTAACCACTACCTCTTTGTCTGGGTGCCAGGATCACAGATGGAGCAGACACAAACCTAACCCACAGGCTTAAACTAAGCCTGGCTGACCTGCAGCTTGAATCAGAGCCATCCAGCAGAGCTAAACCTAAATCAAATGAACTGCAGTGGACCTGCAGACTCAGAAACATAAGAATAAATGAATATTACAAGCTCAGAAAGAAAGAGAAGTAAAAATTAAGTGAAAAGGAGAAGAGCAAAGAAAGAGCACAGATTAAAGCCCAGAGGAAGCATAATACTTTGAAAGAATTGAAGGAAGTGTAGTATTACTAGATTGTGGAGCTCAATCTAGTGTGCTAAGAATGTGGCTAAACAAATCTAGGTGACTACTAGATTTAGTAGCACGAAATAAGCCATTTTAAGGAGGGTTATGAAATGCCTTTGAAGGTTTTAAGAAGTAGGTGTAAACTAATTCAATTTGTATATTAGAAACATAATACTGTTTACAGTGTGAAGAAATGATTGAAGAAAAGCAATACTTAGAACAAGAGAAATAGGTGCTGCTGCAGGAGCCTACGAAAGATATGAGAGTGATCTAAACTAGCTTCAAGAGAAATAGGTGCTGCTGCAGGAGCCTACGAAAGATATGAGAGTGATCTAAACTAGCTTGGCAATAGGTGCTTGAAAAAAATGGATTAACGAGACATTTAAAAGAAAAAAATGGAATACTGTTGGTGCAATTAGTTGAATGTGTGGTACATGCCTGTCTACTAAAGAATAGATTGAGGTCAACAGTTAAAACCGAAGTCTGTAGTTCAAGCAAAAAGGTGTGGGTGTCTGAGACAAGCAGCAATGGATAAGAAGACGTATGAGATATACTGGAACATATAAGCAATGCCTGAACTAGTAATACTGACTTATAAATAATCTGCACATAAGTGACCATTGAGGCCATATAGTAAATGAAACCAAAACAGAAAGTTTATTGTCTAAGGGCAGAATATCTAAAATATAGACCCAAGGAACCCAGGAATCTAAATGATGATAGAAGAAAATAATTTAAAAGTAAATAAAACTTGGTTTAGAAAGGAGGAAGGAAAAGTAGGAGAATGTGGTGGCATGGAAACCAAGAGGAAGGAATGTTTACAAACAGGCTCTAATAATGCTGTTGATAGGTCCATTAAGACTGAAGCAAGAAACTGAAAAGCCAGTGTCTATAAGTTGTCTATGACCTATGCTTTAGTAGTTTCAAAGGAACAATATGGGTAGAAATCAGACTGAGGTAGAATGAGAAATAAATTATAAATTACAAATTGACAGTGTGGATAGCAATTATATATTTCCTCCTAATATGTAGTATAGTGCCTCACCATACTAAGCATACAATTATCATTTACTGACTTGAATAAAGTAAGGAAAGAAAAAGAGACATTTGGTTATTTTTTCTTTAAATTTTATTTACATTCCAGTTAGTTAACATACAGTGTTAATATTAGTTTTAGGTGTAGAATTTACTGATTCAACACTTCCATACAACACCTGGTGCTCATCACAAAAAATGCCCTCCTTAATCCCCATCACCTATTTCACTCATCCCCCACCCACCTCCCCTCTGATAAACATCAGTTTGTTCTCTATAGTTAAGAGTCTGTTTCTTGCTTTTATTCTCTATTGAAAAACAGACATTTTAACTCAGAAATACTCCTAGAAAAAAATTTCCTCTTCTTGCATGGACATTTTGAAATGCTTCTGATTATTTTGACAGATCTATCAAATTGTGTGCAAAATAACAGGAAATTTCTTAAGTAGGAACATCCTCCTTCAGGATATGTCAATATTGGTCTTGAGAATGATAGTCTTATTACTTTGGCTGTCAATTCAGAATATACAAAATTCCTTTTTTAAATGTCAAATTAAAAAAACACACACACAACTTAGATTTAATTTTCAGAAAAATTCTCTCTAGTCCAACCCTTCAGCTACATGATTGTCAGAATTGTCTTTCCTTTTTTTTTTCTTTTTTAAATCTTATTTATTTATTTGACAGACAGACAGAGCAGGAACACAAGCAGGGGGAGTGGGAGAGGGAGAAGCAGGCTTCCTGCTGAGCAGGGAGCCTGATGTGGGGCTCAATCCCAGGACTTTGGGATCGTGACCTGAGCCGAAGGCAGATGCTTAACGACTGAGCCACCCAGGCACCCCCAGAATTTTCTTTCTAAAATGCACATTTCAGGGACCCCTGGGTGGCTCAGTTGGTTAAGCATCTGATTCTTGGTTTCAGCGTTTCAACTCAGGTCATAATCTCAGGGTGGTGACATCAAGTCCTGCATCAGGCTCTGTGCTTAGTATGGAGTCTGCATGAGAGTCTCTCTCTCTCCCTGTGCCCCTTGTGGGCACTTTCTCTTTCTCACTCTATAATGAATAAACAAATCTTCTAAAAAATAAAATGCACATTTCTCTTATTATTTCTCTTATTAACTCTACAAATACTTTATCATTTTGTTCCAAGAAAATTGTTCCAACCACATTTCCTCTCTATTTTCAGCCACACTTGTACAATCCTGCACCCTATGCTTTTCTATCATACAACCTATTTTCTGACTATTAAAAATCAGTTTCCTCCCTGATGAAAATTATTTAATTATAACTTTGAAAATCCATTCTTCTTATCTAGAATTCCCCCTCATGTATCATGTTCCATCTCTGAACTCCTACTTATACTTCAAAATCTTGCTTTAGTATAATTCTAACAATATTTTCTGCTTCAATATCACCTCTGTTAAGAATCACAGAGATGGACATATAATCTAGAACTTTCCAAGTCACAAATAACTTTCACATCCATATCAGTGACAGCAAATGGCTCAGAGAACATTTTATGACCTAAACAAAACCAAAATATGTCCCTGAGACTCCATATAAAGACATTAAGAGAGAGCCTTTTCCTTTTTCTCTCTGGGATTGCTAAATTTGGATGCTATAAATGCAACTTAAATAGAATACAATACAGTCAACATACCTTTTGAAACTCAGTTAATTCAATAATTCTTTATATAGCACAGTATAAAGATTGTCAAGGGATGAAATTGTATATAGTATCGTGTCATCTGCAAATAGTTAAAGTTTTACTTCTTCTTTGCCGATCTGGATGCCTTTTATTTCTTTTTGTTGTTGATTGAAAGTTTTACTTCTTCTTTGCCCATTTGAATGTCTTTTATTTCTTTTTGTTATCTGATTGCTGTGGCTAGGACTTCCAGTACTATGTTGAATTAAAAGTGATGAGAGTGGACATTCTTGCTTGTTCCTGACCTTAGGGGAAATGCTCTCAGTTCTTCTCCATTAAGGATGAGGTTAGCTGTGGGTTTTTCATATGTGGCCTTTATTATGTTGAGGTATGTTCCTTCTAAACCTTTGTTGAGAGTTTTCATCATGAATGGATGTTAAGGGATGCAGCTATAGGGAAGATGGTCAGAGAAGGTGTAATTGGGTTCTTGAAGTCTCCAAAGGCATTTCTTCTGGATACCCCATTTTCTAAGCCTACCTAATTTAAAGTTGGATTTTTTTATTTACAACAAAAAATGCTTATTAATATATTTTGTGAGCTGCATGAGGGTAGAGACTACTTTGTATTCTATTTTACATGCTAGCAAAATTTCTTGCATACAATTGAAACTTAATAATTGCTTGAAAGTGTAGATAAAATTTTATAAAAATGTTCAATATCTGCCATTTCTGTAAGAAGCACTACTTTATATTAGTCTTTGACAAAATACAGAAGATCCTAAGTAAGCAACAATCATTACTATGTCTTTTTCTTTTGTTTATTATTTGTAGAAATGTACAGAGTTCTATTATCATGCTAGTAAGTTTTATCTTATTAATAACAAGATTAGACCCAATTTGGATCAAGCCAAATGAAGTATTTTTCTGCTTTCCTGCGTATCAGGAAATCTTCTCCTTATTCAAACAATACCTTTTAAATTCATCTGTTCAATCTATTCAAATATATATAGAAACATTACAACTGAAATTGCTCAAAAGAATCGTGATAGAAAAAATGAAGTACCACATAAAATTATGAAAATACTATTGATATTAATTCACAATAAAATCAATGTGAAATGTTTGGCTTACCAAAAGGGTATGATAAAAAGGTATTTTGTTATGCAAACAACAAATATTTAAATATTAAATTCTTTGTACACCTTTTATACTATAGCATGTAAGAATACAAAGCATTAAATTACAAATAGAAAGGCTAATGTAACCTGAAGCACCTTCTTTCAACTATAATCAAAATGTCCTCTCCCTGTGTAGCAACTCTACTGAAACAAGTGTTAAAAAATTAAGTAAAAATGATCATAAAAGTTAAGTGTCAATTTATCTTAAAAACAATATGTTTCCTTGTTAGAAATACCCTGGATAAAATTTTGTGAAAACAGTGAAATTTATTTTTGGATGTTTCTTGGTATCTCCTGGTTTGATGGATATTTTTCAATAGGAATTAGGTTTTTTGTATTTTTTTATTTCAGTCACTTTTCAAAATAACTGCTTCCATAGAGTGTAGTTTGTAAACATTTATGAACAATTTCATCTATGGACTATAAATTCTCTCATAACTTGCAGCTTGGAATCCACAACAGTATGTGCTTATGAAATCTAAAATACATACATATGTCTACAACCTGACTACCACTTATCCACAAATTACTTGGAAGCTTAAATCTAAACTACTAAATAAAACATATTACAAGTAAAAACAAGTAAAAACAAGTAAAAACATAAAACCACATATATATAGTAACTATATATGTGGTTCATTCATTTAGTGAGCAAACCTATGGCTAGCATATTCTATTTACTATTCTATTCTACATATTCTATTTACTATTTAGACTCAAAATTACATGTAGGATCCCTACTTCCTCCCAAAATGGAGGAAACGTATTTATTCTCCTGCCAAAACAATTAGTAAAACAGATAAAATAAATGAAACACTTGTTTTCAGAAATTGGATATCAAGCAATGTAGGAAAATGGTTCCTGAGTGGAGATAAAAATGAGGTGAGCACTTAAATGTCAGAGATTACTGTGATTTTGAGGCTGTATCAAAAGAAGCTGTATCAAAAGAAGAGTGAACACATGTATATCATAGAAATTTTATGGAGTTGAGGAGATGAAACTGACATCTGTAGAGGCTAACGTGGCTAGAGTTTATAGGACAGTATACTGGAGAAGAGAGGACTTCCCAGATTGCTACATAGATTTGCTGAGGGTCCCTGTGAGTCTTCAGGGACTTCAGTTATAGAAGTCCGTGCTGTAGGCAGTGTTAAGCCCAGTGAGTGTAATGGGGGCCCTGGTGGAGAAAGAGGGTAGAGACCTGGGAGCAGAAAGCATGATCTGAGGATTTACCTACTTACTGGTAAAGAAACTATCCAAGGCGGAGGGAAAAGCCAATTGAAAGGAGCAGAGAGAAAAATTCTCAAAAGCCACACAGAGTTGGGAATATGTCATGGTCCAAAGAGTCAGAGTAGAAAGCCTTATAATTCATGCATCATAGAGTACAGTACCCAGAACAGTGCCTCAGTAATGAAAAGATTAACCCCAGACTAAATGTTGCTTTGTTCCTGCCTAACAAAACACAAAAATAAGCCTTGAAAAGATCAATTTTTTTTCCAAGAAAAACTCCATCCCAGAATAAAGCTAAAACTTATTTATTAAAATTGATAAATACCTAGCACCCAAAAAAGTAAAATTCAGAATGTTTGCTCTCTAATCAAAATATGACCCATAAGGAGCAGCAAAATAAAACAAGAAAAAAGAAATTCAGAAATGACACAAATGATTGAATTTGTAGACAATTTACAGAAGAGTTATAATAACTGTATTCCATATATTAAATAAGTCAGAAAAAAATGAGCATGTTAAGTAAAGACATGGAAGATATTTTCTAAAAAACCTTATCAAAATTCTAGAGATTAAAAAATATAATGACTGCGATGAAATATACACCGGATGGGATTAATATCAAATTGGACACTATAGAAAAAAGATTAGTGAATTTAAAGATATAGGAAAAGAAAATATCCAAAATGAAATGCAAAGAGAAAAAAAAAAAGACTGAATAAAAAACAAAAAAATAGAGCATTGGTGAGCCAAGGAACAATTTCAGGCAGTCTGATATATGTACAATTGCAATTCCCAAAGTAGAAGAAAGGAGTGGGGGAAAAAATTGGGAAATAAGTTTTCCAAATGTGTTGAAACTATAATTTTATAAATCAGTAAAACCCACGCACAAGAAACAGAAGAAAATCAAACCTACATAACCATAATCAAATTGGCCAAAACTAGTGAAAAAGTTAAAAATTTTAAATTGCAGGAAGAGGAAAAAGACCCATTACATACAAACAATAAGATAAAAGCAGATTTCTTACTAGGAACACTGCAGACCAAAAGACAGTGGAGAAACATCTTTAAACTAAAGAAAAAAAAGCTACTATTTAGAATTCTTCAACCTCCTAAAAAGTAAAATAAAGATGTTTTCAGAATACAGATTGATATATTTCATTCCCAGCAGATCTACACTAGAGTGTTAAATGCCTAAGTCCCTTACACAGTCAGAAAATGATACTAGATAGAAATCTAGAGCTAGAAAAAGAAAATAGGAAAGATGAATACTGAAAAGAGTAAATACAAAGATAAGATGGAAGATTATTGCTTTTTAATATATTTAAATATGGCTGACTATATCAAAAATAGTAACAGTATAGTGTGGATTTTCTAATATAAGAAGCAGTAAAACATATTCAGCAATGGCTCAATGCCCAGCAGGATGAAAATGAAAGTATATTTTTTTAGGGTTAAGATATAAAAAAATGTGTGATGCAATATTACCTGAAAGTAGACAATAAAAAGTATAAGAGGAATATGATAAGCTATAAAATAATGACTAAAATAACACAACAGGAATTGTAGCTAATAAGCCAACAGAGAAAATAAAATGAAATCATAAAAAATAATTTAAAAAAGACAGAAAAGGAAAAAATGAAAAATAAAGAACAAAAGAAAAATAGTAAACAAATAGTAAGATTTAAACCGAAAGATATAAATATATGTCTATCACCTGCACATAGTTTAAGATTAGATAAACTACATGCTGCCTAAAAGAAACCCACTTTAAATATAAAAGCGAAAACAGATTAAAGTAAAAGGATGAAAAATGATACAGCATTCTAGAGCTTTCTAGAGAGGGAGTCATGATGGTGGAGTAGTAGGGGGACCCTATGCTTGCCTCATCCCTAGAACACAGCTAGATAAATATCAGATAAGTCTAAACACCCAAGAAATTGATCTGAGGACTGAGAGAACACACTGCACAAGTAGAGGGAGAAAAGAGGCCACATCATGGAAAGAAGGACGTGCAGACACATGAGTTGGGGGAAAAAGTTATCAGGGTTGCTGTGGAGGGGAGGGAGACATGATCATGGACAGAGAGGGAGAGAGAGAGAGAGCAGCACACAGGAGATTGCACAGAAAAACATTTTCCCAAAACCACTGACTAGGAAAATGAGAGGGGCTGATTATCATGAGTTTCCACAACCAGATGAGCTCAAAGACTGTAGTTATAGAAGTCCGTGCTGTAGGCGGTGTTAAGCCCAGTGAGTGTAATGGGGGCCTTGGTGGAGAAAGAGGGTAGAGACCTGGGAGCAGAAAGCATGGTCTGAGGATCGCCTGGATCAGGCTGGGAGAGATGGTTCCCCTTCTTGGAATGAATTTGGGAGAGGTGGCACTGCCTCTCAGGAGACAAAAGAGACAAAGGAGCACCATTACCCTGTCCTATTCACCAGCCTAGGGGCAGAGACACCTGCTGAGGGCAGCTAACCTGATTATGGCCTTTTGCTACTCTTCACTCTAAACTACTAGCTCCTGTGCATTTGTCTGACTGCCCTTCTGAGACATATCAGCACCAGTCCCAGTGCAGTGAGACTCTCCCCCAGAGGGAGCAGGAAACAATATAGGCTTTCCTTACAACAAAAGACAGAAACCTAGACAAATGTCAAGATGGAGGAATTCATCCCAAAAGAAAGAACAAAAAAAGGTCACAGAGATCTAATTGAAAGAGATGTAAGTAATATGCCTCATCCAGAATTTTAAACAACAATCATAAGGATCCTAGCTGGGCTTGAGAAAAGCGTGGAAGACACCAGGGAGTCTCTTACCACAGAGATAATAAAAGACCTAAAAACTAGTTCAGGCTTAAATAAAAAATGCTATAACAGAAATACAAAAATGACTGGATGTAATGACCACAAGGGTGGAAGAAGCAGAGGAACAAATAAGTGATAAAATAAGAAGATAAAAATGGAACATAATGAAGCTGAAAAAAAGAGGGAAAGAAAAATATTGGATCACAAAGGTAGACTTAGGGAACTGAGAGACTCCATAAAGTGTAATTACATTTGCATCATAGGAGTCCCAGAAGAAGAAAGGAAAAAGAGGTCAGAAGGTTTATTTGAGCAAATTATAGCTGAAAATATTCCTAATCTGGGGAAAAAAAACAGACATCTAAATCCGGGAGGCACAGAAAATGCCCGTCAAACTCAACGAAAGCAGGCCAACATCAAGACACATCATAGTAAAATTTGCAAAATAGAGATAAGGAAAAAATTCCAAAAGCGGCAAGTGTAAAGAAATCCCTCACTTTGGGGCACCTGGGTGGCTCAGTTGTTAAGCGTGCCTTCGGCTCAGGTCATGATCCCAGGGTCCTGGGGTCAAGCCCCGCATCAGGCTCCCTGCTTGGAGGGAGGCCTTCTTCTCCCTCTCCCACTCCCCTGCTTGTGTTCCCTCTCTTGCTGTGTCTCTCTCTGTCAAATAAATAAATAAAATCTTAGAAAGAAAGAAAGAAAGAAAGAAAGAAAGAAAGAAAGAAAGAAAGAAAGAAAGAAAGAGAAAGAAAGAAAGAAAGAAAGAAAGAAAGAAAGAAAGAAAGAGAAAGAAAGAAAGAAAGAAAGAGAAAGAAAGAGAAAGAAAGAAAGAAAGAAAGAAAGAAAGAAAGAAAGAAAGAAAGAGAAAGAAAAAGAAAGAAAGAAAAAGAAAGACAGAAAGAGAAAGAAAGAAAGAAAGAAAGAAAGAAAGAAAGAAAAAGAAGAAAGGAAAGAAAGAAAGAAAGAAAGAAAGAAAGAAAGAAAGAAAGAAAGAAAGAAAGAAAGAAAGAAAGAAAAAGAAAGAAAGAAAGAAAGAAAGAAAGAAAGAAAGAAAGAAAGAAAGAAAGAAAGAAAGAAAGAAAGAAAGAAATCCCTCACTTACAAGGGAAGACAAAGCAAGTTAGCAACAGATCTCTCCACAGAAACTTGGCAGGCCAGATGAGAGTGGCATGATATATGCAATGTGCTGAATGGGAAAAATATGCAACCAAGGATACTTTATCCAGCAAAGTTGTCATTCAGAATAGAAGAAAAGATAAAGAATTTCCAAGACAAATAAAAACTAACAGAGTTCATGACCACTAAACTAGCCCTGAAAGAAATATTAAAGGGGACTCTTTGAGTGGGAAAGAAAGGCCAAAATCAACAAAGACTAAAAAGGAACAGAGATAATCTCCAGAAACGACAACATAACAGGTAACACAAGGGCACTAAATTTATATCTATCAATAATTACTCTGAATGTAAATGGACTAAATGCTCCAATCAAAAGACATAGGGTATCAAAATGGAAAAAAACAAGACCCACCTATATGCTGCTTACAGGAGACTCATTTTAAACCTATAGACACCTGCAGATTGAAAGAGAGAGGATGGAGAACAATTTATCATGCTAATAATGGACATTAAAAAAAGCCAGAGTAGTTATACTTATATCAGACAACTAGATTTTATTTTTTTTATTTATTTATTTGAGAGAGAGAGAGAATGAGGATAGAAAGCACGAGAGGGAAGAGGGTCAGAGGGAGAAGCAGACTCCCCGCTGAGCAGGAAGCCCGATGTGGGACTTGATCCCGGGACTCCAGGATCATGACCTGAGCCGAAGGCAGTCACTTAACCAACTGAGCCACCCAGGCGCCCCAGACAACTAAATTTTAAAACAAAGACTATAACAAGAAATGAAGAAGAACAATATATCATAATAAAGGAATCTATCCAACAAGAAGATTTAACAATTGTAAATATTTATGTACCCACTTGGGAGCATCCAAATATATAAATTAATTAATAACAAACACACACACAAAAACTCATTTATCATAATACAATAATAGTAGGGGACTTTAACACCACACTTACAGCAATGGACAGATCATTTAAGCAGAAAATCAACAAGGAAACAAGGGCTTTGAATGACACACTGTACCAGATGGTCTTAACAGAAATATTCAGAACATTTCATCCTAAAACAGCAGAATACCCCTTCTTTTTGAGTACACACGGACATTCTCCAGAATACATCACATACTGGGTCACAAATTAGGCCTTAACAAATACAAAAAGATTGAGATCATACGATGCACATTTTCTGACCACAATGCTTTGAAACTTGGAAGTCAAACACAAGAAAAATTTGGAAAAACCACAAATACATGGAGGTTAAAGAACATCCTACTAAACAATGAATGAGTTAACCAGGAAATTAAAGAATAAATTTTAAAAAAATACATGGAAACAAATAAAAATAAAAACATGATGGACCAAAACCTTTGGGATGCAGCAAAAGCAGTCCTAAGAGGGAAGAATATAGCAATACAGGCCTACCTCAAGAAGCAAGAAAAATCTCAAATACATAACCTAATCTTACACCTACAGAAGCTAAAAAAGGAACAACAAATAAAGATTAAATGCAGCAAAAGAAGGGAAATAATAAAGATCAGAGCAGAAATAAACAATATGGAAACAATAAAAAACAGTAGAACAGAAAAATGAAACTAGAAGCTCGTTCTTTGAACGAATTACTAAAATTGATAAAACCCTAGCCAGACTTTCAAAAAGAGACAGAAAGTGCCCATATAAATAAAATCATGAGTGAGAGAGGAGAGATCACAACCAACACCACAAAATACAAACAACTGTAAGAGAATATTATGAAAAATTATATGCCAGCAAATTGGGAAATCTGGAAGAAATGCATAAATTCCTAGAGATATATAAACTACCAAAACTGAAACAGAAAGAATAGAAAATTTGAACAGATAACCAGCAACGAAATTGAATCAATAATAAAAAAAAAAAAACCTCCCAACAAACAAAAGTCCAGGGCGAGATGGCTTCCCAAAGGAATTCTACCAAATATTTAAATAAGAGTTAATACCTCCTCTTCTCAAACTGCTTCAAAAAATAGAAATGGAAGGAAAACTTCAGACTCATTCTATGAGGCCAACATTACCTGGATTCCAAAACCAAAGACCCTACTTAAAAAGGAGAATTACAGGCCAATATCCCTGATGAACATGGATGCAGAAATTCTGAACAAAATACTAGCAAAACAAATCCAAAAGTACATTAAAAGAATCATACAACACAATCAAGTAGGATTTATTCCAGGACTGCAAGAGTGGTTCAATGTCTGTAAATCAATCAGTGTGATACACATTAATAAAAGAAAGGATAAAAACCATATGATCTTCTCAATAGATGCAGAGAAAGTATTTGAAAAAGTACATCAACTCTTGATAAAAACCGTCAACAAAGTAGGGATAAAGGGAACATATATCAACATCATTGGGGCTATATACAACAGACCTACAGCTAATATCCTCAATAGGGAATAACTGAGAGTTTTTCCTCTACAGTCAGGAACAAAACAGGTTTATTGTCCAGTCTCACCATTGTTATTTTTTTAATTTAAATTCAATTATTTAACATATAATGTATTATTTGTTTCCGGGATACAGGTCTGTGATTCATCAGTCTTATATAATTCATGTTTGTTATTTAACATAGTACTGTAAGTCTTAGCCTCAGCTATCAGACAACAAAAAGAAATGAGGCATCCAAATAAGCAAGGAAGAAGTCAAACTTTCACTATTCACAGATGACACATACTCCAAGTAGAAAACCCAAAAGACTCCAACAAAAAATTGCTAAAACTGATACAAGAATTCAGTAAACTCTCAGGATACAAAATGAACATACAGAAATCTGTTGTATTTCTACACACCAATAATGAAGAACAGAAAGAGAAATCAAGGAATCAAACCCATTGACTATTGCACCACAAAAACCATAAGATACCTAGGAATAAACCTAACTAAAGAGGTAAAAGATCTGTACTCTAAAAACTAGAGAACACTTATGAAAGAAATTAAAGAGGACACAAAGAAATGGAAAAACATTCCATGCTCATGGATTAGAAGAACAAATATTGTTAAAATGTCTATACTATGCAAAGCAATCTACACATTTAATGCAATCCCTATCAAAATACAAACAGCATGGGTGGCTGGGTGGCTGGGTGACTCCGTCAGTTAAGCAACTGCCTTCAGCTCAGGTCAGAATCCCAGGGTCCTGGGATTGAACCCCACATCAGGCTCCCTTCTTCATGGGGAGCCTGCTTCTCCCTCTCCCTCAGCTTGTCAGCTTGCTCTCTCTCTTTCTCTCAAATAAATAAATAATCTTAAAAACAAAAAAACGAAATATGAAGAGCCTTTTTCACAGAGCTACAACAAACAATCCTAAAATTTGTAGGGAACCACAAAAGACCCCAAATAACAAAGAAATCTTGAAAAAAAAAAAAAGGCAAAGCTGGAGGCATCACAATTACGGATTTCAAGCTATACTACAAAGCTCTAATAATCAAGACAGTATGGTACAGGCACAAAAACAAATACTTAGATCAATGGAACAGAAGAGAAAACCCAGAAATGAACCCATACCTATATGGTCAACTAATCTTCAAAAGCAGGAAAGAATATCCAATGGAAAAAAAGAGTCTTCAACAAATGATGTTGGGGAAACTGGATAGCAACATGCAGAAGAATACAACTGGACCATTGTCTCACACCACACACAAAAATAAAATCAAAATGGATGGAAGACCTAAGTGTAAGACAGAAATCTGTCAAAATCCTAGAGAAGAACACAAGCAGTAACCTCTTTGACATCAGCCATAGCAACTTCTTACTAGATATGTCTCTGGAGGCAAGGGAAACAAAAGCAAAAATAAACTATCAGGACTTTATCAAGACAAAAACTTCTGCACAGCAAAGGAAACAATCAACAAAACTAAAAGGCAACCTAATGCATGGGAGAAGATATTTGCAAATGACATCTCTAATAAAGGGTTAGTATCCAAAATCCATACAGAACTTGTCAAACTCAACACCCAAAAAACAAATAATCCAGTTAAGAATTGAGGAGAAGACATGAATAGTTTTCAAAAAAAGACGTACAGATGGCTAACAGACACATGAAAATATGCTCAGTATCACTCATCATCAGTGAAATATAAATCAAAACTACGAGATACCACCTCATAACTATCAGAAGGTATGCTAAATTTAGCTAAATTTAGCATAAATTATGCAATACAGGAAATTAGCCATTAGCAATATAGGAAACAACAGATTTCGGCAAGGATGAAGAGAATGGGGAACCCTCTTACACTATTGGTGGGAATGCAAACTGGTCCAAACACTCTGAGAAATAGTATGGATGCTTCTCAAAAAGTTAAAAATAGAGCAGCCCTATGACTCAGTAATTGCACTACCAGGTATTTACTCAAAGGATACAAAAATACTGATTCGAAGGGGCACATGCACCCAAAGGTTTAGAGAAGCATTATCAACAACAGCCAAAGAATAGAAAGAGCCCAAATGTCCATCAACTAATGAATGGATAAAAAAGATGTGGTGTATATATATATGCAATGGAATATCACTCAGCCTTAAAAAAGTATGACATCTTACCATTTGCAATGATGTGGATGGAGCTAGAGTGGATTACGCTAAGCAAAGTAAGTCAATCAGAGAAAGACAAACACCATATGATTTTACTCATATATGGAATTTAAGAAACAAAACAGATTATCATATGGGAAAGGGAAAAAAAGAGAGAGAGGCAAACCATAAAGAGACTCTAACTATAGAGAACAAACAGAGTTGATGGAGGGAAGGTGGCTAGGGAGATGGTCTAAATAAATGGGTGATGGGTATTAAGGAGGGGACTTGTTGTGATGAGCACTGTGTGTTATATGTAAGTGATGAATCATTAAATTCTACTCCTGAAACCAATATTACACTATATATTATTAACTGAATTTAAATAAAAACTTGAAACATAAAAAAATTATATAGTGTTCTACCTATAATGAACAGTAAGCTGGAGAGGCTATAATAATATCCGGAAAAGTAAGAGCAAACAATATTACCAGGAATACGGAAAGTGATTTCCTAATGATAAAGTCAAGTCATCTCAAGTCATCAATTCATCAAGAAGACAGAAAAACCCAGGAACAAGATGGCGGAGGAGTAGGAGACCTGGATTTCATCTGCTCTCAGGAATTCAGCTGGATAGGGATCAAACCATTCTGAACACCTACAAACTCAACAGGAGATCGAAGAAAAGAATAGCAACAACTCTCTGAACAGAAAAGCGACCACTTTCTGGAAGGTAGGACGTGAGGAGAAGTGAATCCGAGGCGATATTCGGGAGGATAGACGGGGGGGGGGGGAGGGGGCCTCCGTCGGCCGCTTCTGGCAAGTGATAGAGCCGCGGAGCACAAAATTGGAACTTTTAGAAGTTGGCTCCGCTGAGGGATGTCACTCCAGTGACTAAGCAGGGGGTGGAAACCTCATGGGACAATGTGGTCTCAGGACCCTCATGGGTCACAGAAAGACGGGGGTGCCTGAGTGCGGCAGAGCTCCCAGGTATCAGAGCGGGGAAGCCGGCTACAGAGACGGAGCCGAGGAGCAAGCTCTCAGCTCGGGGTTGCCATAAACTGTGATCGGTGACAGTCAGGCCACTGCTCCTCCAGCAGGAACCCAACAAGGGGCAGAGGCGGGGAGACTCTCCTCCTTCCCCCGGGAGGAGCGGCGCGGAAGTGCACCGCAGGGATCTGCTGGGTTTGGAGACTCCACACGGGGTCAGGTGCCAGAGATAGAAATGCTCAGTCACAGGTCGGGTGAGCACGGAGTGCGGCCGGAGACCAGGGAGACAGGAGTGACTGACTGCTTTTCTCTGGGGGCGCACTGAGGAGGGGGGGGCCTGAGTTCTCGGCTCCTCCGGGGCGGAGATTGGGAGGCCACCATTTTCACTGTCGTCCTCCAACGCTGTACAGAAAGCTTACAGGGAACAAAAGCTCTGGAGAGCAAACCCGAGCTGATTACTTAAGCCCAGACCCGACAAGGGCGGGGCAATTCTGACTCCGGCAAAGACATTTGGGAACCACGGCAACAGGCCCTTCCCCCAGAAGATCAGCATGAACGGCCAGCCAAGACCAAGTTTACCGATACATGAGAATGGGAGAACTCCAGCGCTAGGGGAATACTGCACATAGAATTCATGGCTTTTTTACCATGATTCATTAGACTTTCAAAGTTAATTTTTTTAATTGTTTTTTTTGTTTTTGAATTTTTCCTTTTCCCTTTTCCACCCAACATCTTATCAATCCCTTTTTAAAAAATTTTTTTATTTTTCATTTTTAGAGTCATATTCTATCCCTTCATAGTAGTTACTTTTATTTTTGGCATATATATATAAGTTGTTTTCTCTTTAAAATTTTGAGATACAGTTTCCTCTAACATATCAAAATATACCCTAAAACTCTAGTGTATGGCTTTGTTCCAGTCTCCTGCGTGGTCACATTCTCTACACTTTTTATTCTTTCTTTCCTTTTTTTATCCTCTTTATTTTTTCAAACACCTTCTGATCAATTCCTTTTTTAAAATTTTTTATAATTTTCATTTTTACAGGCATATCCCATCCCTTCATCGTATCAACCATTATTTTGTACATATATAAGTCTTTCTTTAAAATTTCTTTAAAATTTTAGGAGCCACTTTCTTCTAACAGACCAAAATACACGCAAAATCTAGTGTATGGCACTGATCTATGAACCAGCCTGATCATATTTGATCTTATTCTGTTTTTTTTTTTTTTTGGTTTCATTCTGTTTTTGTTTTTCTCTTTTCCTTTTCTTTTTTTTTTCTCTTACTTTTTTCTTTCTTTCCCTTTCTTTTCCCCTGGTTTCAAGTCTTTTCTGATTGGATTAGAGTATATTTTCTGGGAACATTGTTAACCTGTTAGCATTTTGTTCTCTCATTCATCTATTTTCTCCTCTGGACAAAATGACAATACGAAAAAAATCACCTCAACACAAAGACCAAGAGCTAGTACCATCGGCCAGGGACCTACTCAATATGGACATTAGTGTGATGTTGGGCCTAGAGTTCAGAATCATGATTTTAAAGATACTAGCTGGGCTTGAAAAAAGCGTGGAAGTTATTAGAGAAACCCTTTCTGGAGAAATAAAAGAACTAAAATCTAACCAAGTCGAAATCAAAAAGGCTGTTAATGAGGTGCAATGAAAAATGGGGACACTAACTGCTAGGATAAATGAGGCAGAAGAGAGAACCAGCGATATAGAAGACCAAATGATGGAAAATAAAGAAGCTGAGAAAAAGAGAGATAAACAACTACTGGATCACGAGCACAGAATTCGAGAGATAAGCCATACGATAAGATGAAACAACATTAGAATAATTGGGATCCCAGAAGAAGAAGAAAGAGAGAGAGGGACAGAAGGTATATTGGAGCAAATAATAGCAGAGAAATTCCCTAATGTGGGAAAGGAAACAGGCATTAAAATCCAGGAGGCACAGAGAACCCCTCTCAAAATCAATAAAGATAGGTCAACACCCCGATATCTAATAGTAAAACTTACGAGTCTCAGACACAAAGAGAAAATCTTGAAAGCAGCTCAGGAGAAGAGATATCTAACCTATAATGGTAGAAACATTAGACTGGCAACAGACCTATCCACAGGGACATGGCAGGACAGAAAGGCCTGGCATGATATCTTTAGAGCACTAAATGAGAAAAATATGCAGCCAAGAATACTATATCCAGCTAGGCTGTCATTGAAAATAGAAGGAGAGATAAAGAGCTTCCAGGACAAACAAAAACTAAAGGAATTTGCAAACATGAAACCAGCCATCCAGGAAATATTGAAAGGGGTCCTCTAAGCAAAGAGAGAGCCTAAAAGCAGCATAGACCAGAAAGGAACACAGAAAATATACAGTCACAGTCACCTTACAGGCAATACAATGGCACATATTTTTCAACAGTTACCCTGAATGTAAATGGGCTAAATGCCCCAGTCAAAAGACACAGGCTATCAGATTGGATTAAAAAAAAATCGATATACTCTCTGCAAGAGACTCCTGTAGACCCAAAGACACCCCCACATTGAAAGTGAAGGGATGGAAAACCATTTACCATGCTAATGGACAACAAAAGAAAGCTGGGGTGGCAATCCTTATATCAAAAAAATTAGATTTTTAAACCAAAGACTATAAAAGGGATGAGGACAGACACTATATCCTATTTAAAGGGTCTATCCAGCAAGAAGGTCTAACAATTGTAAATATCTATGCCCCTAACATGGGAGCAGCCAATTATATAAGACAATTAATAACAAAAGCAAAGAAACACATTGACAACAATATAACAATAGTGGAGGACTTTAAAACTACCGTCACTGAAATGGACAGATCATCAAAAAAAAAAAAGATACACAAGGAAATAAAGCCTGTAAAAGAAACACTGGACCAAATGGACTTCACAGACATATTCAGAACATTCCATCCCAAAGCAACAGAATACACATTCTTCTCTAGTGCCCATGGAACATCCTCCAGAATAGATCACATCCTAGGTCACAAATCAGGTCTCAACCGGTACCAAAAGATTGGGATCGTTCCCTGCATAATTTCAGACCACAATGCTTTGAAACTAGAACTCAATCACAAGAGGAAAGTTGGAAAGAACTCAAATACATGGAGGCTAAAGAGCATCCTACTAAAGAATGAATGGGTCAACTAGGAAATTAGAGAAGAATTTAAAAAATTCATGGAAACCAATGAAAATGAAAACACAACTGTTCAAAATCTTTGCGATGCAGCAAAGGAGGTCCTAAGAGGAAAGTATATAGCATTACAAGCCTTTCTCAAGAAACAAGGAAGGTCTCAAATACACAACCTAACCCTACACCTAAGGGAGCTGGAGAAAGAACAGCAAATAAAGCCTAAACCCAGCAGGAGAAGAGAAATAATAAAGATCAGAGCAGAAATCAATGAAGTAGAAACCAAAAGAACAGTAGAACAGATCAACGAAACTAGGATCTAGTTCTTTGAAAGAATTAACAAGATTGATAAACCCCTGGACAGACCTATCAAAAAGAAAAGAGAAATGACCCAAATCAACAAAATCATGAGTGAAATAGGAGAGATTGCAACCAACACCAAAGAAATACAAACAATTCTAAGAACATATT
Organism: Eumetopias jubatus; assembly: GCF_037043125.1. Lineage (NCBI taxonomy): Eukaryota > Metazoa > Chordata > Mammalia > Carnivora > Otariidae > Eumetopias > Eumetopias jubatus. The sequence continues at coordinate 15,964,369 of NW_028274823.1, forward strand.
ATGAGCAACTATATGCCAGCAAATTAGATAACCTGGAAGAAATGGATGCACTCCTACAGATGTATCAACTACTAAAATTGAACCAGGAAGAAAGAGAGAACCTGAACAGACCTATAACCACTAAGGAAATTGAAGCAGTCATCAAAAATCTCCCAACAAACAAAAGCCCAGGGCCAATTGGCTTCCCAGGTGAATTCTACCAAAAATTTAAAGAAGAATTAATACCTATTCTCCTGAAACTGTTCCAAAATATAGAAATGGAAGGAAAACTTCCAAACTCATTTTATGAGGCCACCATTACCTGATCACTAAGCCAGACAAAGACCCCATCAAAAAGGAGAGCTGCAGACCAATATCCTTGATGAAGATGGATGCAAAAATTCTCACCAAAATACTAGCCAATAGGATCCAACAGTACATTAAAAGGAATATTCACCACGCCCAAGTGGGATTTATCCCTGGGCTGCAAGGTTGATTCAACATCCGCAAATCAATCAACGGGATACAATACATTAACAAAAGAAAGAACAAGAATCATATGATCCTCTCAATAGATGCAGAAAAAGCATTTGACAAAGTACGGCATCCTTTCTTGATCCAAACTCTTCAGAGTAGAGGGATAGAGGGTACATACCTCAATATCATAAAAGCCATCTATGAAAAACCTACAGCAAATATCATTCTCAATGGGGAAAAGCTGAGAGCTTTTCCCCTAAGGTCAGAAACGCGGCAGGGATGTCCACTCTCACCACTACTATTCAACATAGTATTAGAAGTCCTAGCCACAGCAATCAGACAACAAAAAGAAATCAAAGGCATCCAAATCGGCAAAGAGGAAGTCAAACTCTCACTCTTTGCAGATGATATGATACTTTAGGTGGAAAACCCAAAAGACTCCACGCCAAAACTGCTAGAACTCATACAGGAATTCAGTAAAGTGGCAGGATATAAAATCAATGCACAGAAATCAGTGGCATTCCTATACACCAAGAACAAGACAGAAGAGAGACAAATTAAGGAGTCAATCCCATTTACAATGGCACTCAAAACCATAAGATACCTAGGAATAAATCTAACCAAAGAGGCAAAGGATCTGTACTCAGAAAACTATAAAATACTCATGAAAGAAATTGAAGAAGACACAAAGAAATGGGAAAACGTTCCATGCTCGTGGATTGGAAGAACAAACATTGTGAAGATGTCAATGCTACCTAGAGCATTCTACACAATCAATGCAATCCCCATCAAAACACCATCCACTTTTTTCAAAGAAATGGAACAAATAATCCTAAAATTTGTATGGAACCAGAAGAGACCCCAAATAGCCAGAGGAATCTTGAAAAAGAAAAGAAAAGCTGGCGGCATCACAATTCTGGACTTCCAGCTCTATCATAAAGCTGTCATCATCAAGACAGTATGGTACTGGCACCAAAACAGACACATAGAGCAATGGAATAGAATAGAGAGCCCAGAAATGGACCCTCTCAACTCTATGGTCAACTTATCTTTGACAAAGCAGGAAAGAATGTCCAATGGAAAAAAGACAGTCTCTTCAACAAATGGTATTGGGAAAATTGGACAGCCACATGCAGAATGAAACTGGACCATTTTCTTACACCACACACAAAAATAGACTCCAAATGGTTGAAAGACCTAAACGTGAGACAGGAGTCCATCAAAATCCTAAAGGAGAACACAGGCAACAACCTCTTCGACCTCAGCCCAGCACTTCTTCCTAGAAACATCGCCAAAGGCACGGGAAGCAAGGGCAAAAATGAACGATTGGGATTTCATCAAGATAAAAAGCTTTTGCACAGCAAAAGAAACAGTCTACAAAACCAAAAGACAACCAACAGAATGGGAGAAAATATTTGCAAATGACATATCAGAGAAAGGGCTAATATCCAAAATCTATAAAGAACTTATCAAACTCAACACCCAAAGAATAAATAATCCAATCAAGAAATGGGCAGAAGACATGAACAGACATTTTTCCAAAGAAGACATCCAAATTCCCAACAGACACATGAAAAAGTGTTCAACATCACTCGGCATCAGGGAAATCCAAATCAAAACCTCAATGAGATACCACCTCACAGCAGTCAGAATGGCTCAAATTAACAAGTCAGTAAATGACAGATGTTGGCAGGTTGTGGAGAAAGGGGAACCCTCCTACACTGTTGGTGGGAATGCAAACTGGTGCAACCACCCCGGAAAACAGTATGGAGGTTCCTCAAAAAGTTGAAAATAGAGCTACCATACGATCCAGCAATTGTCCTACTGGGTATTTACCCCAAAGATACAAATGTAGGGACCCGAAGGGGTACGTGCACCCCAATGTTTATAGCAGCAATGTTCACAATATCCAAAGTGTGGATAGAGCCAAGATGTCCATCGACAGATCAATGGATAAAGAAGAGGTGGTATATATACACAATGGAATATTATGCAGCCATCAAAACGAATGAGATCTTGCCATTTGCAAGGACGTGGATAGAACTGGAGAGTGTTATGCTGAGTGAAATAAGTCCATCAGAGAAAGACATGTATCATCAGACCTCACTGATATGAGGAATTCCTAATCTCAGGAAACAACCTGAGGGTTTTTGGAGTAGGGGTGGGGTGGGAGGGATGGCGTGGCTGGGTGACAGACATTGGGGAGGGTATATGCTATGGTGAGCGCTGTGAATTGTGCAAGACTGTTGAATCACAGATCTGTACCTCTGAAACAAATAATGCAATATATGTTAAGAAAAAAAAAGAAGAAGAAGATAGCAGGAGAGGAAGAATGAAGGGGAGTAAATCAGACAGGGAGACGAACCATGAGAGATGATGGACTCTGAAAAACAAACTGAAGGTTTTAGAGGGGAGGGGGGGTGGGTGGATGGGTTAGCCTGGTGATGGGTATTAAAGAGGGCACATTCTGCGTGGAGCACTGGGTGATATGCACAAACAATGAATCATGTAACACTATATCAAAAACTAATGATGTGATGTATGGTGATTAACATAACAATAAAAAATTTTAAAAAAGACATAAAAACCCTAAACATTTATGTATTTAATTAAAAGAGACACAAAGAAGTACAAGAACAAATAAACTAATTCACAATTACAGTCATAGATTTCAACACTCATTTCCCAAATTGATAGAATATCAATGAGAATGTTTAGAAGACTTAAAAAACCATCAACCAACTTGACCTAATTCACATTTGTAGAACACTCCACCAAATGACAGCAAAATGTACCTTTTTGGCAAGTGTCCAAGGAACATTTACCAAAATAGATCATACACTGGGTGCTATGGTCTGTATGTTTATGCCCCTGCCCCCAAATTCATATGCTGAAATGCTAACTCCAAAAGGCAATGGTATTAATAGTCAAAACCCTTGGGAGGTGAATAGGTCACAAGGGTGGATCCCTCATGAAACGGATTAGTGCTACTACAAAAAAGGTCCTACAGTGTTCCCTATCCTCTTCCACCATGTGAGGATACAGTGACAAGGTGCTACTTTATGAATGAGAAAGAAGATACCTGACATTGCTGGTGCCTTGATAGTGATTTTCCAGCCTCTAGAATGATGAGCAAAAAAGTTCTATCATTTATAAGCTACCCAGTCAGTGTTATTTTGTTATGGTAGCCCAATGTACTAAAACACCAGATTTATTCATTTTCTATTGCTGTGGCAACCAACTACCATGACCTTAGTGGCTTAAATAACAATACAAATTTACTATCACATTTCTGTATGTTAGAAATCTGACATATTTACTCTTACAGTGCTGTTGTGAGCAGTCTGATAGAGGTTTCAATGGACTAAAATCAAGGTATTGGCAGGGTTGTTGTTTTTTTTTTTTAGAGGTTCTAAAGAAGAATCTGTTTCCTCCACCTTTTCAGCTTCTAGATGCCCCTTTCTCCCATATTCAAAGCTAGCAATTTGCTTCTCTCTAACTATTCTTCTGTATGCACATCTCTCTCTAACCCTGACTTCAGGCAGCAAACACTGCTTTAAGACCCAGCTAATTAGGTTGAGTCTATTTAGCAATCCTGGATAAGCATCTTAACAGCCTAAACTTAATCACATGTTCACGCTCCCCTTTTTCATGAAAGATAATATATTTACGGGCACCAGGGATTAAGATGTGGTTACTTCTGTGGAGTCATTATTCTGCCACACACACTGGGTCATAAAATAAGTCTCATTAAATTTAAGGAATATAAATCATTCAAAATATTTTTGTGACAATAAAGTTAAATTAGAAATACATTACAGAAACATTTTTAGACATTTTCCAAATAGCTGTAAATAAAATACCCCACTTCTAAAAACTCAACTGACAATGGAGGAAATCAAAAAGGAAATTGGAAAGTATTCAACTTAAGAAACCAGAAAAAGAAGAGCAAATTAATGTCGAAGTAAGCAAAAGAAAGGGAATAAAGAGAAGAAATTAATGAAATGGAAAAAATAGAGAAAATAAATGAACCATTTGTTTCTCAAAGAAAAATTAATGAAACTGATAACTCTCCAGCTGATCAAGGAAAAAAAGAGAGAAAGAAAGGAGAAATAAATTATGAATATCAGAAATAAGAGTGATAATATCCACTGGATAACATGTAAATATTATTAATAATCTTTTGCCAATAAATTCTACAAGTTAAATAGGAGAAATATAACTGTGAAACACAAACTGATAGAACTCATTCAAGGAGAAATAGAAAATGCAAACCTCTAAATCTATTAAAGACATTGAAATTTTAGTTGAAACGTTCCCACAAAGAAACCTGGAAGTCCAAATACATTCAATGTTGAATTCTACCACAAATTTAAGAAAAAAAAATCAATTCCACACAAATCTTTCAGAAAATTAAGAGGAAATGTTTCCCAATTCATTTTATAAGGCCAGCAGTACCATGATACAAAGTCAAACAAGATTACAACAATAGAAGACTATAGACTAATACCTCTCCCTCTCATAAGCATAGGTATAAAAATTCTTAACACAATTTTAACAAATCAAATCCAACAATACATAAAAAATTAATACAAAATGACCAACTGGAGCTTACCCCTGTATAACAAGGTTGATTAAGCATTCAAAAGCATTAAAAAATCAGGGTATTTCAATTCTATTAGCAAATAAATCTAAAATAGTAAAGTTATTTTACAATCCTATAAACAAACACACATCCTTATATGCTTTAATATATATAACTAATATAATTATTTTAATCAAAAAGTAGGAATTAGGCTCTACCTATCTTAACCATCAGTTACTTTCTAAATTTTATTATTTGGGGAGAGTAGAATATTTCATCTTTATTACACAAATTCTGGTGTGGCTTCTAGAACATACTGCTAGTGTTTTCTCAAAAGAAAATTCAATTTAAAATTTAATTTTTAACCATTAAATATTCATTAACATTCTATAGTAATGATGTAATTTGCTTAAAAATAAATAATTAGATAACCACACATGAAGTACATGAAAAAACTTAAAATGTAACAATTATATCAATTTTAATTACTACTTAATAAGCTCAATACATGAGCCCTTTTGTTGCCTTTAATCATAATTTGAATATACCAGGTGAAATCTGATTCATATTTCTGTATAAATCCTAGAAAATAAAATGATGCATCCAACATCCTCAAGGTCAAAATATTTCCAGCATTTTCTGACCATAATAGCATCTAAATCACACTATACAATGAAGAAATAAAAATATCAAAATAATTCTCGTTACTGAGTAGTGATTTATAATATTTCTTAGTAAATTAACTTCCTTAATTTAGATGCTGAATTAGCCTTACAAATAAAAATAATTTTCCCATAAATATATGATTTTTAAAAATCACCATCTTCTCACAAATCACATAGAAATTATTAAATAATTTCTAGTCATAGATCATAAGCTGTCATTAATATGAAAGGGGAAAGAATAATCTGTACATTTTTGAAGATTTTTTTTTAAGATTTTATTATTTATTTGAGAGCAGGAGAGAGAGAGAGAGAGAATGAGATGGAGGAAGAGGGAGAAGACTCCCCACTGAGAAGGAAGCCTGACACGGGGCTCGATCCCAGGACCCAGAAATCATGACCCAAGCCAAAAGCAGACACTTAAATGACAGTCACCCAGGCACCCCTTAAAGATTTTAAAACATAATGACCTAGCACAGGGCTTGGTACATAGGAAATTTCAATAAACTAATTTGAATTCAATCTAATCAAATAATCAGTCATAAAAGAATGAATATATGAACAAATGCCAACATTACAACATATAGGCTTTTTTTTTCACAAAAGCATAAATTAAGAACACAAACCCTGACTAATTCAAGATAGAAAGAACATCCTAAATGTTTCCTAGCAGTAAATCTAAAGCCTTTAGCAGCCTATCACTAAACACAATAAAAAACGAAATATACTTTAATAAAAAAAGGAAAGAAATATACAACATCTATATGTAGCATAAAGAAATCAACAGTGAGAGGTAGTGGGTCTTAAAGAACTGTTAAGTACTGCTTACCCTATATTTTTAATGAAGTTTAAATTATGTTCAGTATATAATAAAGCAAAAATGAGATTCTAAACAAAGCAAATAATTTCAAGTAGTGCTGTAAGAACAGTATCTAACCCTCAGATGAAGTATACAATTGATCAGAAAACCCAAACAATGTGGTTATCTGAAGTTTTGATGCATTTCTTAGAATATAATTTCATTAAAAAATTAGTACATTTTTTGGTTGATTCAGTATCATTAGTATGAACATTTTTAATAAAGACATTCATTATCGTCGCTGCCGTGATCAGGGGACCACACTTTGAGGACCACCAAACTAGAAATACAAGGCAATCGAGTTTCACAACCTGAATGTAGGACAGATAATCTGTTGGCTGTGTGACTGAGAGTTTTCACTTTTGGGCCATAGGGAAATGAAGTGTTAAAGCAGCAAGTGTGTCCCCCTCCACTAGATTTTGCCCAAAAAAAAGGAAAATTAAAGGAAAAAGGGAGAGACATGCTGCCTGGGTCAGGGGGCAGCTGTGCTATTTTAAACCTGGAATCTGGTTGTGTCATCCTTTGGAGTCCCTGGGGAATACTCAAGCACATTTTTCCATGGCTCTCATAACTATGAGAGGTGTCAAAAGCCTGGACATAGAGACTGAGAAGATCTGCTGTCCAGTGCAAAGCCCAGTCTCAAGAAATAGCCAGTTTTTACCCCTTTCCTGGATACCAGGCCTCAAACTTACCACCCGTACTTTAATCAGGCAAAAGCCCTCCCTTTGAGTTAATATAACAAAGGAGAAAGCCATCTACTTTTGACCTATCTTCTATCTATGCTGGGTATTAAACTTCAAGACCACATAGATAAACCTTCTGAACTTGGATTCTGTTCTCCTAGTCTTAGTCAGAGTATAAACTAGGTGAAATAATATTGCTCCTCTGGCACTCCATTTTTACCCAAAAAGAAAACTGTAATTAACATTAAACCAGCAGATTTTGAACAGTCAAAAAATAAACAACACATTCATCATTAGACATTCAATGTACCCTTTTTATCAGGGGTCAATACCTGTTTCATGTTGTTCAAAACAGAAATCTTATCCATATCATTACTTCGAACAAAAACAGCATTGTTTTTGTAAAGAAAATATTCAGTGGTCATTATGTGAAATACTATTAACACTTACCTGTATTTTAATAGGCCAGGAAAAGTTGCTGACGTACACATAGAATGTAATGTTAGGATTGCTTCTAAAGTTAAATTTTTCATAGGAAAAACTATCTCTGTATTCCTTTATATTAGTTTTGGAAACTATAGGAGTCTCCTCCCCGGATATTGTTCCAGCTAAAATGTAAATAAGAATAACAAATTTTTAAAACTCCTATTAGGAAAAAAGGATCTTTTTGAACTTAAAAATATATATTATATTTACTTAATTTTTAGAACTGTATGTATAAAAACATAATTATCAAAATAAACTTGCTCACTATTTAGAGTAACAAACGAGAAATAAAATTCATCATAAATGTAATGGATTTGTATAAAAATTATTTTTTTAAATGATACCACTGATTAAGTGCTATGTACTAGTCACTGGTGTAGAGATTTTATATTCTTTTCTAATAACAGTTTTATCCCAGAGGCATTCCATCTCTATTTTTCAAATTGAAATCTGACCCTCAGAAAGATTAAAACACTTGCCTTAAGTTTATAGCTACTGAATGGTAAATTCCTCTTTGGAACTCAGGTATATATTAGCTCCAAACACTGAGTTCCTTCTATTTACTACTCCACAGAGCCTCTCAAAACAAATCAGGACATATTTCACATGTCTCAATCCAATTAAAAAATGGAAAAGAAATCAATTTATTTGTCTTAACCACAAATTGAACCATCACTACTTTGAATAAATTGAAAGGAGGTTACAATTTAAAACATAAGCTAAATGTCTAATTAGTTAAACACATATTGCATACTCAATAAATATTTACTGAAATTGACCAACTGGAACAAAACATTTCCAACAATCTTACTAAGCCTTCCACCTTAAAAAACAGTAAAAGTATTTAGAATTAATATACTGAGCAACTGAATTAATTTCTAACTCATCACCTATTCCAAAATTACGTGGGATGTTGTTTTAAAAGGCAGACTTCCTGACCCCATCTCCTAACCTGATAAATCAAAATTTCTGAGATTTAGTTCTGGGAATCTGAAAGTTATGAGCAATTTCATCCATTAAAAAAAAATTACCATTCTAAATTAATTACAAAGGTTTTATATATTTTTATTAACAAATTTTAAAAATCTTCTAGAGTCAATTTATTGTGCCAAAGTAAATTTCAAATTAATAGTACAAGTTTTCATGAATTCCTTTCTTTAAAATGATTTTATTTTTAAGTAATCTCTACACCCAACATGGGAATCAAACTTACAACCCTAAAATCAAGAAATAAATGTTCTACTGACTGAGCCAGCCCAGTGTTCCATCATGAATTCTTAATTAATGAAGCTCAAAATGCCAAGATTTTACTATAGGTTTGGCACCATAGTAAAAAAATGTCTATATAGTTGCCCAAACTTCTCATTCTTTAACATATGGAGTTTAGGTTCTAGAACTGAAAAGACCTCATCATTCTTGAATTCTACATCTCCACGAGTCTACATATTAAAATGGCATAATGACTTGATTTTCAGAAATCAAATATGGATATCTAAGAATCCACATATTTTCTTTAAAGAAGATTCCAACACTTTTATGCAAGAGTATATCTTTGATATAGAAAATAAAAGCCAACAAAATTTCCTAAGATGTAAATACAAAAAAGTGAGCATACTTCTTCATAATCCAGCATAGTTTGATTTCATCTTGGTTACATTTTTTAAAAGTCAAAAACGTCAACTTATAAACCTTATTACGGAAGACATATTAAGTATAGGGGTTTTTTCCAACTTTCTCTCAGCACTGAAGCTGACAAAGGGAATAGTACATTTCTAAGCTTGAAAGTAATAGAAGACATGTTAATTTATCAGCATGCACAGAATTTCATAGTTTTCTATCAATATTAAGGTTAATAATTAAATTTATAACTTCAATAGTGAATCAAATAACTGAAATCTCAGTCCCTAGTCATTAAAGAAGTAATATCTTAATTAAAATCATAGCAATTCATAACACTACCATTTTAAAAAATTATGTGGTGTACAATATTTGTTATGCATCTAATTTTAAATGAATAAGGGACAAAGTTGACAAAGGAAAGAAACTTCATTAACAATGCTACTTATTATTTTTACCTGAATCAGAACAATGACATTTTTTAAAAAATTTCAATTATTTGAATTAACAATAAAAAGCCACGTTAGAACACGTTCCATAAACAAACATGTGAAAGACATGCGACAACAAAATCCTCTTACCTGTTGAACCAACGGACCATGTAATGTTGAGATTAAAGTTGTTTGATGCATTAATCGAAATATCCAAATTTTTGTTTGACTACCAAGAAAGAAAATATTAGGGTTAAAAAATCAAATTACACTAAATAATGTATTGTGTTTTAATTATGCCCATGCTATATTTCACAGACTCTATACATTTTGTCAGTATTCAACTAGGTGTAGATGTCAGTTATACTTTTTTAATGAAAACATATAGGTGATAAATTCAAAGGTAGTTTAAAGTTCCTATTTATCCTCCTTACTATAATCCAGCCTTCTGTATGTAAACCAGAGGCTGTTGTAATTCATTATTTGTATTTTGATTCTCTTTGCTTACCCGTAGTTAATAGTTAAATGATACAGGTTTAGGTTAGTCCAAAGTAATTTTATAGCAATGTGAGATTATTGTTTTGTTGAAAGATTTCTTCTCAGATGCATATTGTATTATTATACAAACATTTCTGTATTGAAAAAATATATATATATATGATACACAAACTAGAACTCTCAGGTAAAAATGAGTTAGAATTAAATCTACTGTCAAAACGTAGGAAATGTATACATAATTAAGGTACCTATTTATTATTTTTTTATGTAGGATAAGTAGGAAGCCCTGATCACGAATCTATATTAATTTCAGTAATTGTTCCAAGTTGAATTTCATTTTAGTTATAAATTATATTTATATAATTAGATATAATGATGTTACAAGCATTCTTAGTGGCATCTCTCATGACAGTTTAGCATCCTACACTTTCAAAGAAAATGTGTGTGGGGGGGGTGGAAGATGGCAGAGGAGTACGACCCTATTCTAACCAGTCCCCAGAATTGAGCTGGATATCTACCAAACCACTCTGAACACCCACAAAATCAGCCTGAGATGTAAGAAGATAGATCTGGATCTCTACAAACAGAATATCACAGGTGGTTGGTTTCAAGGTACAAAGCGGGGAGCTGTGATTCTGCGGGCAGACATGGGAGCATAAATGGCAGCGGGAGGGAGCCTGGCCGTGGGGATCCTACACCACCGGTGAGCGATAGCCTCCTGCGCTGGGGACCCGGCACAGACTCACAGACTGGTAGCGGCGGGGAAAGGATTTTAGGGCAGCCCCCTGGAGGGAAACTCAGAGCAGCGGGCCTGCATGTGCAAACTGGGGGCGGCTGGCGGTTTTAGAAGCACAAAGGGCAGAGACATGCCCCCACATGGAGACAAGGACTGGGAGCATGGCTGAGGGGCAACAACCCAGGACCCTACAGTTTATAGCAACACAGACAGAAACAGAGATAGTGTGGCCTGGAGAGCTCACTGAAGAACAGACTGAAATCTCTCTGCTCTGAGGCAGAGGGTTGGAAATGGTCTCTTCTGCTCTTTCGGAAGAGACACAGCTCTGACAGGGAGAGCCGCCAGAGAACAAAAGCCGCAAAAAAACGGTTTTCACTGAGCACATCCCCTGCCACAGGGGTCAGGGCAATTCTGCCCAAACAGGGTTACCTGAGTAACAGCACTGCAGGCCCCTCCCCCAGAAGGCAAGCTGGGAAAACAAGAGGCCAGCAACCCTAAGGTCCCTAGAAAACAGGTGCATCTTGCTTGGGTTGTGGTCAATAATTAGGACTCTATACATTCCCTCAACCACCCCTCAACAGAATGACTAGGAGGAGGAACCCCCAAAATAGGAAAGACTCAGAGACTATGACTTATGCCACAGATTTACAAATAGATTAAGATACAACCAAGATGTCGGATATGGAATTCAGGATAGCAATTATGAAGACAATAGCTAGAATGGAGAAATCAATTAATGGCAACATAGAGTCTCTAAAGGCAGAAATGAAAGCTGAATTGGCAGAACTTAAAAATGTTATCAATGAGACCCAATCTAATATAGATAATCTAACAGCTAGGGTAAGCGAGACAGAAGAACGAATTAGTAACCTCAAAGACAAAGTGATAGACAAAAAGGGAAAAGAGGCAAGGGAAAAACAACTCAGAATCCATGAAAATAGAATCAGAGAAATAAGTGACACCATGGAACGTTCCAATGTCAGAATTATTGGAAATCCCGGGGGGGGGGGGCGGGTGGAGAGAGAGAGAGGACTAGAAGATGTATTTGAGCAAATCGAAGCTGAGAACTCCCCTAATCTGGGGAATGAAACAAACATTCGCGTCCTAGAGGCAGAGAGGACCCCTCCCAAGATCAAGGAAAACAGGCCAACACCACAGCATGTAATAGTAAAACTCACAAATCTCAGAACCAAGGAAATCATCTTAAGGGCAGTTAGGGAGAAGAGATTCCTTATGTACAGAGGGAGGAACATCAGAATAACGTCAGACCTATCCACAGAGACCTGGCAAGCCAGAAAGGCCTGGCAAGACAAATTCAGGGTACTAAACGAGAAGAACACACAGCCAAGAATACTTTATCTGGCAAGGCTGTCATTTAGAATGGATGGAGGGACACAGAGCTTCCAAGTCCAGCAAAAACTGAAAGAATAGGTGACCACTAAGCCGGCCCAGGGTTGCAGATTGGATAAAACAAACAGTACCCATCCATATGCTGTCTACAAGAGACTCATTTTGAACCTAAATATACATCCAGACTGAAAGTGAAGGGATGGAGATCCATCTTCCATACCAGCGGAACTCAAAAGAAAGCTGGGGTAGCAATTCTTATATCAAACAAATTAGATTTTAAACTAAAGACTGTAGTTAGAGACAGAGAAGGACACTATATCATTCTTAAAGGGTCTATCCAACAAGAAGATCTAAAAATTGTAAATATCTACAGCGCAACATAGGAGCAGTCAACTACATAAGCCAACTGTTAACCAAAATAGTCATATTGATAACAATACGTTAATTGTAGGAGACCTCAATCAATCTGTCTATTGCTGAGACCACTCTCAGCAATAGACAGATCATCTAAGCAGAAAATCAACAAAGAAACAAGAGCTTTGAATGACACACTGGACCAGATGGACCTCATAGATATATACAGAACATTCTACCCTAAAACAACAGAACACTCATTCTTCTTGAGAGCACATGGAACTTTCTCCAGAATAGACCACATACTGGGTCGCAAACCAGGTCTCAACCGATACAAAGAGATTGAGATTATTCCCTGCATATTCTCAGACCATAATGTTTTAAAACTGGAACTCAATCACAAGAAAAAATTTGGAAGAAATTCAAACACTTGGAAGCTAAAGACCACTCTGTTCAAGAATGTTTGGGTCAACCAGGAAATCAAAGAAGAACTTAAACAATTCGTGGAAACCAACGAGAATGAAAACACATCGGTCCAAAACCTACAGGATACAACAAAAGCGGGCCTAAGGGGGAAATACATAGCCATCCAACCCTCACTCAAAAAAATAGAAAAATCCCGAATTCACCAACTAACTCTACACCTTAAAGAACTAGAGAAAAAGCAACAAACGATGCCTAAGCCAGGCATTAGAAGAGAAATAATTAAGATTAGAGCAGAGATCAATGAATTAGAAACCAGAAACACAGTGGATCAGATCAACGAAACTAGAAGTTGGTTCTTTGAAAGAATTAATAAGATCGATAAACCACTGGCCAGACTATCCAAAAGAAAAGAGAAAGGACCCAAATTAATAAAATTATGAATGAAAGGGGAGAGATCACAACTAACACCAAGGAAATAGAAATAATTATTGAGAAATTATTATCAACAATTATATGCCAATAAACTGAGCAACCTGGAAGAAATGGATGCCTTCCTATAAACCTATAAACTCCCAAGGTTGAAACAGGAAGAAACTGACAACCTGAATAGACCAATAACCAGTAACGAGATTGAAGCAGTGATCAAAAACCTCCCAAAAAACAAGAGTCCAGAGCTTGATGGATTCCCTGGGGAATTCTACCAACCATTCAATAAAGAAATAATACCTATTCTCCTGCAGCTGTTTAAAAAAACAGAAACAGAAGGAAAGCTTCCAGACTCATTCTATGAGGCCAGCATTACCTTAATCCCCAAACCATCATACCCCACTTTCAACGATGGATAAAATATTCAAAAAGAAAATCAATAAGGAAAACATGGACTTGAACAACACTACAAAACACATGTGCTTAGCAGACAGAGAAACAAAATTCCACATAACAGCATCAGAATCCACATTCTGTTCATATGTGTGTGGGATAGACTCCAAAATATATCACGTTAGGACACAAAACAAGTCTTAACAAATTTAAGAAGACTGAAAACATATCAGTTATCTTTTCTGACCACAGCGGAATGAAACTATGAATCAATAGCAGGAGGAAAATTTGAAAGTTAAAAAATCTGTAGAAATCTAACAACATATTTCTGAACAATGGATCAAAAAAGAAATCAAAGGGGAAATCAGAAAATATCTTGAGACAAAATAAAAAGAAAAAATTATATACCAAAACTAACGGGATACAACAAAACCAGTACAAAGAGAAAATTAGAACTAACAAATGACTACATTAAAAAAGAAGAGAGCTCTCGGGGTGCCTGGGTGGCTCAGTTGGTTAAATGTCTGCCTTCCACTCAGGTCATGATCCCAGGGTCCTGGGATCCAGCCCTACGTTGGGTTCCCTGCTCAGCGGGCAGTATGCTCCTCCCTCTCCCTCTGCTCCTCCCTTCCCCCCTCCATGCTCTCTGTCTGAAATAAATAAATAAATAAAATCATAAAAAAAACAAAGCTCTGCACTAAACAACCTCACCTTACACCTCAATTCAAAACAGAACACTATGTTCAAAGCTACCAAAAAGAAGTAAATATTAAAGATTAATGCAGAGATAAATAAAGAGTAGAAAATGAGAAAAATCAACAAAATACGAGGTTTTTTAAAAAGTAATCAAAATCAACACAACCTTTAGCAAGACTAAGACAAGAGAGACGACTTAAAATAAGTAAAATCATAAATGAAATATTACAATCTATGCTACAGAAAAAAAAGGGATTGAGAGAGACTAATAAGACTAATTATATATCAACAAACTGGATAACCTAAACAGAATCAATAAATCTTTTTTAAATTTTATTATGTTATGTTAATCACGATATATTACATCATTAGTTTTTGATGTAGTGTTCCATGATTCCTTGTTTGTGTATAACACCCAGTGCTCCATTCAATACGTACCCTCTTTAATACCCATCACCAGGCTAATGCACGCCCCACCCCCCTCCCCTCTAGAACCCTCAGTTTGTTCCTCAGAGTCCATAGTCTCTCATGGTTCATCTCACCCTCCGATTTCCCCTCCTTCATTTTTCCTTTCCTACTATCTTCTTTTTTTTTAACATATAATGTATTATTTGTCTCAGAGGTACAGGTCTGTGATTCAACAGTCTTGCACAATTCACAGCGCTCACCATAGCACATACCCTCCCCAATGTCTATCACCCAGCCACCCCATCCCTCCCACCCCTCACCACTCCAGCAACCCTCAGTTTGTTTCCTGAGATTAAGAATTCTTCATATCAGTGAGATCATATGATACATGTCTTTCTCTCATTGACTTATTTTGCTCAGCATAATACCCTCCAGTTCCATCCACGTCATTGCAAATGGCAAGATCTCCTTCATTTTGATGGCTGCATAATATTCCATTGAATATATATACCACTTCTTTATCCATTCATCTGTTGATGGACATCCTGGCTCTTTACATAGTTTGCCTATTGTGGACATTGCTGCTATAAACATTGGGGTGCACGTACCCCTTCAGATCACTACATTTGTATCTTTGGGGTAAATACCCAGTAATGCAATTGCTGAGTCATAGGGTAGCTCTATTTTCAACTGTTTGAGGAACCTTCATACTGTTTTCCAGAGTGGCTGCACCAGCTTGCATTCCCACCAACAGTGTAGGGAGGGTTCCCCTTTCTCTGCAACCTTGCCAACATCTGTCATTTCCTGACTTGTTAATTTTAGCCATTCTGACTGGTGTGAGGTGGTATCTAATTGAGGTTTTGATTTGGATTTCCCTGATGCTGACCGATGGTTGAGCGAAATCAATAATTCTTAAAATCATACAAATTACCAAGCCAGAATCATGAAGAAATAGAAAATATGAACAGAAAAATAACATGCATGGAAATTGAGTAATCAGAAACCTCCCAACAAAAAAAACTCAAAAACAAATGGTTTCACTGGTTAATTCTAGCAGGCATTTAAAGAATTAATATCAATCCTTCTCAAATTCTTTCTAAAAACTACAGAGAAGACAATACTTCCCAAGTCATTTTATGAGGCCAGAAATAATCTGATACCAAAGCCAGACAATGACAGTACAAGAAATAAAAACTCTAGGCCAATAACACTCATGAACACAGTTGCAAAAATCCTCAACAAATACTAGCAAATTGAATTCAACAGTACGTTAAAAGGATCATTCACCATGATAAAGTAAGATTTATCCTGGGGATGAAAAGATAGGTCAACATACATAAATCAACTAGTATGATACACTACATTTAAAGAATGAAGAATAAAAATCATAAGCATTTCAATACAGAAAGCATTTGGCAAAATTAATCACCCTTCATGATAAAAACTCTCAACAAATGAGCTATAAAAGGAATGTACCCCAATAAATTAAGGGCCATAACTGACAAGCCCAAGTAAACATCATACTCAATATAGAAATATTGAAAACTTTTCCTCTATGATCAGGAATAAGATAAGGACGCCAACTCTCACCACTTCTATTTAACAAAGTATTGGAGATTGTAGCAAAAGCAATTAAGTAAGAGAAATAAATTAAAGGCATCCAAGTCAAAAAGGAAGATGTATAATAATGTGTATTTGCAGATGACATAATCTTATATGTAGAAAAACCTGAACACTGTGTTCACATACACACACACACACACACACACACACACACACACAAGCCTGTTAGAACTAATAAATTCAGTGAAGTTTCAGGATACAAAATGAACATTAAAAAATCAGTTTTATTTCTATACACTAACAGTAAATTGTGTTAAAAGAATGTTAAGAAAACAATCCCAGGGGCACCTGGGTGGCTCAGTTGTTAAGCGTCTGCCTTCGGCTCAGGTCATGATCCCAGGGTCCTGGGATCGAGCCCCACATTGGGCTCCCTGCTCCACGGGAAGCCTGCTTCTCCCTCTCTCCCTCCCCGTGCTTGTATTCCCTCTCTCGCTCTCTCTCTCTCTCTGTCAAATAAATAAATAAAAATATTTAAAAAAAAGAAAAAGAAAAGAAAACAATCCCATTTATAATAGTATCAAAAAGAAGAAAATACTTACGAATAAACTTAACCAAGGAGATGAAAGATATACACTGAAAATTATACAACATTGATAAAAGAAAGAAGACACAAATAATGAAAAGATATCCTGTGTTCTCAGATTGGGAAATTTAATATTGTTTAAATGTCCATGTTACTTAAAAGAATCTATAAATTCAATATTATCTCATCAAATTCCTAGTGGCATTTTTTACAGAAATAAAAAAAATTATCTTAAAATACATATAGAATCATAAAAGTCCTCAAAAAGCCAAAGCATTCCTGAGAAAGAACAAAGCTGGAGGTATTACACTGCCTGATTTCAAAATACATTACAAAGTCATAGTAATTAAAAATAGGGTACTTGCATAAAGATAGGCATATGGTCCAGCATAATAGAGAGCCCAGAAATAAAACCACACATATATGGTTAAGTAATCTTCAATAAGGATGCCAAGAATACACAATGAGGAAAGGATAGTCTCTTCAAAAAATGATGTTGGGAACACTGGATATCCACAAGAAAAGAGTGAAATTGGATCCTTATTTTCTTAGTCCACTAGGACTGCTATAAGAAAAACACCATAGACTACAGCAGGGGGAGTGGCTACAAAGAGCAGAATTTTACTTCTCACATAACTGGAGGCTGGGAATTCCAAGATAAAGGAGCTGGAAAAGTTGGTATCTGTTGAGGTCAATTTCCTAAACTTAATGGACAAGCCTCTTCTTGCTGTGTGTCCACATGGCAAAAGGAGGTGAGGGAACTCTCAAGGGCCACTTTTAATCCCATTAATGAGGGCCCCACTCTCATGACCTAATTATCTCGCAAATATCCCATCTCTAAATACCATCACATTAAGCATTAGGATTTAACATATGATTCTGGGGGAATACAAACATATATACAGAGCACTAAGTGAATTAAAGAGACTGTGTAGGAGACATGTCTAGCAAGAAGTTGCTGTGGCCAAGGTCAAAGAGGTTGCTGCCTATGTTGTCCTTTAGGATTTTGATGGATTCCTGTTCCACACTCGGGTCTTTCATCCATTTTGAGTCTATTTTTGTGTATATGGTATAAGAAAATGGTCCAGTTTCATTCTTCTGCATGTGGCTGTCCAATTTTCCAAACACCATTTGTGGAAGAGACTGTCTTTTTTCCACTGGATATTCTTTCCTGTTTTGTCAAAGATTAGTGACCATAGTGTTGAGGGTCCATTTCTGGGTTCTCTATTCTGTTCCATTGATCTATGTGTCTGTTATTGTGCCAGGACCATACTGTCTTGACGATTACAGCTTTGTAACAGAGCTTGAAATGTGGAATTGTGATGCCACCAGCTTTGGTTTTCTTTTTCACCATTCCTTTGGCTATTTGGGATCTTTTCTGGTTTCACACAAATTTTAAGATTATTTGTTACAGCTCTGTGAAAAAAGTTGATGGTATTTTGATAGGCATTGATTGAATGTATAGATCACTCTAGATAGCATAGACATTTTCACAATATTTGTTCTTCCAATCCATGAGCATGGAATGTTTTTCCATTTCTTTGTGTCTTTCTCAATTTCCTTCATGATTGTTCTATAGTTTTCAGAGTATGGATACTTTGCCTTTTTGATTAGGTTTATTCCTAGGTATCTTATGGTTTTGGGTACAGTTATAAATGGGATCGACTCTAATTTCTCTTTGTTCTGTCTCATTGTTAGTGTATAGAAATGCAACTGATTTCTGTGCATTGATTTTATCTCCTGCCACTTTGCTGAATTCCTGTATGAGTTCTAGCAATTTTGGGGTGGAGTCTTTTGGGTTTTCCACATAGAGTACCATGTCATCTGCAAAGAGTGAGAGTTTGACTTCTTTCTTGTCAATTCGGATGACTTTTATTTCTTTCTGTTGTCTGATTGCTGAGGCTAGGACTTCTAGTACTATATTGAAAAACAGTGGTGAGAGTGGACATTCCTCCCACGTTCCTGACCTCAAGGGAAAAGTTTTTCCCATTGAGAATGATATTCACTGTGAGCTTTTTGTATATGGCTTTTATGATATTGAGATATGTTCCCTCTATCCTTACACTTTGAAGAGTTTTAATCAAGAAAGGATGCTGTACTTTGTCAAATGCTTTTTAATGCATCTATTGAGAAGATGGTTCTTGTCCTTTCTTTTATTAATGTAGAGTATCACATTGATTAATTTGAGGATGTTGAGTCACTCTTGTAATCCCGGAATATATCCCACTCGGTCATGGTGAATAATCCTTTTAATGTATTATTAGATCCTATGAGCTAATATCTTGATGAAAATGAACTATTGGGCTTCATCAAGATAAAAAGCTTTTGCACAGCAAAGGAAACAGTCAACAAAACCAAAAGACAACCAACAGAATGGGAGAAGATATTTGCAAATGACATATCAGATAAAGGGCTGGTATCTAAAATCTATAAAGAATTTATCAAACTCAACACCCAAAGAACAAATAATCCAATCAAGAAATGGAGAGAAGACATGAACAGATATTTCTCCAAAGAAGACGTACAAATGGCCAACACACACATGAAAAAATGTTCAACATCACTTGGCATCAGGAAAATACAAATCAAAACCACAATGAGATACCACCACACACCAGTCAGAATGGCTAAAATTAACCACTCAGTAAGTGACAGATGTTGGTGAGGATGCGGAGAAAGGGAAACCCTCTTACACTGTTGGTGGGAATGTAAGCTGGTGCAGCCACTCTGAAAAACAGTATGGAGGCTCCTCAAAAGGTTGAGAATAGAGCTACTCTACAACCCAGCAATTGCACTACTGAGTATTTACCCCAAAGATACAAATGTAGTGATCCAAAGGGGCACCTGCACCCCAGTGTTTATAGTAGCAATGTCCACAATAGCCAAACTATGGAAAGATCCCAGATGTCCATCAACAGATTAATGGATAAAGAAGATTTGGTATATATATATATATATATATATATATATATAATGGAATATTACTCAACTGTCAAAAAAATGAAATCTTGCCATTTGCAACAAGGAAGATGGAACTAGAGGATATTATGCTAAGCAAAATAAATCAATCAGAGAAAGACAATTACCATATTATCTCATTCATATGTGGAATTTAAGACACAAAACAGATGATCATGGGGGAAAGGGAGGGAAAAATAAAACAAGATAAAAGCAGAGAGGGAGACAAACCAAGAAACTCTTAATCATGGGAAACAAATTAAGGGTTGCTAGAGGGGAGGGGGTAGGGGATGGGGTAACTGGGTTATGGGCATTAAGGAGGGCATGTAATGATCCCTGGGTATTATATGAGACTGATGAATCACTGACCTCTACCTCTAAAACTAATTATACACTGTATATTAGTTAATTGAATTTAAATTTTTAAAAAAGACACAGGTTGAAAAAGAGCCCATAGTGGAAACTTAGGGGGAGTAGGACAAATAGAGACAAGTACTCTCCAGTTAACCTTTTAATGAATGATTTATAAATTTAGAAAAAGTTAAAAAAGAGAGAGAGAGACTGTGTAAAAAGATGGTATCGGAGTAGGAGGACCCTAGGCTCATCTCTTCCTATGAACACTACTAGATAACTATCGAATCATCCTAAATCCTGCAGAAATTGACATGAAGACTGACAGAACAAACTCCACAACTAAAAGGAGAAAGGGGCCACATCAAAGAAGGTAGGAGGTGTGTAGATGTGGTTTAGGGGAGAAATGGATCATGGGTGCTGTGGAAGGCGGGGATCTATGGTCATGGAGAAGGGCAAGAGAGAGAGAGAGAAGCACACAGGGAAACACACAAGAACATTTCCCCAAAGCCACTGCCTTGGAAAATGAGGAGGGCTGAATTTCATGAGTTCTTGCAACAAGCAGGTCTAAAAGCCTGGAGTTTTAAAGGTCAGTAGGCTTGACTAGGAAAGGGTCCAAAGGCCACTGTACTGCTCATGGAGAGAAAGCAGGCAAATAACACATGACAGACGGTGTGTAAACAGCGATCTGAAAAACACCTGCGGAACACAGGGGTAGATTATTCTCTCTCCTGGTATCACATCCCTGAGCGGCAGCATTCATGGATAGGCCTCTGCAGGAACAAATGAGCTGGCTATTTCCCTCCCCTGGCCCTCAACATAAACACAGAGCGACCTACAGGGGGAAGCACCCACACTGGCTGTCTAACTTGCTTAAATCAAGCCCAACCCCCCTGCACTCTGGTGGGACTGCCTTCCTCAGTCAAGCTTGCCTCAGTCACACACACCACAAATACTACATAAAGCTCCAGGCCATGGACACTTATGACGTCTTCTTCATAAGGCCATTACTTTAAGAAGAGGGGGAAACATAACTGCCTTTTGTAACACACAGAAGAAGTCAGACAAAATGCCAAGATGCAAGAATTCATTCCAAATGAAAGAACAAGATAAGGTCACAGCCAGAGATCTAAGCAAAACCCATATAAATAAAATGCCTGATGGAGAATTTAAAGCAATACCCATAAGGACACTCAGTGGACTTGGGAAAAGAATAGAAGACATCAGTGAAACCATCAAATGTAATAGCATTCATATTATAGGAGTCCCAGAAGAAGAAGAGAGAGAAAAGGAGGCAGAAAATTGATTTGAAGAAATAATAGCTGAAAACTCCCCTAATATGGGCAAGGAAACAGACATCCAGAGCCAGAAGCAGAGAACTCCCAACAAAATCAACAAAAGCAGGCCAACACCAGGACATATTATAAGTAACTTACAAAATATAGTGATAAATTAAAAAATCATAAAAGAGGGGCACCTGGGTGGCTCAGTTGAATAAGCATCTGACTTAGGCTCAGGTAATAATTTCAATGTCCTGCGGTCTGTCCCTGAGCTGGGCTCCCTGTTCAGCAGGGAGTCTACTTCTCCCTCTCCCTCTGACCCTCCCCCCACTCATATTCTCTCTCTCTCTCAAATGAAGAAATAAAATCTCTTAAAAAAAAATCATAAAAGCAGTAAGACAAAAGATGTCCTTAACTTACAGGGAAGACCCATAAGGCTAGCTAGAGATTTCTCAACAGACCAAACGTGACAAACACAAGAAAGGATCAGAGAAAATTTCCAGAAACAATTAAAAAACAAGTAATAAAATGGCAATAAATATATATCTGTCAATAATTACTTTGAATGTAAATGGATAAATGCTCCAATGAAAAGACATAGGGCACCAGAATGGATAAAAAACAAGACCAATCTATATGTTGCCTACAAGAGACTCATTTTAGACTTAAAGACACCTGCAGATTGAAAGTGAGGAGATGGAAAAACATCCATCATGCAAATGAATGTCAAAGGAAAGCTGGAGTAGCAATACTTATATCAGACAAACTAGATATTGAAACAAAGACTGTAATAAGAGACAAAGAAGGGCACTATAAAATCATAAAGAGGAAAATCCAACAAGAATCTAACAATTGCAAATATTTATGCACCAAATGTGGGACACCCAAATATATAAAACAATAACAAATATAAAGGAAATAATAGATAGTAATGCAATAATAGTGGGGAACTTTAACACCCCACTGAAATCAAAGGACAGATCATCTAAACAGAAAGATCACAAGGAAAAAACAGCTTTGAATGACACACTAGACCACATGGATGTAACATATATTAAGAACATTCCATCCTAAAACAGCAGAACACACATTCTTTTCTAATGCACATGAAACATTCTCCCCAATAGATCATATATTAGGTCACAAAACAGGCCCCAACAAATACAAAAAAAATTGAAATCATACCATGTATCTTTTTGACCACAATGCTATAAAACTAGATGTCAGCCATAAGAAAATATATGAAAAGACTATAAATATATGGAGGTTAAGCAACCTGCTACTAAACAATGAATGGATCAAAGAGAAAACCAAAGAAGAAATTTTAAAAAATACATGGAAACAAATGAAAAGGTAAACAAAACACTCCAAAACCTTTGGGATGCAGCAAAAGTAGTCCTAACAGGGAAGAATACAGCAATACAGGCCTACCTCAAGAAGCAAGAAAAATCTCAACTACACAACCTAACCTTACACCTAAAGGAACTAAAAATAAAGAATAGGGCAGAAATAAATGATATAGAAACTAAAAACCAATAGAACATATCAATAAAACCAGGAGCTGGTTCATTGAAAAAAATTAATGAAGTTGATAAACCCCTAGCGAGACTTAACAAAAAGAAAAGAAAAAGCGCCCAAATAAATAAAATCAAAAATGAAAGAGGAGAAATAACAACCGACACCACAGAAATACAATAAGAGAATATTATGATAAAATATATGCCAACAAATGGGACAACCTAGAAGAAAAGGATAAATTCCTAGGAACATACTAACAAAACTGAAACAGGAAGAAACAGAAAATGTGAACAGACTGATAACCAGCAAAGAAATTGAATCAGTAATCAAATACCTTTCAACAAACAAAAGTCCAAGATCAGATGGGTTCACAGGTAAATTCTACTAAACATTTTTAAAAAATGTTTAATACCTATTCTTCTCGAACTATTCCAAAAAATTGAAAAGGAAGGAAAACTTCCAAATTCATTCTATGAAGCCAACATTACCAGATACTGGAACCAGATAAAGACTCCACAAAAAAAAAAGAGAGCTACAGGGCCAATATCTCTGTTGAAAATAGCTGCAAAAATTCTCAATAAAATGCTAGCAAACCAAATCTAACAATACTTTTAAAAAAAATCATTCACCATGATCAAGTGGGATTTATTCCTGGGCTGCAAGTGTGGTTCAATATTCGTAAATCAATCAATATGATACAATGTATTCATCAAACAAAGGATAAAAACCATATGATCATTTCAATAGATGCAAAAAAGCATTTAACAAAGGAAAACATCCATTCATGAGAGAAGCCCTCAACAAAATAGGTTTAAAGGGAACATACCCCATCAAAATAAAGGCTATATATGAAAAACCCATAGCTAATATCATCCTCAATGGAGAAAAACTGGAGGTTTTTCCTCTATAGTTAGGAACAAGACAGATGTCCACTCTCACCACCTGTTACTTAACATAGTATTGAAAGTCCTAGCCCAGCAATCAGACAACAAAGAAATAAAAGGTATCCAAATTGGCAAGGAAGAAGTCAAACTTTCACTGTTTACAGATGACAGGGTACTATATATAGAAAAATTGGAAGAGTCCACTGAAAAATTGCTAAAACTGATACATGAATTTAGTAAACTCTCAGGAAACAAAATGAACATACAGAAATCTGTTGTATTTCTATACACCAATAATGAAGAACAAAAAGAGAAATCAAGGAATCAATTCCATTGACTACTGCACCACAAAAACCATAAGGTACTAGGAATAGACCTAACCAAAGAGGTAAAAGATCTGTACTCTGAAAACTACAGAGCACTTATGAAAGAAATTGAAGAGGACACAAAGAACTGGAAAAATATCCCATGCTCTTGATTAGAAGAAAAAATATTGTTAAAATATGCAAAGCAATGTACACATTTAATGCAATCCTTATCAAAATACAAACAGCATTTTTCACAGAGGTACAACAAACAATCCTAAAATTTGTACAGAACCACAAAAGACCCTCAAATAGCCAAAGCAATCTTGAAAAAGAAAAGCAAAGCTGGAGGCATCCCAATTCTGGACTTCAAGCTATACTACAAAGCTGTAGTGATTAAAACAGTATGGTACTGGCACAAAAACAGACACTTAGGGGTGCCTGGGTGGCTCAGATGGTTAAGCATCTGCCTCCAGCTCAGGTCAAGATCCCAGGGTCCAGGGATCAAGCCCCACATCAGGCTCCCAGCTCTGCGGGAAAACTGTTTCTCCCTCCCCCTCTGCCCCTGCTTGTGTTCCCTCTCTCGCTGTGTCTCTCTCTCTGTCAAATAAATAAATAAAATCATAAAAAAAGGACAGTTGTATCAATGGAACAGATTAGAAAACCCAGAAATAGACCCACAACTAAATAGTCAACTAATCTGCAACAAAGCAGGAAAGAAGAGCCAATGGAAAAAATAGTCTTCAACAAATGATGTTGGGGTAACTGGATAGCAATATGCAGAATGAAACTGGACCACTTTCTCACACCAAACACAAAAATATATTCAAAATGGATGAAAGACCTAAATGTGAGACAGAAAACCATCGAAATCCTAGAGGAGGACACAGGCAGTAACCTATTTGACATCGACCATAGCAACTTCACACTGGATATATCTCTGGAGGCAAGAGAAACAAAAGCAAAAATAAACTATCAAGACTTTATCAAGACAAAAAGCTTCTGGAGGAGAGGAACAAGATGGCAGAGGAGTAAGAGACCTAAACTTCGTCTAGTCCCAGTAATTCAGCCAGATAGTTATCAAACCATTCAGAACACCTACAAACTCAACAAGAGATCAAAGAAAAGAATAGCAGCAATTCTATCAACAGAAAAGCGACCACTTCCTGGAAGGTAGGATGTGCAGAGAAGAGAATCTGAGGCAATATTCAGGAAGATAGACCTCAGGGGGAAGGAGCCTCCATCAGCCGGCTACCAGCAAGATAGACCAGCAGACCACAAAATCAGAACTTTTAGAAGTCTGCTCTGCTGACTGATGCTGAGGGAACCCTTGTGGGGACAGTATAGTCACAGGACCCTCGGGGTCACAGAAATACCAGGGGTGCCTGAGGGTGGCAGAACTCCCAAGCATCGGAGCAGGGAAGAGAGCTGCAAAGATGGAGCTGAGGAGTGAGCTCTCAGCTCGGGGTTGCCATAAACCATGATCCGCGGCACAGCTGGGCCACTGATCTTCGAGCAGGGACCCAGCAAGTGGCAGATCCAGGGAGACTCCCCTTCCTCCCCCAGGAGGAGCAGAGTGGGAGTGCACTACAGGAATCTGCTGGGTTTGGAGACTCCAGATGGGGTCATGTGCCAGAGATAGAAACGCGTGGTCACAGGCCAGGTGAGCACAGAGTACAGCCAGAGACCAGGGAGATGGGAGTGACTGACTGCTTTTCTCTGGGGGCTCACTGAGGAGTGGGGCCCTCAGCTCTCGGCTTCTCTGGGACCAGAGATTGGGAGGCCACCATTTTCATTCTTGTCCTCCAAAGCTGCACGGAAAGCTTGCAGGGAACAAAAGCTCCCGAGAGCAAACCCGAGCAGATTCCTTAGCCCAGACCCGCAAGGGCAGTGCAATTCCACCTCAGGCAAAGACACTTGAGAATCACTGCAACAGGCCCCTCCCCCAGAAGATCAGCAAGAACAGCCTGCCAAGACCAAGTTTACCGATCAATGAGAATGGCAAACCCCAATGCTAGGGGAAGACAGCACATAAAATTCATGGCTTTTTTCCCATGATACTTTAGTCTTTCAAAGTTAATTTTTTAAATTTTCTTTCTTTTTCTTTTTCTTTTTTTTTTAGTTGAATTTTTCTTCTTTCCTTTTTCAACCAACATCTTATCAATTTTTTTTTAAATTTTTTTTAATTGTCATCTTTACAGTCATAGTCCATCCTTTCAATATATTTACCCTTATTTTTGTGTATATATATATAAGTTTTGTTTTGTTTTGTTTTGTTTAATTTTGGGAGGCAATTTCTTCTAACAGACCAAAATACACCCAAAATCCAGTGTGTGGCTCTGTTCTATTCACCAGCCTGATCGTATTCTTTTTTTATTTTTTTCCCCTTTCATTTCCCCCTGGCTTTGGGTATCTTCTGATTTGTTTAGTGTATATTTTTCTGGGGTCATTGTTACCCTTTTGGCATTTTGTTCTCTCATTCATCTATTCTCTTCTGGACAAAATGACAAGATGGAAAAACTCACCTCAAAAAAAAAAAAAAAACAAGGGGCAGTACCGACTGCCAGAGACCTAATCAACACAGATACCAGTAAGATGGCAGAACTCGAGTTCAAAAAGACGATTATAAAGATACCAGCTGGGCTTGAAAAAAAGCATAGAAGATACTAGAGAATCCCCTTCTGGAGAAATAAAAGAACTAAAATCTAACCAAGTCGAAATCAAAAGACTATTAATGAGGTGAAATAAAAATTGGAGGCTCTAACTACTAGGATAAATGAGGCAGAAGAGAGAATTAGTGATATAGAAGACCAAATGATGGGAGAATAAAGAAGCTGAGAGAATGAGAGATAAACAATTACTAGATCAGGAGGGGAGAATTTGAGAGATAAGTGATACCATAAAGTGAAACAACATTAGAATAATTGGGATCCCAGAAGAAGAAGAAAGAGAGAGAGGGGCAGAAGGTATATTGGAGCAAATTATAGCACATAACTTACCTAACGTGGGGAAGGAAACAGGCATCAAAATACAGGAGGCACAGAGAACACCCCTCAAAATCAATAAAAATAGGTCAACACCCCGACACCTAATAGTAAAACTCACAAATCTCAGAGACAAAGAGAAAATCCTGAAAGCAGTTCGGGACAAGAGATATGTAACCTACAATGGTAGAAACATTAGATTGGCAACAGACCTATCCACAGAGACCTGGCAGGCCAGAAAGGTCTGGCATGATATATTCAGAGCACTAAATGAGAAAAATATGCAGCTAAGAATACTATACCCAGCGAGGCTGTCACTGAAAATAGAAGGAGAGATAAAAAGCTTCCAGGAAAAATAAAAACTAAAAGAATCTGCAAACACGAAACCAGCCCTACAAGAAATATTGAAAGGAGTCCTCTAAGCAAAGAAAGAGCCTAAAAGT
This sequence comes from Eumetopias jubatus, assembly GCF_037043125.1. Taxonomy (NCBI): domain Eukaryota; kingdom Metazoa; phylum Chordata; class Mammalia; order Carnivora; family Otariidae; genus Eumetopias; species Eumetopias jubatus. The sequence continues at coordinate 15,992,304 of NW_028274823.1, forward strand.
AACATAGACCAGAAAGGAACAAGGACAATATACAGTAACAGTCACCATACAGGCAATACAATGGCACTAAATTCATAACTTTCAATAGTTACCCTGAATGTAAATGCCCCAATCAAAAGAAAGAGGCTATCAGATTGGATAAAAAAACAAGACCCATCAATATGCTATCTGCAAGAGACTCATTTTAGACCCAAAGACACTTCCAGATTTAAAGTGAGGGGGTGGAAGACCATTTACCATGCTAATGGACATCAAAAGAAAGCCGGGGTGGCAATCCTTATATTAGAAAAATTAGATTTTATTTTTTTTATTTTTTATTTATTTATTCATGAGAGAGAGGAAAGAGGGAGGCATAGGGAGAAGCAGGCTCTCTGTGGAGCAGGGAGCCCGATGCAGGACTCAATCCCAAGACTCTGGGATCCTGACCTGAGCTGAAGGCAGATGCTTAACCGACTGAGCCACACAGGCACCCTGAAAAATTAGATTTTAAACTGAAGACTATAATAATAAATAAGGAAGGACATTACATCATACTTAAAGGATCTATCCAACAAGAAGATCTAACAATTGTAAATATCTATGCCCCGAACATGGGAGCATCCAATTATATCAGCCAATTAATAACAAAAGCAAAGACAAACATCCACAATAATAATAATAGCATGGGACTTTAATACCACCCTCATTGAAATGGACAGATCATCTAAGCAAAAGATCAAAAGGAAAATAAAGGCTTTAAATGACACACTGGACCAGATGAACTTCACAGATATATTCAGAACATTCCATCCCAAAGCAACAGAATACACATTCTTCTCTAGTGCCCATGGAACATTCTCCACAATAGATCACATTCTAGGTCACAAATCAGGTCTCAAATGGTACCAAAAGACTGGGATCATTCCCAGCATATTTTCAGACCACAATGCTTTGAAACTAGAGGTCAATCACAAGAGGAAAGTTGGAAAGAACTCAAATACATGGAGGCTAAAGAGCATCTACTAAAAAATGAATGGGTCAAAACCAGGAAATTAGAGAAGAATTAAAACAGTTCATGGGAACAAATGAAAATGAAAACACAACTGTTCAAAATCTTTGGGATGCAGTAAAGGCTGTACCGAGAGGAAAGTATACAGCAATACAAGCCTTTCTCAAGAAACAAGGAAGGTCTCAAATACACAACATAACCCTACACATAAAGGAGATGGAGAAAGAACAACAAATAAAGCCGAAACCCAGCAGGAGAAGAGAAATAATAAAGATCAGAGCAGAAATCAGTGAAATAGAAACCAAGAGAATAGTAGAAGAGATCAACAAAACTAGGAGCTAGTTCTTTGAAGGAATTAATAAGATTGATTAACCCCTGGCCAGACTTATCAAAAAAAAAAAAAAGAGAAAGGACCCAAATAAATAAAATCATGAATGAAAGAGGAAGGATCACATCAAACACCAAAGAAATACAAACACTTACAAGAACATATTATGAGCAACTATATGCCAGCAAATTAGACAATCTGGAAGAAATGGATGCATTTCTAGAGACAAAAAAACTACCAAAACTGAACTAAGAAGAAATAGAAAACCTGAACAGACCCATAACCACAAGGAAATTGAAGCAGTAATGAAAATCTCCCAACAAACAAGAGTCCAGGGCCAGATGGCTTCCCAGGGGAATTCTACCAAACATTTAAAGAAGAATTAATACTTATTCTTCTGAAACTGTTCTAAAAAATAGAAATGGAAGGAAAACTTCCAAACTCGTTTTATGAGGCCAGCATTACCTTGATCCCAAAACCAGACAAAGACTCCATCAAAAAGGAGAACTACAGACCAATATCCCTAATGAACATGGATGCAAAAATTCTCACCAAAATACAAGTCAATAGGATACAACAGTACATTAAAGGATTATTCACCACGACCAAGTGGGATTTATCCCTGGACTGCAAGGTTGGTTCAACATCTGCAAATCAATCAATGTGATACAATACATTAATAAAAGAAAGAACAAGAACCACATGATCCTTTCAATAGATGCAGAGAAAGCATTTGACAAAGTACAGCATCCTTTCTTGATTAAAATTCTTCACAGTGTAGGGATAGAGGGTACATACCTCAATATCATAAAAGCCATCTATGAAAAACTCACAGTGAATATCATTCTCAATGGGGAAAAACTGAAAGCTTTCCCCCTAAGGTCAGGAAAATGGTAGGGATATCCATTATCACCACTGTTATTCAACATAGCACTAGAAGTCCTAGCCTCAGCAATCAGACAACAGAAAGAAATAAAAGCCATCTGAATCAGCAAAGAAGAAGTGAACTCTCATTTTTTGCAGATGCTACAATACTTCATGTGGAAAACCCAAAAGACTCCACCCCAAAACTGCTAGAACTCATACAGGAATTCAGTAAAGTGGCAGGAGATAAAATCAATGCACAGAAATCAGTGGCATTTCTATACACCAAAAATAAGACAGAAGAAAGAGAAATTAGGCAGTCCATCCCATTTACAATTGTACCCAAAACTATAAGATACCTAAGAATAAATCTAACCAAAGAGTCAAAGAATTTGTACTCAGAAAACTATAGAATACTCATGAAAGAAATTCAGGAAGGCACAAAGAAATGGAAAAACATTCCATGCTCATGGATTGGAAGAACAAATATTGTGAAAATGTCTATGCTACCTAGAGCAATCTATACATTTAATGCAATCCCTATCAAAATACCATCGAGTTTTTTCAACGAAATGGAACAAATAATCCTAAAATTGTATGGAACCAGAAAATAGCCCAAATAGCCAGAGGAATATTGAAATATTATTGAATATTGAATACAGCTCTATTACAAAAATGTAATTGTCAAGACAGTATGGTACTGGCACAAAAACAGACACATAGATCAATGGAACAGAATAGAGAGCCCAGAAATGGACCCTCAATATTATGGTCAACTAATCTTCGACAAAGCAGGAAAAGAATGTCCAATGGAAAAAAGCCAGTCTCTTCAACAAATGGTGTTGGGAAAATTGGACAGCCACATGCAGAAGAATGAAACTGGACCATTTCCTTACACCACACACAAAAATAGACTGAAAATAGATGAAAGACCTAAATGTGAGACAGGAACCCATCAAAATCCTTGAGGAGAACACAGGCAGCAACCTCTTCAACCTCAGCTGCCCCAACTTCTTCCTAGAAACATCGCCAAGGGCAAAGGAAGCAAGGGCAAAAATGAACTATTGGGACTTCATCTAGATAAAGAGCTTTTGCACAGTAAAGGAAACAGTCAACAAAACCAAAAGACAATCGATAGAATGGGAGAAGATATTTGCAAGTGACATATCAGATAAAGGGCTAGTATCCAAAATCTGTAAAGATCTTATCAAGCTCAACACCCAAAGAACAAATAATCCAATCAAGAAACGGGCAGAAGACATGAACAGACATTTTTCCAAAGAAGACATCCAAATTCCCAACAGACATATGAAAAAGTGCTCAACATCACTCAGCATCAGGGAAATCCAAATCAAAACCTCGTTGAGATACCACCTCACACCAGTCAGAATGGCTAAAATTAACAAGTCTGGAAACGACAGATATTGGTGAGGATGCAAAGAAAGGGAAACCCTCCTACACTGTTGGTAGGAATGCGAGCTGGTGCGGCCACTCTGGAAAACAGTATGGAGGTTCCTCAAACAGTTGAAAATAGAGCTACCCTATGACCCAGCAATTGCACTACTGGGTATTTACCTAAAGATATAAATGTAGTGATCTGAAGGGGTACGTGCACCCCAATGTTTATAGCAGCAATGTCCACAATAGATAAACTATGGAAAGAGTCTACATGTCCATTGACAGATGAATGGATAAAGAAGATGTGGTATATGTATACAATGGAATATTATGCAGCCATCAAAATGAAGGAGATCTTGCCATTTGCAATGACGTGGATGGAACTAGAGGGTATTAGGCTAAGGGAAATAAGGCAATCAGAGAAAGACAAGTATCATATGATCTCATTGATACGAGGAATTTGAGAAACAAGAGAGAGGGTCATAGGGAAAGCAAGGGAAAAATGAAACAAGATGAAACCAGAGAGGGACACAAACCATAAGAGACTTTTAATCTCAAGAAACAAACTGAGGGTTGTTGAAGTGGAGGGGGGTGGGAGTGATGGGGTGGCTGTGTGATGGACATTGGGGAGGGTATGTACTATGGTGAGCACTGTGAATTGTGTAATACTGATGAATCACAGACCTGTACCCCTGAAACAAATAATACATTATATGTTAATAAATTAAAAAAAAGTGAATGTTGCTAATTAAAAAAAGATTAAAAGCTTCTGCATAGCAAAGGAAAAAATCAACAAAACTAACAGGCAACTTACTGCATGGGAGAAGACATTTGCAAATGACATCTCTGATAAAGGGTTAGTATCTAAAATCCATAATGAACTTATCAAACTCAACACCCAAAAAGCAAATAATCCAGTTACAAAATGAGCAGAAGACATGAATAGATTTTTTTCCAAAAAAGATATATAGATGGCTAACAGACACATGAAAACATGCTCAGTATCACTCATCATCAGTGAAACACAAATCAAAACTAGAGATATCACCTTATACCTGTCAGAATTGCTAAAATTAATAATACAGGAAACAATAGATGTTGGCAAGAATGTGGAGAAAGGCAATACTTTTACACTGTTAGTGGTAATGGAAATTGGTACAGCCACTCTGGAAAACAGGATGGAGGTGCCTCAGAAAGTTAAAAATAGAGCTACCCTACAACCCAGCAATTGCACTACCAGGTATTTACCCAAAGGATACAAAAATAGTGATTTGAAGGGGCACATCACCCCAAAGTTTATAGCAACATTATCAACAACAGCCAAATAATTGAAAGAGCCCACATGTCCATCAACTGATGAATGATAAAGAAGTTGTGGTACAAGGGGGGGAAATCGGAGGGGGAGACGAACCATGAGAGGCTATGGACTCTGAGAAACAAACTGAGGGTTCTAGAGGGGAGGAGGGTGGGGGGATGGGTTAGCCTGGTGATGGGTATTAAAGAGGGCACGTACTGCATGGAGCACTGGGGGTTATACACAAACAATGAATCGTGTAACCCTACGTCAAAAACTAATGATGTATGGTGATTAACATAACATAATAAAAAAAAGTTATATTTGATGTTAACTATACTAGAATTAAAATTTTTAAAAAGTTGTGGTACATATATATATATATATATATATATATATATATATATATACAATGGAATTATTACTCATCAATAAAAGAGAATGAAATCTTGCCATTTGCCATGACATGGATGGAGCTAAAGATTATTATATCAAGCAAAATAAGTCAGAGAAAGAAAAATACCATATGATTTCACTCACATGTGGAATTTAAGAAACAAAACAGATGAACATGGGCTTGGGGGTGGGGGCAGGAAGAGAGAGGCAAACCAGAAAACAGACTCTCAACTGTAGAGAACAAACAGGTTTGTTAGAGGGGAGGTGGGCTGAGGGATGGAGTAAATACGTGATGGGTATTTAGGAGGGCACTTGTGATGAGCACGGGGTGTTGTATTTAAGTGCTGAATCACTAAATTCTATCTGAAACTAACACTACACTGTTTGTTAACTAATCAGAATTTAAATTAAAACTTGAAAAAAGTTCAAAAATAAAAATAAAGAATGGACAAAGGAGTGAATAGACTTTGAAAAAAAATTTTTGAGTATAGTTTGACAAACAATGTTACATTAGCTTAAGGTGTGTAACACAGTGACTCAACATCTCTATATGCTGTGCTCACAAGTGCAGCTTCCTCTATCAGCGTACAGTGCTATTACAAGATCATTGACTATGTTCCCTCTGTTGGATCTTTAATCCTGTGACTTATTCTAATGAAAACATACTGATGGCCAAGAAAAGGTACTCAACATTATTTATCAGGGAAATGCAAATCAAAACCATAATGAGATATCACCTCATATGGGTTAGAATGGCTATTGCCCAAAAGACAAGAAATAACAAGTGTTGGTGAGGATGTGAAAAAAAGGAGACCTTTATGTACTATTGGTGGAAAGGTAAATTAGTGCAGACAGTGTGGAAAAGAATATGGAAATTTATGAAAAGTTTAAAAATAAAACTCCCATATGATCCAACAATTCTACTTTGGGGTATTTGTCCAATGAAAATGAAAATACTACCTCAAAAAGATATATGTACTCCATGTTCGTTACAATATACAATACTCAAGATATGGAAGCAATATAAGTGTCCATCACTGGATGAAAACACAAAGAAATAGTGGTATGCATATACAATGGAATAGTATTCTGCCATAAAAAAGAAGAAAATCTTGCTACTTGCAACAACAAGAAGAGATCTTGAGGGCAGTATTGCTAAGTGAAATAGGTCAGACAGAGAAAGACAAATATTGTATGATCTCACTTATATGTGTAATCTAAACAAAACAAAACCCTGATCTCTTAGATATAGAGAAAAAACTGGTAATTGCCAGGGGTGGGGGTGGGGGTGGGAGTGGGGTAATGAGGAGGTACTATTCAAAAGATATAAAGGTTCAGCTATGCAAGAAGAATCAGGTCTACTTCTGTACAACACAGTGTCTATAATTCACAATACTGTATTGTACTCCTAAAAACTATGTGTGAGGAGAGTAGATCTCATATTAAGTGTTCTAACCACAATAAACAAAAAGACATTACCATCTTCGTTTCTTTTAACATCTTCACTTTGAAAGAGTTATTTTCAGTTTCAATAGAACTAAAATTCCACCCAAATAAACTGTATGGTTGATATTTCCATTCCCTTGACTTTTTAACTTTATAAAGTCTCAGATGGATATGAATATACGTGTGTTATTTCCAAAGAAACTTTGAGCCTTTTCCTGTGATGATTTATAATTAATCTTTCATACATTTAAACTTCATAAAGTTTTACAATTATATCACTGATGCAGTAAATTGCTTAAAGAAACAAGTATTCCATGATGCTAAATGAGATAAGTCAAAGAAAGACAAATACTTGTAATGAAATCATTCATATGTAGAATCTAGAAAAGCCAAACTCATAAAAGCCCTTGGGGCTGGAGGCTGGGAGAAATTGGAGAGATGTTGTTTAAGGATAAAAACTGCAACGAGTAGATAAATAAGTCCCAGAGATCAAATGCACAGCATAGTTACCATAGACAACAATTCTGTATTATATACTTCAAATTTGCTAAGAGACTAGATTTTAATTATTCCCACCACAAAAAAGAAATGATAATTATGTGACATAATAGAGGTGTTGGCTGATGTGCTACCACAGTAATAATATTGCAATATATAAATGTATCAAAGCAAGTTGTTATATATACTTTAAACTTATATAATATAATATGTCAATTATATCTCAATAAAAATGATTTAAAAAGAAGCCAGCAGGCATCTAACTTAGATAAACCAGTGGTTTTAAGAAAAGACAGTGAAAAATCTACTACTGTGTAACAATGTATAAGAAAAAGAACATATTTAATATAGCATGTTTTGAATTTATGGTTTTTATTTTCAAATAAGGCTACCCCCAGTTTGAGAGCATAATTGTAAGCACAAACAGTGTCAAGAGACTGAAAAAATAATTAAAATGTATAATTTAAGTTGTAGAATGTTGGCAGAATCGGAAATATCAAACACACAAACTCCCTGAATCACAAGGATACATAAGTTTTGTGAAAAGAAAAAATTAACAGGATTAGTCTTTCTTCAAAAGCCCTATAGTGTGATAATTCCAAGAAACAGTTAAAATTACAATAAAAAATGACAAAAAAATTGTATCCCATGATATTAATATAATTATATTATAAAAGTTATATTATCTTCTCACCTGTTCTGGGTTTGCTATGAAGTTTATGGCAGTATGGTGGCGATCATCTTCTTGTAATAAGCTGAAGGTAAACTGATAGTCAATCAAAAGGCTGTCTGTGGGGGGAAAGAATACAATCCTGATATGTACTTTCACAAACTGATAACAAAAGTTAGGTGAAAACATTGTATATGAGTATTAAAAATAATTATAATTAATTATTAGTGGCGCATTCAAGACTGGCAAAATATATATCTTTCTCATCAAGCAACAAAAGGCAAAATACAGATACGGAAGAAGTCCTAATTCTTTAAAAATTGTACTTATTACTTCTGTTGTCATTACAAAAGTTCTACAAACAGAAAAGATATTCTGGAAACTACACATAAGTAAAAAGAAACTAAAAAGTCATCCATAACCTTATAACTAGAGAAAAATACAGGCAACATTTTGGTGCATTTGATTCCAGTTAAAATTCTGTAGACAGAAAAATAGACAGGCAGACATTTTGGTACCCTACTTTCAAAACATCAAAATTCCTTGAAAACATGAACTTTAATAGATATATAATATTTCATCACATACTATAATGCATTTCTTTGTTCCTTTATTATTGTGGTAATTTTTACCTTTAGCAATTTTAAAATGACTCTGTGATAAACATCATTCTACAGAAGTAAATTCATTAACAATTGACAAATAGAAATCGGGGTAAATAATTTTTAATTTTGTTCATGTATAATGTTGAAACCAAGGTGAAACATTTGAGTTTTATATATCATAAGTAGCTTCATATAGTGTACAGGAGTGAAGAATTACTCATTAATGTTAAACTGCCACCTTTACAAAAACATTTCAAATTATTTTAAATAGAGATGACTTCTGTTTTTCGGATACATACCTTTCATGTTATGCCCTCAGCCATTAAACACTATTAAAATAAAAAGTAAACATAGGAATAATAGCACTGAAATTATTGTTAAAATTATCAAGGCATCATTCTTTATGTTGCTTACTACATATACTTTATAAGATCCACCTTATATATTTCTCATATAATTTAGTGTAAGGCAACACTTCATCTTTCTCAGAATTTATATGAGATAATAAGAATTATGCAATAGGTCATATTTCCGATTTTCATCTGACTGCCAGAAACTGCAGAGGTAAATTCAATAGGCCAGTATATTCTAGGCATCGGAGACACAACAATAAATAATAAAAATTTATCTCCTCATGCAACTTATATCCTACTGGATGGACATTAGAAATAAATAAATAACTTAAGTATATAGAATAACAGATGACAATAAGTGTTTTGGAGAATAATAAACCAGTGAAAAGGAGAGAAACTGCTGTCAGGGTAAGAGTGTGGTTGAAATTTTGAGACAGAACATTTAAAGATGAAAGATAGTAGGAATATAAGCCATGGAGTTTACTGAAGAAAATGTAATCCAGGCAGAAGAAACAAGTATAAAACTCTCAAAAAAAGAGTAAGTCTTAACTATGAATCTTGTAAAAAATGATGTTGCAAGAAATAGGCCACAGGTGATGGTGGCGAGAATACTAGCAGTGGAGGTTACGAGAAGAGGTCAGTACTTGGAATGTACTTGGGAGATTCAACACAAAGGATTAGCTGAATAACTGGATGTAACATTTGAAAGAAAGAAAGGTTAAGCTTTTTTGACCCAAGACCACACAAAATGTCAGCATTAACTGAGATGAGTAAGAAGGCTAGGTTTTATTTTGGGGGAGTTGGAGGAAACATTAGGAGCCTAGTTTTGAAAAAGCAAAGGTTGAGGAGGCGGAGCAAGATGGCGGAGGAGTAGGAGACCTAGATTTCGTCTGGTCTCAGGAATCCAGCTGAATAGGGATCAAACCATTCTGAACACCTACGAACTCAACAGGAGATCGAACAGGAGAGTAGCAACAACTCTCTGAACAGAGAAGCGACCACTTACTGGAAGGTAGGGCGTGC